>NC_065595.1:31280849-31587649 GCF_024542745.1 Macaca thibetana thibetana | reverse complement strand
CTTTTTCCTGAAGGGAGTTGTTTGTAAGGGCAGTGCCTGGGAACACTTTAAAGGGGTGAACACTAGGCATAAATCATAAAAGAATTTTGAGAATGTTTTTCAGTCAACCTGGGTAGGCCTGCGCTGAATTTAATTTGACCCCTCTCCAAATCTACCTGTCCATCTACCTCCCTACAGAGCGAGCCAGCATGGTTTGAGACTTAAATAGCAATTCTTAAAAATATGTGCTCCTCCCTCTAAGATGTCTTAGAAGTCTAAAGTACTAAGGAAAAGAAAGACAAAAGGTTTAATTTAGCACTAAGGACACGGGGGACACATTTTGTCAGGACTCAGTCCAAGAAATGTCAGTCTGAATGTCAAATCAACAACCTAGAAAACATCACCCTTTCCTTTATATCCCTTTGTAGAGAACAATGATGCCATCCTGTGAGGCTGAGGAAAGTCCAGCTTCTTCACTTGAGAGTGTCTTCGTCTCTGACATGGCTAACAAACCCTCTTCGTGGCCCATGGCCTCGGCTGCTCAGGCATCCCCAGGCCCTCCCAGCTCTGACATCCGTCTGGCTCTTCTCTACCTACATCTTCCCTCCCTTGCGCTTCTCAAAATCCCTTTGGGCTCCAGCTAGTGACTGTCAGGTCAACATGCTTTGAAGACTTAGACGAAAGCTCTGGGAAGGCAGAGGAGGTGCCTGGGAAGGATCAGGGGGCTTGGATCTCATAGTTACGGCAGGAATTCAGCTAGAACCGGCTGGCACAGGGCAGGGCGCTGGTTATCTCAAGCTCAGGCTACTTTGGTGAGGAGCCCCTGGCTTTCATGCTTCTCTTTCTGAGATACTTGTCCTGAGACACAGCTCAACAAGGAGAGAAAACCCATCTCTCAAGCTTGTAGTTTGGTCTCAATCCAAAGCTACTTACAGCAATCCTGTTGTTTTGATTTTTGGAGCCAGAGGTAATGCTAGACTCTCAAGTTTGGCCGGAATGTTTTTATCAGCTCCAGTGAATCAACCTACCACAGTGGGACATCCGGACGCCCAGCTCAGAGACAAAGCAAGGGTCTGGTTTGGTGGTTGAGACTTGGGTACAACAAGCAGACCAAAAGCCTGAAAGCCGTCTCTGCTGTCAGTCATGTGATCTGGTGAAAACCCACAGGAAGTTCAGTGAACAGATGGAGGGCACAACTGCAATAATTTTATTACCACGAAAGTTCAATGGAGTTTTCCCCCTTCCACCTCAAGATGATATAAGATAGCATCAGAAACTCTAGCAAGCACCTGGCACAGGTCCAGAGCGTCTAATACAATTTAAAATCCAATAGCTACATAGCAGATTGAAAAAAAAATTTTAAGACCATATTAAGCCTTTGAATAGACAAGGAAATGGGTGATTGCTGGTCGCAAGGCAGACCAGTAACTGTTGGCAGATGGTGCAGGTCAGGAATGATGGGTTAGTGACTACAGACAGCACGCGCAGGGCTTGTGGTGGGCAGTCCTGCTCAGATGAAAACTACACAGGTTTTGAGATCCTGTCATAAAATAGCAGAGGATGCATTTACATTCTTTTCTTAATTCCGGGGGTGAAGGATGAATTTGGGGATTATGTAGCCTCATATCATTCCCCTGCCCCCCATATTCTATTGCTGTGTAACTTTAGTTCATCAATGATGAGTCCTGAAATCAAATGTTGGTGGGCTTCAGCTAAACATGAGGCATTTGCTTGGCTGTAGAGGAAAGGGAGGAATAACTGCTGCTCCTTGAACAGGGTGCATCAGTTAGGGGGAGGAAACAAGAACAAGCGGGGAGCATGACCCAGGATGGGAAGCGGGTGGTGCTCCCAGAGGACACTCTCCCAGGTAGTTCTGGCGAACACTGGGCCCAGGAGGTTTTAGGTGGGCTTGGACAGCAAACTCTGGAAGAAATAATGAATCATCAATTCAGCTAAATTGTTGATCAAGACTGAAAAGTGCAGGCTCTTCCAAGTGTAATGGAAGGAGTGACAAATCTATCAAATATTGTAACAAAAAAGAAGATAAGCACTAGTCTATGAATAACATCAGCAATGAATGTGGAAAAGTTCCATTTTATGTGAATTAATTTTAAAATTAATGAAGAACTTTCTTTCTTTCTTTCTGTATTGAGATGGAGTCTTGCTGTGTTGCCCAGGCTTGAGTGCAATGGTGCGATCTCGGCTTACTGCAATCTCTGCCTCCCGAGTTCAAGCGATTCTCCTGCCTCAGCCTCCCAAGTAGCTGGGATTTGAGGGGCACGCCACTACCCCTGGCTAATTTTTTGTATTTTTAGTAGAGATGGGGTTTCACCATGTTGGCCAGGCTGGTCTTGAACTCCTGACCTCAGGTGATCCACCCGCCTTGGCCTCCCCAAGTGCTAGAATTACAGGCATGAGCCACTATGCTGGGCCAGAACTAAATTCAAAATATATAAAATTATAAAGGACCACTTATTAGAAGTTACAAGTTAAGAAATACAAAGTTAAAATTAAGAAGCCCATCATGAGAGTGGCTCAGAAGACAGTTGCAACACATTGCATATCTAGGAACACCACACCATGGCTGGTGACACAGAGGGACCTTGGAGGGGGGTCTCTGGGCACTAAGTTACCACCCAAGAGGGGCACTTACAAGGTTGGCAGACATGGATCCTGAGCTCAGGAAATGGTTTCACCACTGTGGAGTGTCTGCAAGTGACACCAACAGTTTCTGTAAGCGAGGGCGAAAAGACTCTTTGGGAAAACACGGAGGATATAAAGTGGAGCCCCATGCTCGGGACAAGCTTTCCACAAACCATTGATCATTGGCTAGAACTGAAAGCCCCCCCGAGTCTGAATCTTGAGCAAAAGTCCCTGGTAGGACCTCGGCCACAGACCCAGGCTAACGGGGTCCACAGAAAGGAGAGAGACTTTATCTTCGGTTTTCAGTTTCTCTTTCTTTTCTGGGGGCTGGTGGGAAGGTGCAGCCTCTCCTTCTGCCTTGGCATGTGGGCAGGGTTCTGACTTGTGGAGACAGGGCTGGGGTGGGGGTGCTGGAACTGCATGTAGAGGGAGCCTCTGGAGCAGACAGAGGCTGACAGCACTCTTCTGGGGGCCGACCTGCAGTGAGGTGTGGCTAGAAGTAAGTTTGAAAAGGTGGGTGGAGGCACGGAGGTGGCCTGGAGGGAAGCCTGTTCACCTGGGAAGCCTAGAGCCGAGGGGACAGGTGGAAGACAGAGGCTCGTGATCTGAAAGCCATCAGCTGCGGGGCGGCAGGTGAAGTTGCCGATGTGTCAACTCCTCAGGAAGGCTGACTACATTACTGAGTCAAACTGCCTGATGCAAATCAATTCCTACTTAGGAGGCTGGAAGAAGGAGAATATTTTGATTCCAAGGTAGGAGATGGGGGCAAAAGTGGAGAATTCTGCTGTCTGTCTTCAAAGATGATGATACTAATGAGAGACAGAGTCTGAATACAAGGTGCCAAGAGTCCTTCCTAACCCACAGCAGTAATGCTGTCTTTGAGGTTCTGAACAGACTGCGTGGGATCCTGCCCATTAGTAGCCCCACGCCAAGCTGCAGAGCTTCCCAACATGCCGAGGGCCAAATGGGCAGAATGTTAAACAAAAGCATAGCAGCGTGCTGTGGGTGAGTAACCTGAATTCCCTTTCTTGGATAAAGGTCTCCCTGCCTTTGTGAGAATGCGAAGGCAAAGATTATGATGAGCTGAAGCCTGGAAAGGCTGGGTGAAGAAATGTTTCCCTCCAGCGTTCCAGGAAATTTCCTGGGAGGGCTCACACCAAAAGACGAACAAGCAACCAGTGGCTGACTAACGGAACAACGGCTCCCCACTGCTGGCCAGTGAGGGTGGAGGTGGTGACGCTGCCACGGCAGCTCAGGCGACTCAGCCCAGCAGCCACGTGAGCCTGGCTAGGGGAAGTGAGTAATGAGGGGGCTGGGGGAGGCGCAGGCTGAAGGAAACTTTGGGGTTTATCAAGTCATTCTTGTCTCTTCAGCTGTCACTCTCTGCTCCCACTTTCCTGAGATGGAGGCAGGACTCTTCAGACAACTCAGAGACTTAAGAGCCACCAAATAGGCTCAGGCCCTGCTTTCTGCTAGCACTACCACAGAGCCCCTAAAAACCACTGAAGACAGGCCATTTTCATTGTCACTGTTAGAGTAGAAAAGAAAGAATACTTGAAACTCTCTGTTTTCCTAAACCAACGTAGAGAAAGCTAATAAGCAAGGGACAGGTGATGTGATCAGAAATCAAACAGGATTTGGCTCTTAGACTACATGCCAATGAGGAGAGGAGAATCTTCACAGAGGGCTAATGAGTGTAAAAATATTCATATTTATAAGCTGAAACAAAGATTCAATCTCCATTTATAAAAGCCTATTCTTTTTCATTCATGATTCCTGCTTTATTTATTTTATTATTATTTTTAAAGACAGAGTCTCACTCTGTTGGCCAGGCTGGAGTGCATTGGTGCAATCTCAGCTCACTGTAGCCTCAACCTCCCAGGCTCAAGTGATCCTCCCGCCTCAGCCTCCCTACCAGCAGGGACTACAGGTGCATGCCACCACACGTGGGTAATTGTTGTATTTTTTGTAAAGACAGGTGTTTGCCACTTTGCCCAGGCTGGTCTCAAACTCTGGGGCTCAAGAGATCTGCTGCCCACCTCAGCCTCCCAAAATGCTGGGACTACAGGTGTGCGCCACGGCCTGGCCCAATTCCTGCTGTTAGCCTTTCCTGTACAAAAAGGCATAGGTCAGGAGTTTCATTTCTCAGTGTGTTAGCAGTGTAAAACCTGGCCCAGCATATCCAAAATAGGGTCTTGATCTGGCCTTGCGGCAGGCTAGAAATTTAACTGCACTGGTATAAATCCATGTGATCTGATTTTTTTTTTTTTTTTTTTTGGTAATTTTCTTATGAAGGGAGCAGTTTCACAGTTTACAACTTTATGAACTAGCAGTAACACCGTGGGCAGGATAGAGGGAAAGTACATTCAGAGGTGGCAAAGCAGTGATGCTGACCGACCAGACGAGGAGACCACAGAGAGGAAGGACTCGACACCTCTGCAGACTGCTGCTCCTTGAGCCCAGGTCTCTTGTGGACACTGCTCAGGGGCTGGCTCAGGCAGGGCCACAGATGAGCATGCACAGTGTTTCCCAGGCAGGCCTGTCGCATGATGGGGCCAGAAAGAGCCAGGGCAAGGGAGCTGGGAGTCATGCTCATTCCCACCTGCCCCACATGTTAACTGGGGGGCGGTCTGGTGGTGGCCCAGGAGACGCCCTGCCCCATTGTTTCTAGTTTGACAGCTGAAGCTGCGCCAGACACACCACCATGACATCTGCTGTCTTCCTTTCCTCAGCCTAGACAGGCTGGAAGGCAGAAGAGCAGGCAGCTGGCATTTCATGCTCCCCAAGGCAACTGTCGCACTGATCAATTACTTGAAATTTCAATAAATACCATAAAAAAGAAGTGTAAACTTTTAAGACTACCATGTACCTCTCCCATCTAGGCTATGAATGGTATCATGGAGGGAAAATTCAAGATGTTTGGATTTCAGAGGTGGCTCTGACACTAATAAACTCGGACAAATCATGTCCCTTCTTGACACTTAGTTACTTCATCTGTAAACCATTACGGCTGACGAGGCCTGCTCTGACTGGTGGAGAGCAGAGCTGAAGACTGACTATGACGTTGAGGTGGCACAGGCAGGGCTGAGAGGCCCAGTGAGGGCCAGGCACAGCTACTGGCCGGACTCTGTTAGCACCTTGCTCTGCCTTGTCCAAGCAATCCCAGAGAAGGGCCTCAAAGGAGTCCATCTCCTGCCTTGGAACAAGGTTCACAGCCAAAGGACAATTGGAAAATACAAGACCTTTCCCTTCTCTATCATGATTTTTTTCAAATCAATGCCCCAGTAGGTAAGTAAAACATCTGTAAATGAAGCATTTGGAGATCTCTAGTCATTTTCAAAACAAGGAATTAAGAGCAAGGACTCATATTTTATAACACAGGCTCCAATTATGCTAAATTTACATTTTTTCTTCTTCTTTTTTTTTTTTTCCCTCAGAGGCTGGGTCTTGCTCTGTTGCTCAGGCTGGAGTGTAGTGATGTGATCAGAGTTCATTGCAGCCTCAAACTTCTGGGCTCAAGTGATCCTCCCACCTCAGCCTCCTGAGTAGCTAGGACCACGGGTCTGCACCACCATGCCTGGCAAATTTTTAATTTTTTTATAGAGCTGGGGTCTCACTATATTGCCCAGGCTGGTTTTGTGGTCAAGTGATCCTCCTGCCTTGACCTCACAAAGTGCTTGGGTTACCGGTGTGAGCCACACTGCCTGGCACAAATTTACATATTTCAATAAAGAAAGACACACTGCTTATCTCTTAATTTACTTTCAGGAACCAATGATAGATAATTCAATTTGTGATACACTGTAAGCATGAAAATTAAACAACATTGAGAGTTACCTTGGAAACACCCATAAAACATTTTAAAGGATCTTTCAAAAGGAAATTCCAAATTTAAATAATCAACATACTATATTTTGGGATTTGGATATAGGTAACATATAATAAGACACTTATATTTGGGTTTATTTAGAGCAAGAGGATGCAGAACATACCTTTTTTTTTTTTTTTAATCAAAATTTGGTATACATAAGAAAAAGTGAAAACTCTAAATTTCCCCTAGAGAGAACTAATGTATGTTCAGCACAAAAGGGGTGACAACATCTGAGTTTTGGAACTTGTACAATGAAAAAGCAGATTTAAGGAAGATAGAATGATGTGCTTATTTAAAGAGAAACTTACACTGTAAATACATCTTCTATGGTTTCTACCTTTAAGTGCGCACAAAACACTTTCTGATGAAGAAAGATGTTTCAAGATAAAACTTCCAGGCCGGGCGCGGTGGCTCAAGCCTGTAATCCCAGCACTTTGGGAGGCCGAGACGGGCGGATCACGAGGTCAGGAGATCGAGACCATCCTGGCTAACACGGTGAAACCCCGTCTTTACTAAAAAATACAAAAAACTAGCTGGGCGAGGTGGCGGGCCCCTGTAGTCCCAGCTACTCGGGAGGCTGAGGCAGGAGAATGGCGTAAACCCGGGAGGCAGAGCTTGCAGTGAGCTGAGATCCGGCCACTGCCCTCCAGCCTGGGCGACAGAGCGAGACTCCGTCTCAAAAACAAACAAACAAACAAAAAAGATAAAACTTCTGATTAAATCCCTCTTGCAAGGATTTGTGTCCTTATAGAAAAGACCACAGCCAGCCAGCTAGTCCCATCCACCATGTAAGGACACAGCTAGAGGGTGCTGTCTATGAACCACAAAGTGGGCCCTCAGCAGACACCAAATCTGCTGGTGCTTTGATCTTAGACTTCTCAGTCTCCAGGACAGTGAAAAATAAGTTTCTGTTGTTTATAAGCCTCCCATTCCACATTATTTGGTTATAGCAGCCCCAGCGGACTAAGACAAAAGGTGACCTGCTCACCCATGCATCCTTCCTTCCTTTTTATTAATATTTACATTATAACTATAATCACTTGTGCTTTAACAAATACAATGGTGATAGAAAATAATGGTCGTCTTTGCCACCTGGTTGATGGGTCTGCATCACTGAGCTGTGACTGTACCAGGACCCTAACCCAGTGGCTGATCTTTAGCTGTTTTCCTGGCTGTTCCGGAGGTCAGGGCTGTAGCAAGGGGCTCAGCTGGCAGTTAGAGGCTCAGGTGGCTGCTACACAGTGTGGTGGTATGAGGGAGGGAGCTGTGCTGGCAGTCCTGCAAGCTGAAGGCTTACTCAGTACCACCGGAGACCCAACATCTTATTATGGAAAATTACCCATGTGCACCAAAGTGGGGAAAATAATACAGTGAACACTGTGTGCCCATCACCCAGCTACAAGCCATTAACTCATGGGCACTCATTTAAGCTACCCCAACTTCCCTCCTCTGAATTCGTTTGGTGCTAATTCTGGACATTATATATTTTCACTCTTAAATATTAACCTAATTAAACAGGTAAGAATGTTTTACTCTGCTTTAAGAAAACGCAATATGAGAATAAAATAAATTGTAGGGTGACCCTTTGTACCATAAAAAGCATTTAACAAAAATATGAAATATGGTCCCTGCCCTTAAGGATCTTAACATTTACTTGGAGAGCTAAGATAAATGCAAATGAAAAAAAAAATCACTAAAAAGCAATCCTCTAACATAACCTAATGTTAGAAAGTACAATGTCATAATTGCCAGTTCTGATCTGTATGAACTCTGGAGTCTCCACAAACTGGGTGCCCAGGACCTGAGCTTCATTTGCTTCCTCTCCTTTAAGCAAACCATTAGCCTCTGCCAGGTGAGCTCCCTAGGGTCCCCTGCACACTTCAGGCAAATGCTCACCTCCATGCCTTTTCTGACAGGTCTCTTTATAGCTAGGATGTCCTTCCCACCACACTTCTGTTTCCTGCAGTGCTGGTGCAGATGCTTCCTTCCCTCCAGAGTCTTGCACGGTCCTCTCCAGTGCCCAGTCCCTGCCTGCCTACAGCATTACCTGTGTATTTCTTACAAAGTGCCTGGCTGCACATGGGTTTGGATAGTTTCCATTCACTACTGGACATAAATGATTTGAAGGTAGGCTCTCTGTGCGCCATGCAGCCCCAGGTCAGGCATTGCTGAGTGAGGAACAGTACCCTCTGCTACAGGGTGGCTTAGGAGAGAGAGAGAGACAGAGAGAGAGAGACACACACACACACACACACACACACACACAGAGAGAGAGAGAGAGAGAGAGAGAGAGAAAGACTTTGTAAAAACTGCAGTCAGGGGATGCCGGCAAGACAGTTCACCTAGGGTGGTCCCGATGGAGAGGAGAGAGAAGTGGAAGGCACTGTCTAGTCAGGGGAAATTGTTCAGAAACCTGGCTGAGAAAAAAAACAAAAAACAAACAATAAAACCCTTCCCATACAATGACCTTTCTGAGCAGTTCCTGGGTAGCGAGGGGGGCATGAGTAAAAAAGTCCATAATAAAAATCTGATCATGTTATTCTGTGCTTAAAAAAATCCTGATGGCTTCTCAATGGAAACCACTGCCATAGAAGATACCAAAAAGTAGAGGCGGAGCCTCCGAACCATGGTGTTCATAATCTACACATGGAGATAAAAGATGTACAAAAATATCAGACAAGATAGGAGGTGATAATATCATCTGAAGTGTGCAAATAAGTATAATCTGTGGGGATCCAGGGAAGGGAGAAATTAAGCTGGAAGCATCAAGAAAGGCTTCAAGGAGGAGGAGGCACCTAGGTGGTCTGTAAACAAAGGGTAGGATTTGGGCATGTGGAAGTGGGGGGTAGGGCAACCCAGGCAGAGGAATAACAGAAGCACAGACAGGGAGACAGAAAAGCACAAGGGTGCCCACGGAACAGCCGGTGTGTTTGAGAATAAGAGGGGGAATGTGAAAATAGCTTGGAAGGTAGGTTTATGGAGATCTGCTGAGACTCAGCCTAGACTTTTCTGCGTACGAAGTGGGGCCACTCCATGCACCTGAGCAGAGCTGTGCCCAGGACCGGAGCATGCTCTTGGGAGCCTACTTGGGAAACAATGTGGTCCATCTGGATGGGAGGGAAGCAGCCCTTGGAGGCAAGCAGCTAGTGCAGGGTCTAGGCGATGGGGGCTGAGGGCTAGGACCCAAAGATGACAGTGGGAACAGAGGAGAGCTGGCAGTGCCACCAGGGTGAGTGGGCAGGGAGACTTGGCAGCTCTTCACAGCTGCCTCTGCCCACAAAGGGAAGGAAATCAGGGCTGGGAAGGAAGAGATCTAGAAATGAATCCAAGAGCTTCCTCTGTCAATAGTCAAACTTCATATGTTTAGAGTCCAATGACCTGTGTTGCTTTTGTTTTTCCCTAGAAACAAAAGAGCAGACAAATAAAATTCCATTTCCATCCTCCATCTGGCTCCATCCTAATGAGTCTTTATCTTTCTGATATGGTCTCTTCGAGCCAGTTTGCCTCTGGGAAAGGGTCTCTGTGCAGCTGACCTCATGGTGCCTTGATATTCAGTTTAGCAGTAGCTGCGGAGACAAGCCTCCGGGCCCGATAGCCTCATAGCCCAGATTAAGCAAGCTGTCTGGAAGGCTTGTCAGAATTATAATTCTGCCTTTATTTTCAAAGGTTAGGAAATGGGGAGAGAGAGCCTGGGAGAAAGTCCCAATACACATTTCTGAAGGAAGGAGGTTTTACTTATTCTCTACATTTTAATCTGATTGTCAGCCCTGTAAATATTACAAAACTAAAACAATGGCTTAGGAACAAGGGCAGACTCATTGTCACCAATGATTAACTTTCTGATCAGAGGCTAGGAAGCACACCCTTATCTAGCCCAGCTCAGGACCTGCTGACTATGACCTAGTCAGTCCCTAGGCCTTGATTCTGGGATCCCCGAGGCCTGCAAAATGCAGCCACTGATGGACTCTTCTGGTCCTCCTGCCAGAAATGTGAAGCCAGCAAGCTTCCTCCCACAGGTTTCAGGGAAAACCAGGAGCCCTTAAGATTCCTGAGACAAGAGTTAAAACGGACTAGACTCTAGGTGCTTTGCACCAACGGCACAGTGCCCAGCCCTGACTGCCATGTACAGAACACATACGGGTGGCCATGCTGTTTGCCATTTGTTCTCCTCCACCTGACTCCTGAATTATTTGGAAAGGAAATAGGAGTCTTTGGAACACACTAGGGCTGACGGTTCCAGCTTAGAAAAACTGACTTCAGTGAGGGGTCATCCTCTTTACAAAGTTTAGAAAAAGTTACTCCCCTTCAGAAGTGTGCATCCAAATTTCACCCCAGGGATTCTTCCCCACTCAGTTTCTTTTTCACCTTTGAAAATGAGGGTGGGAATGGATGTCGTGATGGGAAGGAGATTATAATCCATCTGGAAAGCCAATGAGGCAATATGCCTTAATCTGTGGGCAGAAGGCAACCAACTCCCTGTGCAGGCGCTTTCTGTGTCTGGAATATTTTGCCATGATCAGTTTGTAGTCACCTCTCACTTCCAGTGTAGCAAAATCTACAGGAAATGGAACCCTACTAATTGGAACTTTCACTAAAGCACACCTATTTTTAGGACAAAGGAACAAATAAGAGAAAAAGCACATATTCAGCAAGTTAAAAAACAACTGCTCTAGAACCCTCCACTGAGATGATAACATTCTCTGCCCAGTTTCCCACACCTGACACAGGTCTGTCCAGGGAGAAACCACATGCGAAGGATGAGTGAAACCGTGAGATTAGGAATTAATCAAAAGAGAAAAGGCAGTTTTTGTGTTTTTTTTTTTTTTTTAAATCCATGCCTAAAGAATTTCCCTCTTACTAAAAAGCTTGGGAAATAAGTTACATTTTGTAAATAAACATATGAACAGAACTAAAGAAATATATAAATGAAAAACACTGTCACAGGGCTAAGAAACTACATGTGGTTTAGGACAGTCACTGTTGGGGGGACCTCGTTCTCTAAAGGGATAGCCACAACCATACAACAAGCTGCTAATTCAAAATATGAAGTGCTCTAATAGCTGGGCTGCCAAGTGGTTGGAAAGGCTTTGCTGAGAAGGTAGTAATTTCTTTTTTTTTTTTGAGAGAGTTTAGCTCTTGTCGCCCAGGCTGGAGTGCAGTGTGTGATCTTGGCTCACTGCAGCCTCTGCTTCCTGGGTTCAAGTGATTCTCCCATTTCAGCCTCCCAAGTAGCTGGGATTATGGGCACTCACCACCACGCCTGGCTAATTTTTTTGTATTTTTTGTAGAGACACGCTTCTGCCATGTTGACCAGGCTGGTCTTAAATGACTGGCCTCAAGTGATCCAACTGCTTCGGCCTTCCAAAGTGCTGGGATTATAGGTGTGAGCCACTGTGCCTGGCTGAAGCTAATTTCTAAACCCTAAGAGAAAGGGGTGAGTTTGGGTAGGAAAGAAGCACTTTAGACATTGGGAAAAAATCTGAATAGAGTCATGTATGCAAAAACAGTAAAAATAACTATCTTTACAAGGGAGACAGTAAAACCAATCATTCCCAAAAGGACTAGTCTTCTTATTTATATTATATACTGACAGTTTACAATTTATAAACCTATATAGAATCCTACCATGAAACTGATAGTCCAACCATGCACCTTATATAAAATCTAGTCAGAACAACTGCATGCCTAGAAAAGTAGCATTTTTAGGCAGATTCGAGTTTGGAAATATAAATTTTCTGATTTCAAAATGGGATGCTTCATAAACCTATTCATTGGTCAATAAAATTAACTTCTCAGATTTCAATTATTTTAAGCTAATATTTTTATTCTATCCTCCTCAAAAGTCATTTGTCCCTTATAATGAAAATGCCTTTGAAGTAAACATGCAAAAATTCACATCAAACAATTCTGAAAATAGATTCACTTCTGTGAAGCTCTCCACACCAGGTTCTATGACTTCATACTCCCTGAAGAAACTGTTAACAGTAAGAAATTTCACATTCACTTTCTGAAGGCCACTCTATGATGTATTTGATTAAATCCTACTTGAAAGTTAAAAATAACACAAAACTAGCTAGACTGATGCAAGGGAAGTTTTAGCCTTTGCACTTATATGTGGAGAGGCTAGCAGGCATTTGAAATCTCCAGCTAGAGTGTATTACGCTCTATTAATACATCACTGGGACAGCATGTTCAAAATATGTATATATTTTTCCTTTTCACACTTCTAAATCTGCAACTAAAATAAATGTAGGTTTAATTTTTACTGTGTTC
This sequence comes from Macaca thibetana thibetana, assembly GCF_024542745.1. NCBI lineage: Eukaryota > Metazoa > Chordata > Mammalia > Primates > Cercopithecidae > Macaca > Macaca thibetana. The sequence continues at coordinate 31,574,883 of NC_065595.1, read as the reverse complement.
AAAATTGTAGTTTCTCTCTTTACTTTCAAATACTGTTTTGGAATTCAACCTCTTTGTTGTTCATGATGTATCTAGTATGAATTTATAGTCACTTCATGACTAAACATTGCCTCTTAAAAACACAGATGTTCTATCCCCAAGGGTTGCTAAGCTATTAACAAATTGTTTTCTCAAACTTTTTACTTACATGGTTTAAATTAGCTACACTCATTTCTGAAAGTATTGAACTGTTTAAGGTATACTTAAAAGTTACTTGTTTAGCCACTTCATTGGAGATCAGAGAGAATAACTAAAAAATACAAATTGGCTGTAAGTGCTCACAGACAAATCACAAGCTTGGCTTGGGCTTCTTTGCACCGCACGTCACTAAAATACCCACAGAAGGCCTGGGTCTTGATTTTAAAGAAAGCAGGGATATAATCTATTTTCCCATTCCCATTTGCTTTAAAACTAGTAACTCCACTAATTCCAAGTCCACACATTCATTACAACAACTTCCTCTAACTCATATTGCCTAGGCCATGTTTTCCTTTTTCTAGTGAAACAGCTAATTTTTTGTTTTTTTGAGACGGAGTTTCACTCTTGTTGCCCAGGCTGAAGTGCAATGGTGCGATCTTGGCTCACCGCAACCTCTGCCTCCTGTGTTCAAGCAATTCTCCTGCCTCAGCCTCCCGAGTAGCTGGGATTACAGGCATGCGACACCACGCCCGGTTGATTTTGTATTTTTGTAGATATGCGGTTTCTCCATGTTGGTCAAGCTGGTCTCAAACTCCTGACCTCAGGTGATCCACCCACCTTGGCCTCCTAAAGTGCTGGGATTACAGGCATGAGCCACCGCGCCCGGCCTCAATATTTTTTTATTTTCCGACATGCCTTGTAGTAAAATCAAATATATTATTCACTGAAAAAAATTAAAAGCAGGGCTTATAAAATTATCACTAAAATTAGTTCCACAATCCAAATATATAATAACTATGAAATACTTTGATGTATCTCTTTCTAGTCCTTTTAGTGAGGGGCATAGATCACATCTTAGGAGAGCAAAAATGGATAAAATCATTTGATTTTTATATGCAAATGCAAACAGGGAGAATAATTTTACATAGTTGATTTTTACGTTCATTGGAATCTCTTTAACATTTCTATCACTTACCATACTTTGTTCACTTTTTAAGTAAAGGAGCCTTCATGTACCGTCCCTCCGCACTTTACAAAAAACCTTTTCTTTTGTGAAATGTTTTTGTGAAATGCATACTGAAAAGTTCCCAATAATAAAGTGTAACAACTAAATAGGTTGGTGCAAAAGTAATTGCGGTTTTTGCCATATAGTATATAGGTTGGCCATAGAGCAAAAATCACGATTACTTTTGCACCAACCTATAGCAGAAGGTAAGCACTTATGGAATTACTGCTCCAGCCTGGTCAGGGAACTCTCTCCCGTCTCCCTGGCCATCGCCCCCCTGACTTTTGTGGTGAGCACTCCTTGCTCTTTCTTATACTTAACTTTTACCACCTATACCTGCATTCCGTAGCACTCTCGGTGAGTTCTGCCTATCTGTGAATTTTATGTTAATGGAATTACACAGTGTATACCCTTCTGTATTTGGATTATTTCACTTACCACTATGCACGTGAGATTCAAACATGTTGGGGTTGGCTGTGATTCATTCATGGTCATTGCTGTATTCTATTGCTTGAATATACACAACTTATTAATTGTACCACTGATGGACACTGGGTTGTTTCCAGGGTTGGACTGTTATGAACAATTGTGCTATGAACATTCTTACACATCTCGTGTGCAAGGGCAGGCATTTAGGTTAGATGTTTACCTAGGAGTGGGAGACAGTATGCATATACATCTGTTCGACTTTAGTAGATAAGCCAAACTGTTTTCTAAAGTATCTGTACAATTTGGATTTTTTTTTTTTTTTTTAAGGTTTTCATGACCACATCATACCTTCTTTACTGCTTTTCTTATCCCTGATCTTGCCCTATATCAAACCTTGCCTGGACATTGCTACAGCTTACAAGGTGGCTATCATACTTGCATCTTGGCCAACATAGCCTCCTGTACTTTGGCCACTCATAGCTCTTCATCCCATCACAATGAAGATACATGCAGTGTGTGTCTATTGTATACAGGGTCCCAGGCTGATTACTGGGGATATAAAAAGGCAGATAGCAGGTCCTTGACATCAGGTGTTACAATCGAGTTTGGAAAAAGGAAATATAGTTAAGATCTTACTAGAAGCAGCATATGATAAACAGCTAATAAATGTTGTAGGTTATGAGCACTATGGAGGTTCAGTAGGGGAAGGACTGTGGTGATGTGAGTGTTATGGAGGTTCAGTAGGGGAATGAGTGTGGTGATGTGAATGTTATGGAGGTTCGGTAGGGGAAGGAGTGGGGTGATGTGAGTGTTATGGAGGTTCAGTAGGGGAAGGAGTGGGGTGATGTGAATGTTATGGAGGTTCGGTAGGGGAAGGAGTGGGGTGATGTGAGTGTTATGGAGGTTCGGTAGGGGAAGGAGTGGGGTGATGTGAGTGTTATGGAGGTTCGGTAGGGGAAGGAGTGGGGTGATGTGTTATGGAGGTTCAGTAGAGGAAGGAGTGGGGTGATGTGAATGTTATGGAGGTTCAGTAGGGGAAGGAGTGTGGTGATGTGAATGTTATGGAGGTTCGGTAGGGGAAGGAGTGGGGTGATGTGAGTGTTATGGAGGTTCAGTAGGGGAAGGAGTGGGGTGATGTGAGTGTTATGGAGGTTCGGTAGGGGAAGGAGTGGGGTGATGTGAGTGTTATGGAGGTTCAGTAGGGGAAGGAGTGGGGTGATGTGAATGTTATGGAGGTTCGGTAGGGGAAGGAGTGGGGTGATGTGAGTGTTATGGAGGTTCGGTAGGGGAAGGAGTGGGGTGATGTGAGTGTTATGGAGTTTCGGTAGGGGAAGGAGTGGGGTGATGTGTTATGGAGGTTCAGTAGAGGAAGGAGTGGGGTGATGTGAGCACTATGGAGGTTCAGTAGGGGAAGGAGTGGGGTGATGTGTTATGTTATGGAGGTTCGGTAGGGGAAGGAGTGGGGTGATGTGAGTGTTATGGAGGTTCGGTAGGGGAAGGAGTGGGGTGATGTGAGTGTTATGGAGGTTCAGTAGAGGAAGGAGTGGGGTGATGTGAGTGTTATGGAGGTTCAGTAGGGGAAGGAGTGGGGTGATGTGAGCACTATGGAGGTTCAGTAGAGGAAGGAGTGGGGTGATGTGAGCACTATGGAGGTTCAGTAGGGGAAGGAGTGGGGTGATGTGTTATGTTATGGAGGTTCGGTAGGGGAAGGAGTGGGGTGATGTGAGTGTTATGGAGGTTCGGTAGGGGAAGGAGTGGGGTGATGTGAGTGTTATGGAGGTTCAGTAGGGAAAGGAGTGGGGTGATGTGAGTACTATGGAGGTTCAGTAGAGGAAGGAGTGGGGTGATGTGAGTGTTATGGTGGTTCAGTAGGGGAAGGAGTGGGGTGATGTGAATGTTATGGAAGTTCAGTAGAAGAAGGAGTGGGGTGATGTGAGCGTTATGGAAGTTCAGTAGAGAAGGAGTGGGGTGATGTGTGAAAATCTTGGGGTGAAGCTCTGGCCTTCGCTGGGTCTTGTGGGAAACAAGCACAGGCTGAGGCTGGGAGCATGCATGCCATGTTCAGCGAACTGGGAGGGATCAGCAGTATCCTGAAACAATTGTCCATGCCACATGCAGGGCAGAGCGGAAGAATCTGCCTCTCAAATGGCCAGTTAAAGATCAACTTGCAGTTGAATAACATATAACATAACAAAATAAAATCTGCCAGTTAAAAATATTAAATTTAGTCACAAATGAGCAAGAAAGTACAACTCCAAAATGCAGTTCTAAAAGTAGTTATGGTGCTAGAATACTGAGCCCCTGAGACCTAGCCTGAGGACATGGTCCCTCCAAGGCATAGACAGATCTGGGATGTTACTGCTGACAGAACATCCACCCCTCCAAAACTGGCCCTTTTGCAAAGGCATTTCATTAGTCACAAAGGGGAGAGTCAGTGAATTAACTCAGATTTGAGTTAACGTAAATACATCATAAACATCAAGCCAAAACTCATGGCATCATCCTTCTACACAAAGAATAGCACAGGGCCAATGACTAGTAATGGTTGGACTATGAAGCTTTTTTGAGGCTGCTTTGAGAGGGCGCTGTAGACTGATATTAATGTTACAGTGTCCCTTGAATGCAGAGAACAGCCATGTGTAGTGCAAAGAGACATTACCAGGTGCAGTCAGGAAGTGCAGGATCGGGGCCTGGATCTGCCCCCACCAGCCTTGTGACCCTGGATGAGGCAATTCTCATTTCCCCTATTCATAAAATAAGGGGGTTGAAAAGAGGGTTTCTCAAGTATCTCTTCTCTCTCCATTCTAACAACTGATGCTGAGAGAAAGGATATTTTTCGGTCCACTTCCTTAGGAACAGAAGCTTCATGACTGGTTCCTGCGTACCTTTCTTTAAACAAAAACATTTCCCACAAATCCTAAGGCTTACCATGGAGAAAGGGCACAGTTTGATGCTGCTCCTTAGAAATGAAGGGAGCTCCAGAGAATATTGTTTTTAAGTCATTTTAATAGCTTTTGTTAGGCTGGACTGCTGGAGGTGAGGAGTACATGACAAGCCAGAACAACTCCAAAAATGAACTGGGTACCCTGACACTTGGCTGCTTTTGTTAAAACTTAAATAGCCACATGCAGCTCTCATATGCCGAGGATGAGTGGAAATTCTTTTTTTCCCCCTTTTTCTATGCCCTCTCTCAGTCGAATAAAAGAGTGGAAATCTAAAACAAGGAAATAGCTTCTCCTGTTCCTCTCTAGAAGTGATTACATTCCAAACCATCTTTTTAATTCTACTGGAAAGTGTCACTTATGGGATTTGGAATCAGGGTCAATTCTAAACAGTTCACGTGAACACATCTGCATGGAATTGATGTTTTTTCATATATACAAACACTAGAATCTCTTTTAAAAACACTGGAACCAGGAGAAAGTTTACCATGCCAAGTTTTCAGTTTTTGCTTATTGTGAGAATAGAATGTATATTGAAGAGACACAGGCAAAACAAAAGAAGTATAATAAATTGATTACGGAAAGAAGGGATCTTCGGAGTTAGCCTAGTTTACCCTCATTTGACAACATATTAGTAAAATACTCACCTACATAGATGGGATGATGTGTAAGTTAAATTAGACAACTTAGTCTTGACAGAGCTACTAATGTGTTCATGGAAAATAGTGAATAAACTAAATTGTTATAAACTCAATCATACATTAAAGTCAGCATTTAAAAGAATCTTGCTATGATCCCTCCCAAAGTAAAATAAAAAGAAAACTAACCTGCTAAAGAAAATCACTCAGCAATTTACCTATTCTGAAAGTTCAGACTGGCACCTTGAGCCGTCTTTGGGCTCACTATTCTCAAAGACAGGGCGTTGTGTTTCTCAACGGTGGAGATGATACCAGCTCTATGTCCTGTATTATCCCAACTTTTCCTCAGGGTCATGACTGCCAAAGACTCACAACTCTTTTTGGTATATTTCCATGAGTAGCATGTAAAAGTTCCTATAAGATACTGAAAAGTAAGACTCATGTGTGTTGTTTAGTTTACAAAACAACACACTTACTTATAAAAGTAAGACTCGTGTGTTGTTTTGTTCCCTTGCTAATCAGGACAAGTGGCCCTTGATTTTCATAACTGTTAGTGTACTAACTTGCAGCAGTTCTTTTAAATTGTGGCTTCTGGTCTATTATGGACTTGGGAACCAGATGGCTAAGCTTATTAAAACTGTGTATTAGGCCAGGCGTGGTGGCTCATGCCTGTAATCTCAGCACTTTGGGAGGCCAAGGCAGGTGGATCATGAGGTCAGGAGTTTGAGACCAGCCTGACCAACATGGTGAAACACCATCTCTACTAAAAATACAAAAATTAGCTGGGTGTGGTGGCGCATACCTGTAATCCTAACTACTTGGGAGGCTGAGGCAGGAGAATTGCCTGAACCCAGGAGGCAGAGGTTGTGGTGAGCCAAAATCGCGCCACATCACTCCAGCCTGGGCGACAGAGCAGGACTCTGTCTCAGAAACCAACCAACCAACAAATGAACAAAAAAAAAAACTGTGTATCAAGCAAGGAGTATGGCTATGAGCAAGAGGCTCAATAAAGTACAAGACAAGAGCTCTGAGCCATTCATTTTGATTGTTCAGAATCTACAACTCTAGTTTTTGTCTTTGTTCTGGAAAAGTGAGGTTGATAGATATCTGAGAAACTAACATTGGCTAACAGTTACTGAGAGCTTGCTTTGTGCTAGGGAGTTTACATGCATTGTTTCTTTTGATTTCTCCACCTATTCCAGGATGTAGGTAAGGTGATGAGTTAGACCTGTCCTTGAGGTGAGAAACTGATGCAAGTGAGGGTGAAATAACTTGCCCCAGACAGCAGGACTGGGGATTTACTCTCAGCCTTCCAGCATCCCACCTGCTTCTCCACTTATGTGCTTCAGAATCTGCATTCTGCCCATAGCCATTCTTCATTTCACACTCAAGGAAACCACTGTAGCTCAAAGCCCTCAGAGTTTGTGCAGTCTCCTTTTACCTCCCAAGCTCCCTTTGCCCATTTGCATTCTCTAATTTGCTTAAGTTCCTCACATTTGAAAAGGAAGGGAGTAGAGAAGCTGTTTCTTTGAATGCTACTTTAGAAACTGTGCCCCCAACAGTAAGGTTCTTTAAGGGACAACCACTAGCAGAGTGCTGTGCAGGCAGGAGTTGCTCAATCAATACTAGTTGAACAAATAAATGAAAGGCAAGAAAATATCTATTGCAAATAGTAGCTTTGTAGGAAAAGGAATGTTAGCCACTGGATGTTGGAGATATTTATTCAAAGACTCAGAGGCCTAAAGACTGTGGGAACACCATAAATAAATATAATGATCAAGAGTCCACATGGTTCCCTGTACGCCATTGTGCCCTGATTTGAAAAACTCTCAATATTGGGTTTGGTGTTTTCTCTTCAATAGGGACTGTTAACAATGAGAGGCTGTACGGTAGAATGTGCAGACCATTTATAAAGGACGAAAATAATCACTGATTTTTCATTTTCAGTTCCTGTAGGTTAGGGCTGGGATACAGATCACCAAAGATGAAGGCAAATCTTTTATAGTGCCTACCTGCTTTTATTTTTCATGCCTGTATCAACAGGAAAAATGTTGAATGCATGAATTTGATAAGACTGATATTTATTTAATGGCAGAGGCTGTTAGAAACAAGAACTAGGCACATGATTTGAATGCTTACATTAGTGAAATCCCTCTGATGCATGTTTTAAATGAAAGACTATGCTTTCATTTCCAAAAATACTGTCTTTTGCAGTAGACATGTTAAACTGAATGGAGAAAAATAAGATAACCCTTGACAAAAAGTAACCACTTAACTTCAGTCTGTGTAACATTCTGTGATACAACTGAAACCATGGACACAATGCTCTAAAGGCAATTCAAGTTCACAAAAGCTTATCTCCCCGCGATGAATAGAGAAGACGATTCATTCATTTACCCTTTATGGAACCAGTGTGTCTCTTTGGGGTTCAGATTATGAGCAAAGCCACCAGCCAGCATAGGCTAAGAGGTGGCTTTGTGACCACAAGTACATTTTTAGCAAATTGAAGCTACAACATTCAAGGGTAACATGCTCACTGATAGTAAATCACTACTTACCTGGGGGCCTAAAATAATCAGGGCTAGAAGTCAAATGTGAAGACGATCCAAAGGGGGAAAAAAGAGTAAAAGGAATTCATTCCTTAATATCATCAAGTGTATATATTAACTATCACATATTTAATGGCAGGGAGAGAAAGGACAATAATGGTAAGACTACAAAGGATCCCATGTATAGCGTCTTGTCATAGGGACTATTGAAAATTAAATAAGGTTGTTTCTACTGCTACTGCTATCAATTAGCCAGCAACCACTTCCACAGCCATAATAACTGCCACATGCACGCTGTGCCTTACCCCTGGGCCTGCTAATTCCAAACACAGGAGGTTGCACACTGCACTCAACAGACTGGTCTACAACAGAATGCCCTGCTAGTTAGATTTTGTTTTACAAAATGAAATGATTCAGTACGTCAGAATATTTTAGATAATTTAGCCTACTTCCTTTCCTTAAACATATGAACTAGATTACATACTTTGTAATAATTTAACCTTCACTTATCCAAACATTCTCTGTGCCATACAACTACATGTTTCTCTTTATTTTTGTTCCTTCTAGTTTCATAAAGTTTAAACAATGATCTCTGGTCTAAGTTACAAGGCTGTGCTGCCAATAAGGTGATTTGTGTCATGTTTAAAGGCTTTCATTTTTGAAGTGGAAAAAAATCACTCCTGTGAAACTGACACTGTAGTTTGAAAGATGAAGATACCAACATAAAAAAAAATCCCATTCGAAAGGGATGGGATTTGATATCTATGAAAGTAGCCCCCAGACTCACTCCCTGGCCACCTCCCACTCCAGCCTTTTCCCTGTGGAGTTCTCAAACCCTTGTATTGATGGGGGTTTCCAAAAAGACAAGAAGTAGTGAACAGCAAAAAAGAGTAAATGCTTTTCCTGAACTTTGGAAGAAACCAGATTTCGTCAGTGAGGTTTGGCCATGTGAGAAACCCTGTAACCAATTTCATTTCCTGATAAATGAATGGTCCACAGGGGAAAGTCCACCAGTGAGTTTCGGAACGTTTGAGAGCTGAGACTTTATGAAAGGCTCCTTGAAGGAGCCAGCCGGCTGTCTTTGCTTATCACTGCTGAGCCAGACAGCGCCATGCAAACAGGAGAGCTGCCAGACTCCATTTAGAGCCCTTGCTGAAGCACAACTGATAGGGCTTCACAAACATGTGGTATCCCTTTAAGAAATGACATTGCTATCGTGTGCCCCTTCCATTAGACTAGGCTCTTTAACCTGCAGGGCTGGAAACATATGCCTATTAAAATTATTTTAGAAGAGCAGGCTTAACAGTCTTCTCATTTAAATGTAACCCCCCTCATCCAACCAAAAACAAAATATCCTGGGCATTCAGTTTTGATTTAGAGTTGGGGAAATGTAATGTATAAAAATGAACACATACATGGACAAATAAGAGTAAAACATAGTAACTCAATCTCAGGGAAATTATGACAAATAGAAAGTGCCTCAAAGTATTGAAACAAGTTCATCTGAAATGTGAATAGCCTCATTCGTCACAAGATCATTTACATTTTAAACTTGAAATGAATATCTTTATGTTTAAGTAAACTAAAAGGCAATTCTCATAACTCCATATGTGCTATATTTATGCCTGAAAATTTAAAAACATCTTAACACCTTTCACATTAATTCAGAATTGGCCAAAGCACAAATATGTTTAAAGAATTCAAGTAAACTTTTGTCAAAGGTTAACTTGACAGATTAAAAAATATGTAATTTGGGCTTGCTTAGAAAACACACACAATACCAGCTCCCCGCCACCCCCAAAAAATAGTCAAATGAACACTTGAAGGCAAGAGAAGTTTGGGAAAGTCTTAAATAATGGCTTCAGGCCCTCAATTACAAAAAATTAGAAAACCCAAAAAACCAAATCTGAAATGAGTGAGCTTTCAAGAGGCTGGCAGACTTGGCCTGGCAGAAAGGAAGCCTGGAGTTGATTAAGTTCACCCTGCAAACCCACGTCACAGCAGCAACAAGGATATGCTGGAGGTCTACAGAGAGGCCGAGGCTAATTTCACCCACCGACAATAACCACGTCTAAAACAAGGAATGGGGGGAATGCCAATGAGCCCTAAGCTTCCTCTTTAACCATTTAATCCATTTTTTCTTCTTCCATGGTTTTGTAACCACAAGACACATTCTTTTTTTGACTTCAGTTTTAGATTCTTGGTGACACTGAGTTGGGTTGTCTCCAGGCCCAGGATAAGTAGAGAAGTCTGTGCATTCACTATAGGGAGGCAGTGCTAAACTTGCTTTATCAAGGTAAAATAATTTGGTATCAAAATGTTAAGATGGAAGGGAAAGGAGGTCTCCTAGGTTATTTTAAAACTATCTGAGTTGTGATTCTGATCAGTCACATGAATTGAAAAAGATGGCCACTTTAATATAAGGTTCTTTTGGTCTCCACAGCTTATAAATAAAGAGCAAAACTAAATTTACATAGTCGGCTCTCTGTATCCATAGGTTTTGCATCCCTGGATTCAACCAACCATGGATTTAAAACATTCTGAGGAAAAAACAAGGATGGTTGCATCTGCACTGAACATTACAGACTGTTTTTTCTTGCCATTATCCCTAAATGATACAGTATAACAACTATTTACATGGCATTTACATTATATTAGGTATTGTAAGTAATCTAGAGATGATTTAAAGTATACAAGAGGATGTACACAGGTTATATGCAAATATACTATTTTATAACGTGGACTTGAGCATCTGTGGATTTTGGTGTCTATGGGGGGTGTGTAGGGGGTAGGGTCCTGGAACCCATCTCCCATGGATACAGAGAGGTAACTGTATTGTGCTTATAAACCATTTCAAATTTTAACTGTCTACATATATAATAATTGTGCATGGTACTTTTAAATTCAGAAAATAAGCCAAACTGGAAAAATCAAAAGGTTTGATTCAAAAACAGGGCTCAATACCTGTGGTATGAGAATTAGTCTGTTTCATAACATGAAAACTGAGTTATTTAGAGGATACTAATCAGTGCTTTGTAGAACAGAGCTACAAATGACTACCGAGTTTAACGGCCAAAAGCAAATCTGAGACCTCTAATTCCTCTAATTAATCTGAAGAACTGTTACTTGTGAATATTCCACAAAGCACATGAGCTTCTTATACAATAAGTTCCAAGAGAACTAAAATGTTTTTCTGTTTTCTTTTGAATGCGATTGCTTTCAGATCATCTCAAATTCAGAAGCCAGATGTGGGTGGGAGTTGCATAGAGGACAGAGAAGGCTTAAAAGTGCACTAATGTTGAGACTACTATGGAGAAGGCTGGATGCAATGGACTCAGAGTCCTCAGGAAGGGACTGCTGATAAGCAACGGGAGAGGCAGACAGGCTGGGCGTCCCCTCTGATGCTCATCAACCCCCAAATCAGGAGGCCAGAAACCTAGCTTTCACTTCTGTCTCCGTGCTGGAGGGAGACAGATACCATGGATTTTACAGCTAGACAATCAGTGAGGACCCATAACCCTAAGGACCTCAAGTACTTATGATGAGGAGAAGCCAGGGACATTCCCTCTTTCAGTTGCTTTCTCTTCCTTCCTGGTTTCTGTTCATCAACATGAGCCCCAAAACCGTCCCATTTGAGGGCCGAGTGTGCAGCCCCTGCGGAGGAGGTTGTGCTGGCTTGGTTGGGGACAAAGCCTGAATGCTGAAGGTTTGTTTCCTGAATACCACTGTGTGATACTCCCCTACTCCCATCCCATCACTTCAGATTTATCCCTCTCTTCAGATTTTCATCCGAGGATCAGGGCCACTCAGGAATCTTTAATAAAAGTGAGCCAATCTGTCCATTATGGAGCCAAGGAAATGTAGGGAAAGAAGGATTCAGTGAAGGATAAACAGGGAATCGATGGCAGGGTCAAGAGGAAAATACACATTTCTGGATCCCTGCTTGGGAAAATGGCCACTGGTACGAGTAAAACTATAGACACACAGTCCTATCCTCATTTTGATGGTGGGGGTAGTAGATAATGCCATGTCAGAATTTTTCCAACACGGAAAATTCAAAACATTTACTACTGTGAGTCTTGGAAACAAGGAATGGCAGTTTAACTTTTGAGGTGAGGAAGAAGAAGGGATCAAAAGACTGTTTACTCTGTTTTGTAATGAAACGAGTTTTATGAAGTGCTCTTTCCAGTTGAAGACACACTTACTATTTTCTGCTGGGAAATATTCTGGCTCGTTTACAGTAAAGATCTGATATAACATGAAGAGAGTTTAAACCCCATACACTTAAAAGCTTGATAACACATGTTTTCCTATGTTGGGGCTGTGGCAATGTTTATCCTCCATCTTGATAGGGCAATGTCAGAAATGTGTTAGGGGCACCCTGTTACTGAAGAGGCAGTATAACAACATTAAAGTAAATTTCAAAAAAGCAAAGCAAAACTGATCAACCAACCAACTCACCCTTAATCTTATTGCTCAAAGTAAATATTTTCATTTTGGGGAATAATCTTTCTCTGTATGTATCTGTGTGTCTCTGTGTGTGTAGTGTGTGTAGAGATATATGAATATAAAAATAGTAGCAATCACAGGAAAAATATGATGTTTTAAACTTTGAGTCTGAAAGACACCTTAAGAAAAATGCCATACCTTTCTACTTTGATATGGCACTTAATCTCCATGCTGCAGATATTATGCCAAAAGTAAACTACTGAAATACATTTTAGTGAAACATGCTATCGTAACAGTTCAAGTAATTCACACCACCAATGTAATAACAAGCACTATTTTGTTTAGGTTTTCAGAGTAGGTACCATATAAAACCATTTTTCTGGAGCCATTTTATGTTTTATATAAAAAATTATCATGTAAAATGTAATAACCGTATAAAGTGCCGCATGTTCACATCCTGACGACATCTGGGAAGAGGTGAATTGTACATTCTGCTTTAAAACAACCCTTGAAGGTACTAAAAAATATGGTATCAGTTATTACCAGAATTCTCCCTGGGAACGCCACAGAGAGGCTGTGGATGCCACAGAACAGACTGCTGCTGTCAGCCCTGATCACTTTTTAACAGATAATATGCTTAGATGAAAAATCTTCTCATTGCACATAAAGCAGCCTGGTTTTTCAGGGTAGTTCTTTCATAGCTTTTCTTCTGGTACAAGACTAGTTCTGGGCTGTGCGAGAAGGAATGTGGAGAAAGAATGCTCTTAAGTCTTCCTAAGAAGCTTAACTTGTATACAGTTCCTTTTTCCAAAAAACCTGGACTCTTTAAATGCTCTAACCATAAATTAGCTCTTGTCTCAGGTGGTGAAACATATGGTGCCCTGTACAACACGGGAGCTTCACAGAAGGACTTTTTTCCCTTTTGGCGATGTTTTTCTGGTCTCCAATTACATTTTAAAATTGAACTCCGGCATTTGCTAGATGAAAATGACCAAACTGACTGTTCCCCTATTTTTTGCTTCTTGAGATGATCACAAGATAAAATTTACTAATTTTAAGTGTTCAATTTCATAAATTTTGTCGTTTGTATACAATTGCGTGACCACACCACAATTAAGATGCAGAGTAGAAAGCCCCTTCCCGTCCCTTTGCACATGATTTTCTGTGCTGTCCCCCTGGGCCCAAGGAAGCCACAGATCTGCTTTCTCTCTCAGTTTTGCCTTTTCTAGCTTTTATTGATTTCATCAATTTAACTTTGACAATTAATTTTTTAAACTTATTGAGATCCGTTCTATGGCTCAAAATAGGATCTATCTTGGTTAAGTGTGTTACATACATTCGAAAAGAATGTGAATTTCTGCCACTGTACAGTGAAATGTTCTTGGAATATCAATGAAGGTGAGGTAGTTGACAGTATTTTTCAGATCTTCTATGTCTTCAGTGAATTTCTCTGGTCTAGATGTTCTATCAGTTGCTGAGGGAGGGTTAAGTCTCCAACATAGTGGAGTTGTCTGTCAGCTTTTTGTTTCATGATATTGAAGCTTTGTTATTGGCACATGCACGTTTGTCCTTGTTATGTCTTCCTGTTGAATTGTCCCTGTGATCATTATGAAGTATCCCCATTCACCTTTGGTTTTGGTTTGAAATCTGTATTATGTGATATTAGGAAAGCCACTTTATGCTTACTGTTTGCATGGTACCTCTTTTTCTGATTTGCTTTCAACCTGTATTTTTATAGTTAAAGCATGTCCTTTGCAGACAGTATATAGTTGGGTCTTATTTTATTCATTCTGACAATTCTTGCTTTTTAATGAGTGTTTGGTCCATTAACATTCCATGTAATTATTGATATGGTTAGGTTTGAGTCTGCTATATTATATTTTGCTTTCTACTCAAATCCTCTCTTGTTTTGTTCCTCCCTTCCTGCTTTGGGGAAAAAATTATTTGAATGTTTTTAAGAATTCTAATTTTTCTTTTGGCTTTTGAGCTATTCATTTTTAAATTACTTTTATAGTGGTTGCCCTAGAGATTACAATATACACTCTTAACTTTTCTCAGTCAACTTACAGATAATAATATACTACTTAGGGTGACCACAGTCAATAATAACTGAATTGCATATTTTAAAATAACATAAAGAGAATAATTGGATTGTCTGTAACTCAAAGGGTAAATGCTTCAGGGGATGGATGCCCCATTCTCCATGATGTGCTTATTTCACATTGCATGCCTGTATCAAAAAATTTCATGTACCCCATAAATATATATACCTATGCATCCACAAAAATTAAAAAAAATATATATATATACCACTCCATGTAAAACATACAACTCTCACAACCATACAGGGCCATATCCCTCCTCTTCTCTCCTATATACTATAGGTGTTATATATACATCCACATAGATTATAAAGTGATAATTTTGGTTATTCCCTTCTGGCTCTTTACCTTTTGGTATTCTTCTACTCTTTTCAGCATTTATGCTTTCCCAGCTTCTCTCCTGTGCTGGTCAGGATATCAAGAGTTTCCCATGTGAGGTGCTTGCCACCATGTCATTTAGGAATTTTAGTTTATTTAAAAATTAAAGAGAAAGAAGGGAGGAAAGGGAGGGAGGGAAGAAGGTAAAGAGAATGAAAAATATAAATGTGAATGTTATGTATTTACTTAGATATTTACACCTTCTTGTAAATATTTTTCCTTCCTCTCTGAAAGCCTGAGTTTCCATCTGGCATCATTTTTGCCCAGCCTGAAGAACTTCCTTCAGCATTGTTCCATTCTCTTCGAGACTCTTGGACTTCTAATGAGAAGTGAGAGGTTAATTGAGTTGCTGTTCCCGCATAAGGGAACTTGGTACTATGTTATACTTTGTTGTTTTTCTTTTGGCTTTCAATAGTTTTGATGCTAAAATGCCTTGACATGAGATTCTTTGTGTTTATTCTGCTTGGTGTCAGCATCTCATATCTGCAACTGTCTGTCTTTTTTCCATTTGGCCCTTTTTACTTGTTTCTATTTCTCAGCTGAGACATCTCCTTTCTCTGCTGGAACATTTATGCATTAAAAACGTTTCACACAAAGAAAAAAAGTGAGGAAAGTCATAGTAGTTACTTCAAAATCTTTGTTGGTTCTAACATCTGGTTCATTTTGGGGTAGAAAACTTGATTGTTGCGTGTACAAAATATGTTCCATTTTCTTGATTCTGTGGATGTTGGGACATTTTGGGTTGTATCCTGAATAATATTAATGTTACACTGTGGAGATTCTTGTCTGGGCTAGAACTGAAAACTCTGTATTTTGATCTTTTGTTTTTAGCCAGGCTGCTTAGAGTTTGTTCTGCAGATGTGTGGTTCAAGGTTTAGTCAAAGATGTGGACTGGCAGAGTTTAAGGATTCCTTTCTCTGACTCTTTCTCTTCTGGGATTCCTCCACTGTTTTCGAGTTTATGGATTCTCAACTTCTCTTTTCTGGTTTTCAGGCCAGAAAGGCTCTGCTACTTTTCCACATGTGCCCCACCTCTGCTGTGTGTGCAGTGCGATGCTGTGACTGCAGTTAGCCCAAGGCTGAACGTGTCAGGAAGTAGGTTTGTTATTTTCCTTCCTCCAAGTGAAGAATGCACCCTCTTCATGAGAGTCTCTGCATATGCTCACTCTTCTGTATCTTCAGAGCTGGTCTTAGTTCAGAGTTTTGGTTTCTAGCTGAGCTGCTATGATTCAGGGACAAGTCAGAGATGCAGATAGGCAGTTTTGGAATTCCCTTCCAGCTTTTCCCTTCTTAGGATTCTTCTACTCTCTTTGGCATTCATGCTTTCCCAGTTTTTCCTCTGTGATTTCCCAGGCCAGAAATATCAAGAGTCTTCCACATGAGGTGCTTGCCACCATGCCACAAACTACAGGGACTGCACTTGGTTCCAGGCTAAATGCCATGGAAATAGAAATGTATGTATATAGCTTCCTGTCTCCTCTTCTCTAAAGGAGCATAAACAGCTTGAAATGGTTTGCTTCTATTCACTCTCCAGTATCTTCAGGTAGTTATGCTTTGTATCATATGTTCAGACTTTATAGTTGTTTTCTGTAGGGTGTATTATCTGGTAGGGTCTTGATACCTAGAAGCAAAAACTTAATTCCCAAGCCAATTTTAAACCACGCTGCATTACTTTATTTAGCAATATATAACGAGTAGCTATTCTGTGCAAGGTAGTGTATTATGTCAAGATGCTGTGGGGGGACATAAACATAGAAAACACAGCAATTAACTTAAAAATGAAATGAGATTAAATATATACATATGTATTAATACACAAGGTAGCAGGAGATAAAAACAGAATGGTAAAGAAGAACTTGGAGAGAGGGTTTTGGCAATGCTTTTTGAAACATGGGTAGAATTTCAAAGAAAGACAGGAAGTGGCATATCCAAGGGCACAGAGGTAGAAAAATGCAAGTAATGCTCTGGCAAGAGTACATGGCTCAATGCGGATAAGAGTGGAGGGCTGATGAGACTGGCATGGCCATGAGTGTGAAAGACATGAGGTAGACCTACATTTAGGTGATGGTGAAGATGAAGGAGTAATCCCGGTGTCTATCTAGAGGCAGTTGAGAAGCCAGAATAACTTCCCGTTTTAGATGGCATTTCCAGAAGCAAGAGGTAATCTTCTAGGAAGCAGAAAAGTATAAAGAATATATAGGACCACAGATACTGACACACGTCCACTGGATTTAAAAGTAAAAGGGATGACATCCTTTTTAGAGTATGTAGAAAAACAAGAACCCTCAAATACTCTTGATGGAAATATAAATTGACACAACCATTTTGGGTAGCAGGTTGAATCTGAAATTGAACAGCTGTGTATGTTCAATTTCAATACTGACAGAATACCACTGTCCATACAGCACTGTTTTTAGTATAAAGAAACACAATTGATTTTTGTACACTGATCTTTTAGCCAGCAACTTTTGAAGCTCATTTATTGGTTCTATTAGTTGTGCTATAGACTCCTTAAGATTTTCCAAGAACAGGATAATTTCACCTGCAAATACAGTTTTTGTTGTTGTCATTTATTTATTTATTTATTTTTTTATTTTTTATTTTTATTTTTGGAGACGGACCCTCGCTCTCTCTCTCTCAGTCTGGAGTGCAGTGGCCGGATCTCAGCTCACTTCAGGCTCTGCCTCCCGGGTTCACGCCATTCTCCTGCCTCAGCCTCCTGAGTAGCTGGGACTACAGGCACCCGCCACCATGCCCGACTAATATTTTTGTATTTTTTAATAGAGACGGGGTTTCACTGTGTTAGCCAGGATGGTCTCGATCTCCTGACCTTGTGATCCGCCCACCTTGGCCTCCCAAAGTGCTGGGATTACAGGCATGACCACCGTGCCTGGCCGTTGTTGCTGTTTTTAATATAAAGATATGGTATGGTTTCGCTATGTTGCCCAGGAGTTCTCGAACTCCTGGCCTTAAGCTATCCTCCCACCTTGGCCTCCCAAAGTGCTGGGATTGCAGGCATGAGCTACTGTGCTTGGCCAAATACAGACAGTTTTACTTATTCATTTTTTAATCTGTATACATTTGGTTTCTTTATCTTGTTGTATGCTCTTCTAGGGCCTCAAGCACAATGCTGAATTCATGTGCTGGAAGCGGACATTCTTGCTTTGTTCCTGATCAGTGGAAAAAGAATTTAGTTTTTCATCATTATGTGTGACATTAGCTGTAGGTTTTTTCCAGGTGCTCATTGTCAGACGAGGAATTTACCTTATATTCCTAGTTTTGTGAGAATTTTTAACATGAACAGATGTTAGGTTTTGTCTGTGTGTATTGTGGGGGTCAGCAAACATTTTCTATAAAGGGCCCAGTAAGAAACATTTTAGGCTTTGCGAGCCATATGATCTTTGTCACAACTACTTGACTCTGCTACTGTCGTGTGAAAGGAGACACAGACAATACATAAATAAGTGGGTGTAGCTGTGTTCCAAGAAAAGTGTACTTACAAAAATAGGTGGAGGCAGGATTTGGCCTGTGGGTTGTGGTTTGTTGATTCTTGGTCTATTAAAATGATCATGTGGTTTGTCCTTTATTCTACTAATATGGCATATTATACTATTTTAGTTTTGGATATTAAACTAACTTTGTATTCCTGGGATAAATCTGACTTGGTTATGGTGTACAATCCTTTCTGTACACTGCTGGTGTCAGTTTGTTAACATTTTGTAAAGGAATTTTTTTGTGTCTCTGTTCATGAGAGATACTGGTCTGTTCTTTTCTTGTGATGTCTTTGTCTGGGTTTGTTATCAAGGTCATACTGGCCTCCTTGAATGACTTGGGTAGCATTCCTTTTTCTTACTCTAGTTTCTGAAAGGTCTGTGGAGGATTCACATTATTTCTTTGCAAAAACTATTTACCAGTGAAGACATATGAGCCTGTGTTCTTCTTTATGGGAAGATTTTAATTACTAATTCATTAAAAAAATAGTGGTAGGTCTATTCAGTTTTTATATTTCTATTTAAATCAATTTTGATAATTTGTATCTTTCTAAAAATTGCTCATTTCATCTACAATGTTTAGTTTGTTCATTTCGATTTGTTTCTAATATTGTATTCCTTTATATTTAATTTCTGCAGGGTCAATAACGATGCCCTTTTTTCATTCTTTGCTTTGGTAATCTGTGTCTCGTCTTTTTTTCTTGCTCATTCTAGGTAAAGTCTTACCCATTTTATTGATCTTTTCGAAGAATCAGTTTTTGGTTTCACTGATATTATCTATTGTTCTTCTGTTTTCTCTTCATTGATTTGTGCTCTGATCTTTATGATTTCTGCCCTTTCGCTTATTTGAGGTTTAATTGGCTTTTCTTTTTAGTTGCGTAAGGTAAAAGCTTAGATTAGCTGATGTTTCTTTTATTCTAACGTAGGATTTAAAGTTGTAAATTTTCCTGTAAGCACCACTTGAGCTGCATCTCACAAATTTTGATATGCTATATTTTCATTTTCATTTAGTTCAAACTGTTTTAAACTTTTCCTGACCCATTAAAAGTATACTGCTTAATTTCCAAATATTAGAAGCTTTCCAAAATACATTTCTTTTATTTCTAATTTAATTATGTTGTGGCCAATAAATATATCTGTTTGATTTCAATCCTTTCAAATTTGAGACTTGTTTTGTGACCCAGCACATGGTCTATCCTGGAGAGTGCTCCATGAGTACTTGAAGAGAGTATGTATTCTGCTGCCATTGGGTAGAATGTTCTATAGATGTTAGTTAGATCATGTTGGTTGATAGTGTTGTTTAAGTTTATATTCTTGCTGTCTTTCTATCTAGTTGTTCTATTATTGCGGCAGTAAAGTCTCCAACTATTATTTTTGAATTATCTCTACTTCTTTTCAGTTCTGTAAAGTTTTGTTTATTTTGGGGAATTTTTTTAGTAGCTCAAAATTTGAAATAACCTAGATGTCTACCAATAGTACAATGGATAAACTGTGAACTATTTATATAATGTAATACTAATACATCAGTGGATAGGAACAAATGTTGTCTAACAACATAAACGTCTCTCATCAACAAAATGTTGAGTGAAAGAAGAAAGTTGCAAAGGAAAATATAGTGCATGGTTCCACTTATGAAAAGGTCAGAATTGGAAACCACATTGTTTAGAAATATACACACAGATGGCAAAATTATGAAGATGACGACAGTTATCCCCAAAGTCAGGACAGTTTTTACTTCTAGAGGGTATACTGGGACTTTTGGGCTGTTCGCAATGACCATTTCTTGATCTGAAAAGCCACTATATGGATATTTAGTTTGTAACTATTATTTTACAGTATACATCTATAGTTTATTTGTATATACTATCTCTCAATATACACTGAAAAAAAAAAAGAAGAGGGATAGCTTTATTAGTAGATGAGACCTTGACTATGTTCTAGATATGATGTATGACCAGAAACAGGGAATTACTCTTATGACTCAATAAACTTCTGAAATTGAGTAAAAAATATGTTCCTTCCAATCTCACTGTGAGACTAGTGAGCAACAATATAATTTAATACCAAACCCATCTCAAGTTTAACTTATCTAACACCAAAGAAAAGGTGACTTAAAGTGAACTATTTCATATTTTAAATGATTTCTATCTGAAAGAACATGCTTTGATGTGCAAAGATCATTTCTAGACACAAATAGTCTACAACTTACCATTTTTAACGTGGGTTTTTTAAATTTTATTTTATTTATTTATTCATTTATTATTATTATTATACTTTAAGTTCTAGGGTACATGTGCATAATGTGCAGGTTTGTTACATATGTATACTTGTGCCATGTTGGTGTGCTGCACCCATCAACTCGTCAGCACCCATCAACTCGTCATTTACATCAGGTATAACTCCCAATGCAATCCCTCCCCCCTCCCCCCTCCCAGTGATAGGCCCCGGTGTGTGACGTTCCCCTTCCCGAGTCCAAGTGATCTCATTGTTCAGTTCCCACCTATGAGTGAGAACATGCGGTGTTTGGTTTTCTGTTCTTGTGATAGTTTGCTGAGAATGAAGGTTTCCAGCTGCATCCATGTCCCTACAAAGAACACAAACTCATCCTTTTTTATGGCTGCCTAGTATTCCATGGTGTATATGTGCCACATTTTCTTAATCCAGTCTGTCACTGATGGACATTTGGGTTGATTCCAAGTCTTTGCTATTGTGAATAGTGCCACAATAAACATACGTGTGCATGTGTTTTTACAGCAGCATGATTTATAATCCTTTGGGTATATACCCAGTAATGGGATGGCTGGGTCATATGGTACATCTAGTTCTAGATCCTTGAGGAATCGCCATACTGTTTTCCATAATGGTTGAACTAGTTTACAATCCCACCAACAGTGTAAAAGTGTTCCTATTTCTCCACATCCTCTCTAGCACCTGTTGTTTCCTGACTTTTTAATGATCGCCATTCTAACTGGTGTGAGATGGTATCTCATTGTGGTTTTGATTTGCATTTCTCTGATGGCCAGTGATGATGAGCATTTTTTCATGTGTCTGTTGGCTATATGAATGTCTTCTTTTGAGAAATGTCTGTTCATATCCTTTGCCCACTTTTTGATGGGGTTGTTTTTTTCTTGTAAATTTGTTTGAGTTCTTTGTAGGTTCTGGATATTAGCCCTTTGTCAGATGAGTAGATTGCAAAAATTTTCTCCCATTCTGTAGGTTGCCTGTTCACTCTGATGGTAGTTTCTTTTGCTGGGCAGAAGCTCTTTAGTTTAATGAGATCCCATTTGTCAATTTTTGCTTTTGCTGCCGTTGCTTTTGGTGTTTTAGACATGAAGTCTTTGCCCATGCCTATGTCCTGAATGGTACTACCTAGGTTTTCCTCTAGGGTTTTTATGGTATTAGGTCTAACATTTAAGTCTCTAATCCATCTTGAATTAATTTTCATATAAGGACTAAGGAAAGGATCCAGTTTCAGCTTTCTACTTATGGCTAGCCAATTTTCCCAGCACCGTTTATTAAATAGGGAATCCTTTCCCCATTTCTTGTTTCTCTCAGGTTTGTCAAAGATCAGATGGCTGTAGATGTGTGGTATTATTTCTGAGGACTCTGTTCTGTTCCATTGGTCTATATCTCTGTTTTGGTACCAGTACCATGCTGTTTTGGTTACTGTAGCCTTGTAGTATAGTTTGAAGTCAGGTAGTGTGATGCCTCCAGCTTTGTTCTTTTGATTTAGGATTGTCTTGGCAATGCGGGCTCTTTTTTGGTTCCATATGAACTTTAAAGCAGTTTTTTCCAATTCTGTGAAGAAACTCATTGGTAGCTTGATGGGGATGGCATTGAATCTATAAATTACCTTGGGCAGTATGGCCATTTTCACAATATTGATTCTTCCTATCCAAGAGCATGGTATGTTCTTCCATTTGTTTGTGTCCTCCTTTATTTCACTGAGCAGTGGTTTGTAGTTCTCCTTGAAGAGGTCCTTCACATCCCTTGTAAGTTGGATTCCTAGGTATTTTATTCTCTTTGAAGCAATTGTGAATGGAAGTTCATTCATGATTTGGCTCTCTGTTTGTCTGTTACTGGTGTATAAGAACGCTTGTGATTTTTGCACATTAATTTTGTATCCTGAGACTTTGCTGAAGTTGCTTATCAGCTTAAGGAGATTTTGGGCTGAGACGATGGGGTTTTCTAAACATACAATCATGTCATCTGCAAACAGGGACAATTTGACTTCTTCTTTTCCTAACTGAATACCCTTGATTTCTTTCTCTTGCCTGATTGCCCTAGCCAGAACTTCCAACACTATGTTGAATAGGAGTGGTGAGAGAGGGCATCCCTGTCTTGTGCCAGTTTTCAAAGGGAATTTTTCCAGTTTTTGCCCATTCAGTATGATATTAGCTGTGGGTTTGTCATAAATAGCTCTTATTATTTTCAGGTACGTTCCATCAATACCGAATTTATTGAGTGTTTTTAGCATGAAGGGCTGTTGAATTTTGTCAAAAGCCTTTTCTGCATCTATTGAGATAATCATGTGGTTCTTGTCTTTGGTTCTGTTTATATGCTGAATTATGTTTATTGATTTGCGAATGTTGAACTAACCTTGCATCCCAGGGATGAAGCCCACTTGATCATGGTGGATAAGCTTTTTGATGTGCTGCTGAATCCAGTTTGCCAGTATTTTATTGAGGATTTCTGCATTGATGTTCATCAGGGATATTGGTCTAAAATTCTCTTTTTTTGTTGTGTCTCTGCCAGGCTTTGGTATCAGGATGATGTTGGCCTCATAAAATGAGTTAGGGAGGATTCCCTCTTTTTCTATTGATTGGAATAGTTTCAGAAGGAATGGTACCAGCTCCTCCTTGTACCTCTGGTAGAATTCAGCTGTGAATCCATCTGGTCCTGGACTTTTTTTGGTTGGTAGGCTATTAATTATTGCCTCAATTTCAGAGCCTGCTATTGGTCTATTCAGGGATTCAACTTCTTCCTGGTTTAGTGTTGGAAGAGTGTAAGCGTCCAGGAAATTATCCATTTCTTCTAGATTTTCTAGTTTATTTGCGTAGAGGTGTTTATAGTATTCTCTGATGGTAGTTTGTATTTCTGTGGGGTCGGTGGTGATATCCCCTTTATCATTTTTTATTGCATCTATTTGATTCTTCTCTCTTTTCTTCTTTACTAGTCTTGCTAGTGGTCTGTCAATTTTGTTGATCTTTTCAAAAAACCAACTCCTGGATTCATTGATTTTTTAGAGGGTTTTTTGTGTCTCTATCTCCTTCAGTTCTGCTCTGATCTTAGTTATTTCTTGCCTTCTGCTAGCTTTTGAATGTGTTTGCTCTTGCTTCTCTAGTACTTTTAATTGTGATGTTAGAGTGGGAATTTTAGATCTTTCCTGCTTTCTCTTGTGGGCATTTAGTGCTATAAATTTCCCTCTACACACTGCTTTAAATGTGTCCCAGAGATTCTGGTATGTTGTATCTTTGTTCTCATTGGTTTCAAAGAACATCTTTATTTCTGCCTTCATTTCGTTATGTACCCAGTAGTCATTCAGGAGGAGGCTGTTCAGTTTCCAGGTAGTTGAGCGGTTTTGCTTGAGTCTCTTAGTCCTGAGTTCTAGTTTGATTGCACTGTGGTCTGAGAGTTTGTTATAATTTCTGTTCTTGTACATTTGCTGAGGAGTGCTTTACTTCCAATTACATGGTCAATTTTGGAATAAGTGCGATGTGGTGTTGAGAAGAATGTATATTCTGTTGATTTGGGGTGGAGAGTTCTATAGATGTCTATTAGGTCTGCTTGCTGCAGAGATGAGTTCAATTCCTGGATATCCTTGTTAACTTTCTGTCTCCTTGATCTGTCTAATGTTGACAGTGGAGTGTTGAAGTCTCCCATTATTATTGTATGGGAGTCTAAGTCTCTTTGTAAGTCTCTAAGGACTTGCTTTATGAATCTGGGTGCTCCTGTATTGGGTGCATATATATTTAGGATAGTTAGCTCTTCCTGTTGAATTGATCCCTTTACCATTATGTAATGGCCTTCTTTGTCTCTTTTGATCTTTGATGGTTTAAAGTCTGTTTTATCAGAGACTAGGATTGCAACCCCTGCTTTTTTTTGTTCTCCATTTGCTTGGTAAATCTTCCTCCATCCCTTTATTTTGAGCCTATGTATGTCTCTGCATGTGAGATGGGTCTTGACTATTTATCCAGTTTGCCAATCTGTGTCTTTTAATTGGAGCATTTAGTCCATTTACATTTAAGGTTAATACTGTTATGTGTGAACTTGATCCTGCCATTATGATATTAACTGGTTATTTTGCTCGTTAGTTGATGCAGTTTCTTCCTAGCCTCGATGGTCTTTACATTTTGGCATGTTTTTGCAATGGCTGATACCGGTTGTTCCTTTCCATGTTTAGTGCTTCCTTCAGGGTCTCTTGTAAGGCAGGCCTAGTGGTGACAAAATCTCTAAGCATTTGCTTATCTGTAAAGGATTTTATTTCTCCTTCACTTATGAAACTTAGTTTGGCTGGATATGAAATTCTGGGTTTAAAATTTTTTAAAGAATGTTGAATATTGGCCCCCACTCTCTTCTGGCTTGTAGAGTTTCTGCCAAGAGATCTGCTGTTAGTCTGATGGGCTTCCCTTTGTGGGTAACCCGACCTTTCTCTCTGGCTGCCCTTAAGATTTTTTCCTTCATTTCAACTTTGGTGAATCTGGCAATTATGTGTCTTGGAGTTGCTCTTCTCGAGGAGTGTCTTTGTGGCGTTCTCTGTATTTCCTGGATTTGAATGTTGGCCTGCCCTACTAGGTTGGGGAAGTTCTCCTGGATGATATCCTGAAGAGTGTTTTCCAACTTGGTTCCATTTTCCCCCTCACTTTCAGGCACCCCAATCCGACGTAGATTTGGTCTTTTTACATAATCCCATACTTCTTGCAGGCTTTGTTCATTTCTTTTTCTTCTTTTTTCTTTTGGTTTCTCTTCTGGCTTCATTCCATTCATTTGATCCTCAATCGCTGATACTCTTTCTTCCAGTTGATCCAGTCGGTTACTGAAGCTTGTGCATTTGTCACGTATTTCTCGTGTCATGGTTTTCATCTCTTTCATTTCGTTTATGACCTTCTCTGCATTAATTACTCTAGCTATCAATTCTTCCACTTTTTTTTCAAGATTTTTAGTTTCTTTGAGCTGGGTACGTAATTCCTCCTTTAGCTCTGAGAAGTTTGATGGACTGAAGCCTTCTTCTCTCATCTCGTCAAAGTCATTCTCCGTCCAGCTTTGATCCGTTGCTGGCGATGAGCTGCGCTCCTTTGCCGGGGGAGATGCACTCTTATTTTTTGAATTTCCAGCTTTTCTGCCCTGCTTTTTCCCCATCTTTGTGGTTTTATCTGCCTCTGGTCTTTGATGATGGTGACGTACTGATGGGGTTTTGGTGTAGGTGTCCTTCCTGTTTGATAGTTTTCTTTCTAACAGTCAGGACCCTCAGCTGTAGGTCTGTTGGAGAT
This sequence comes from Macaca thibetana thibetana, assembly GCF_024542745.1. NCBI lineage: Eukaryota > Metazoa > Chordata > Mammalia > Primates > Cercopithecidae > Macaca > Macaca thibetana. The sequence goes on along the minus strand of NC_065595.1, from coordinate 31,549,233 downwards.
TGCTTGAGGTCCACTCCAGACCCTGTTTGCCTGGGTATCAGCAGCAGAGGCTGCAGAAGATAGAATATTGCTGAACAGCGAGTGTACTTGTCTGATTCTTGCTTTGGATGCTTCCTCTCAGGGGTGTACTCCACCCTGTGAGGTGTGGGGTGTCAGACTGCCCCTAGTGGGGGATGTCTCCCAGTTAGGCTACTCAGGGGTCAGGGACCCACTTGAACAGGCAGTCTGTCCCTTCTCAGATCTCAACCTCCGTGTTGGGAGATCCACTGCTCTCTTCAAAGCTGTCAGAGTCGTTTGCGTCTGCAGAGGTTTCTGCTGCTTTTGTTGTTGTTTAGCTGTGCCCTGTCCCCAGAGGTGGAGTCTACAGAGACAGGCAGGTTTCCTTGAGCTGCTGTGAGCTCCACCCAGTTCGAGCTTCCCAGCGGCTTTGTTTACCTACTTAAGCCTCAGCAATGGCGGGCGCCCCTCCCCCAGCCTCGCTGCTGCCTTGAGGTTAGATCGCAGACTGCTGTGCTAGCAATGAGGGAGGCTCCGTGGGCATAGGACCCTCCCGGCCAGGTGTGGGATATAATCTCCTGGTGTGCCCGTTTGCTTAAAGCGCAGTATTGGGGTGGGAGTTACCCGATTTTCCAGGTTTTGTGTGTCTCAGTTCCCCTGGCTAGGAAAAGGGATTCCCTTCCCCCTTGCGCTTCCCAGGTGAGGCGATGCCTCGCCCTGCTTCAGCTCTCGCTGGTCGGGCTGCAGCAACTGACCAGCACCAATTGTCCGGCACTCCCTAGTGAGATGAACCCAGTACCTCAGTTGAAAATGCAGAAATCACCGGTCTTCTGTGTCGCTCGCACTGGGAGTTGGAGACTGGAGCTCTTCCTATTCAGCCATCTTGCTCCGCCCTCCGTTTTTTTTTTCTTTTTAAATAGTGGATACCCTTCAAGTGGGGCAAGTAGAACATGCTGGGAGTGATTTTCACAATCCAGTAATTGACATTTTATTAGTCAGAGATTAGGAAGTTCCCTGAAATACTGGTCCAATATTTGGACAAATCTAACAGAAGAGTCACAGTTGAGGCAGACGAATAAGGACAACTGGTTTTATTTATTTATTTATTTATTTATTTATTTATTTATTTATTGATGGAGTCTCACTCTGTCACTCAGGCTGTAGTGGCATGATCTCAGCTCATTGCAACCTCTACCATCCGAGTTCAAATGATTCTCCTGCCTCAGCATCCCAAGTAGCTGGAATTATCAGCCCCTGCCACCACACGTGGCTAATTTTTGTATTTTTAGTAGAGACGGGGTTTCACCATCTTGGCCAGGCTGGTCTTAAACTTCTGACCTTGTGATCCACCTGCCTTGGCCTCCCAAAGTGCTGGGAGCACTTTGGGCCTCCCAAAGCGTGAGCCACCGCTCCCGGCAACTGGTTATATTTTTTAAAGCACCACAGTTAGATTATCTTTCTAGGAAATTTTAGTTTGTGAATCACACATTTCTGAACCAAAAAAATTCTATCAAAACTAATAGCAGGGATTTCAAGGTAAAATCACACAGCTTAATGTTTCCTTTTCTACTGAAGAGTGCCAGCCTTTTCCAGAGTTGCCCTTGCACTGTGAACTTGGGTCCCGCAGTCATTGGAAACCATGTGTCCTAGTCCATTTTATGCTGCTTACAACAGAATACCTGAAACTGGGTAATTATTTTAAGAAAGGAATTTCTTCCAGGTATGGAGGCTTAGAAGTCCCAGGTTGGGCTGCATCTGGTGAGGGTGTTCTTGCTGGTGGAGACCCTCTGCAGAGTCCCAAGGCAGTGCAGGGCATCACATGGGGAGGGGGCTAAATGTGCTAGCTCAGGCCTCTCTTTCTCTTCCTATAAAGCCACAAGTCCCCCTCCCATGATACCCATTAATCCATTAGCCATTACTCCATGAATGGATTAATCTATTTACAAGAGCAGAGCCCTCATGATCCAATCACACTTTAAAGGCCTCACCTCTCAATACTGCCGCACTGGGGAATTAATTTTCAACATAAGTTTGGAAGGGACATTCAATGATCTGGAGAACTAGGTGCCATAGACTGAATGTGTTCCCCTAAAGTTAATATGTGGAATCCTAATCTCCAGTGTGATAGTATTTGGAGGTGAGGCATTGGGGAAATACTTAGGGCATGAAGGTGGAGCCTCATGAAGGGTATTAGTGCCCTCATAAGAGAGACCCCAGGGCTGGGCACGGTGGCTCTGTAATCCCAGCACTTTGGGAGGCTAAAGTGGGCAGATCACCTGAGGTCAGGAGTTCGAGACCGGCCTGGCCAACATGGGAAAACCCTGTCACTACTAAAAATACAAAAATTAGCCAGGCATGGTGGTGCATAGCTGTAATCCCAGCTACTTGGGAGACTGAGGCAGGAGAATCGCTTGAACCCAGGAGGTGGAGGTTGCGGTGAGCTGAGATCGTGCCACCGCACTCCAGCCTGGGTAACAGAGTGAGACTCGTGTCAAAAAATAAATAAAAATAAAAATAAAAATAAATAAATAAAAGAGACTCCAGAAAGCTCCCTTACCCCTTCTGCCATGTGGAAGATACAGCAGGAAGATGGCTATCTATAAACCAGGAAGCAGGCCTTTACCAGACACTAAATCTGCTGACATGTTGATCTTAGACTTCCCAGTCTCCAGAACTTTGAGAAACAAATTTCTGTTATTTACAAGCTACCCAGTTTATGGTATTTTGTTATAGCAGCCTGAACAAACTAAAATACTAGGCAAGATTTATTTTGCTGCCAAAAAATTAGATATTTATCACTTTTCAATTAAGTGTTTTAGTTGATGACTATATTCAAGATGCAATGATAATAAAGACTAAATTTTGTTACCCTAGGATTACAAAATAAAAACTATGCTTAATTGGCTGATCAATTTCAAGGAAAAAAACTGCTTATAAACTGCTTACAAATCTACCATATGTTTAATTAAACAAAAATAATGTAAGACATTATAATGAATATCATGGGCTAGCCTGTTTATCAAGAATGATTAGCCAGAAAGAAAATATGACATTAAGCCATTGCATGTCTTTTTTTTTGAGATGGAGTTTCGCTCTTGTTGCCCGGGCTGGAGTGCAACGGCGCAGTCTCGGCTCACTGCAGCCTTTGCCTCCCAGGTTCAAGCAATTCCTCTTGCCTCAGCCTCCCGAGTAGTTGGGATTACAAGCATGCACCACCACACCTGGCTAATTTTGTATTTTTAGCAGAGACAGGGTTTCTCCATGTTGAGGCTGGTCTTGAACTCCTGACCTCAGGTGATCTGCCCACCTCGGCCTCCCAAAGTGCTGGGATTACAGGCATGAGCCACCGCGCCTGGCCAACCCATTGCATGTTTACTGCAATTTCAATACCATGTACAAGAAAGTACAAGAAAGGCCTAACAGTCTTTCAGTACTTCATAAAGCAGCAATGGACACAACCGTCGAACATTTCAAAGGTTACTCTATAGCATTGATACAGATATTTTCAAACCCAAGGACTTGATTTGGTGTATTATGTATGCTTTCAGTTACACAAATTGGTCTAATAAGCAAATGGGTTAAGTGAAAGCAAAAATTTAGGATTTGAAAGAAGGAATAGCTGAAATTTATGGCTCAAAGATAAGAGGGACTAAAATAATCTTCTCTGTCACCCAGGGTGGAGTACAGTGGTAGGATCAGGGCTGACTGCAGCCTCAACTTCCAAGGCCCAAGTGATACTCCTGCCTTAGCCCCCTGAATAGCTGGGACTACAGGTGTGCACCACCATGCCTGGCTAATTCTTTTGGGGGTAGTTTTAGTAGAGATGAGGTCTCGTTATGTTTCCCCGACTGGTCTCAAACTCCTGAGCTCAAGTTATCCTCCTGCCTCACTCAGCCTCTCAAACTGCTGGGATTAAAGGCATGAGTCACTGCACCTGGCTCCAATGAACTCCTTGGCCTCAGTTTCCTCACTTGCAGAATATAAATTATCCTTACACTTCATAGAATTGCTAGGGAGACTAAATGAGATCACTTACATAAAAATACTTACCAGAGCACCTGGTATAGAACAAGTGCTCAATTAATGTTAACAGAATAGTAAACAACAAAGAAAAAGGAAGTTGAGTCAAAAGAGGGATACTTACGTCAGACTGAAAAGCATATGCAACATTTAAAAGGCCACAGACTTTATTAATGGAATTTTACTACTCTGTCTCGTTTTAAAGTAATTCTCATCTTATATTTGGGTTACATGTAAAAGATTTTCTACTTTAAAGGAATCTGCTTTAAGGATCACAAAGTGAAAGTTCTCTGTCGTTTGTAGGGAAGTTGGAAAAAACAGCTTCAACCTTATCACGGCCAACTGTTAATTCTAGCCATCATCTCCTTAGCTTTTGTGAGGGCAGGGAATTGAAGAAAACTGGTCCATACAGTAGTGGTTCCCAAATCGGGCAGGTTATCAGCACTGCTCAAAGAACCGTTTAACCAGACAGATTCCTGAGTTCATCACCAGTCTACTAGGTTGGAATCTCAGGTGGGATCCGGAACCTGCATATGAAAAGAGTGCTCCAGGGGACTGTTCATTAATTAAGAGAATTCTCTTGAAGTCCTCATTTTAATGGAGGGAGAATCACTGTGACCAGATTCCTTCTGAGATAACCCCAATCAGAAGAGATTCTAGTATCAACATTTATGAGTGTTCTATTGTGCCTTCCTACAGCCCTTGTCCTGCAAAATGACTCTGGAGGGATTCAACTGAGGAACTGGCCTTGGCTAAGATTTCCCATTTGCTTTCTTCTCAATGTGTAGAACTGGTGACTTGGAAAACTGTAGCAACATCCTGCAAATGTGTGTGTGTGCATGTGTGCATGTGAGATCGTGGAGTTCATAACAGAAAATTTCTCACATGGGGATTAAATGGTCCTAAGAATCAGGTATTACATTATTCTAGCAGTTTCCGGAGCCATTTATGAGCCTGAGTTTACTATTCCATGGGAGGCAGAAATAACTTATAAGACTTGATCTTTGTCTTTACTGGACAAGAAACTCAAGGAGAGTCAGAACGGGAGGGAGAGCCACTGTGATTGTTGAATTCTGCAGAGATCATTTTGGGCCTGGTGAAATGGCAGAAATGTCATCTCCCCTTTGAGGATAGAAGCCCAGCACAGAACTATCCCCTTTATGCTGAATGCTTCCTAGCTCCCATCCCACAGCAAAAAGGTAATAGTATTTCAGGAAAGAGAGAAAATGATTTTTTAAAAGTCTAAAGTGATAAAAACAAAAACAGGAGAAAAAAGTCAAATGACATCATTTGTACAATTAAAGTAGCTATATGCTAGCAGCAGATTTAGTCTGAAGAAGAGGCTTTGCTGCTGGGCTGGCGGACGGTGTCAGGGACTCGGTCTCCTCGACTTTCTATCAGGCCCTGAACACACACATGCTCTACATGGATCAGGGAAAGTAGAGAGAATGAACCAGAAAAAGCAAACAGTGGCTCTTTATTGGACTCTCGTAGAGCCTGACAGGCCCTCCATGCTCTTTACCCTCTGAGAAAGGTTCAGAAATAGGAAAAAATGAGATCACTTGAAAATTTTATCCTCATAACATAAATCAGAATATTTTACTCTGCTTGAACTATGAAATCACTGCAGGTGACAGTCAAGAAGACAACCCCTGAGAAACTATTAAAAATTTAGTAAGGCCAGTTTACATAGGAATTAGCTTATTGATGAGAACTACTGAAGTAGAGGTCTTCACAGAAGGGTTTTGTAGCTATAAGAATGCATAAGTGTGGAATAATGTAGACTTTTAAAAAGCGACTGTTCCAACAAAGTGACCGAGACCTCCAGTCTTAACTGAGCTTCTTTATAATATTCTGGAATAAAAGCTGACCTTTTAAGAGTCTATGGAGAGCCTTTCTTCAAAGGACATTTTCTTGAAGCAGCATTTTATGGTCAACGGGCCCACTGTTTGTTGATATCCTTCTCTTTCTCATTTCCTCCCTCCCTCCCATCCAGCAAATATTAAAGTGCCCAGTATGTGCCAGGTACATTTCAGATACCCTAGTGAACAAAATATGAAGACCTCTGCCTCCTGGAGCTTACATTATCTAGGAGGATAATAATAAATAATTATACAGTATGCTAGATGACAAATGCTGCGGAAAAAGAAAACATACAGTAGGACTGGGGGACTGGGAGTGCAGAAATGTAAACTGGGAGGTCGGGCAGGCCTGATGGAGAGAGAGATTTGCTCACGAGAGTAAAGACTTGAAGGGGATGCAGGAATGAGGCCAGTGGACATCTAGAGTAGGGAGAGTGATCCAGGCAAGGCTCTAAGAGTGGAGAGGGCTGGTGTGTTTGGAGCAATTATCTAGTGCTGTGCTTCTCAAACTGGAGCAGGCATCAGTTCACACAGGGGCTGATGTTAAAGCGTTGACTGCCCCAGCCCCACAGATTCTAATTCCATAGGTCTGGGGTAGGGCCCGAGAACCTCCATTTCTAGCAAGTTCCTAGGGGATGCTGATGCTGCTGATATGAGGATCACACTTTGAAAAACAGTGATTTGATACTTTATTTATTTATTTATTTAGAGATGGAGTCTCGCTCTGTCCCCTAGGCTGGAGAGAAGTGGCACAATCTCGGTTTCACCACATTGGTCAGGCTGGTCTCGAACTCCTGACCTCGTGATCTGCCTGCCTCTGGCTCCCAAAGTGGTGGGATTACAGGCGTGAGCCACCACGCCCAGCCTTGATATATTATTTTTAAAACTCTCTTGAGTTACTAAATAATAGTGGATAATTAAATCAATTTAATGGGTCTGATCAGCAATTTTAAAAAAAGACACAGAATAGGCAATGTTGGAGCCCATCACATTTAATGAGGGTAAGCACTGTTTATGAAACTTTCATTTCAGTTGTATATAAATGTGTGAATTGCATCATGATGTAAAATGTATTTTTTGCTGTGGGTGGCAGTCTAAAGAGTTTGAAAGCCACTGGTCTAATTACTTTATTGCACCATTAAATAATACAAGCCACATTAATACAGCAGAGATAATTAGGGGAGTCCTATTGTTCCAGTTAGACACTAAGCTGAACTTGCCTTGGGCCTTCTCTTGTATTCACACACAGATTTCCCCACCTGGATTTCTCTTTCATCCCAGCTTTATGGAAACCTTACCATCCTTTTAAGACAGAGAAGGTCAAGTTCAGGTTTCTCTTAAATGTTCCCTGACTAGTTCTTCCCAGCAGTGTCTCCATTCCTTCTATTCTTTCTTCCAGAACTTAACTTCTACACCATTCATTTGACACGCAGCGTAAAGTGCCCTGCTCTATTCAGCTTTGCAATGCAAGGGGGTGCCTTTCTCTCCTGAAAGGTAATACATTTTTCTGAGGGCAGAGGTGGTGTCTTACACACTTCTGTTTCCCCAATGTCCTAGCAATGCTATGGTCAAAGTGGGAGTAAAATAACGAGCTGCAGTAGGAAGAAACAAACCACATTTGTAAGTGATGCTTTGCTTGTATATTAGGGGTGATATCAGTGATGATGATGATGATGCAAATTAATGTAAAGGGAGAGATGAGTGCACACATCTTGAGAAGCAAATCTGGGGACAGAAGGAGAATGGTGGTAGAAGGAGACGGGCCAAATACAGGAAAATCAACTGGTAGGGAAAGCTTAGAGGTAAGAGACCCTTTGTCTTCCACCCGGGAGCTGGGGCTGAGGGGGCCTTGGGACAGCATGCCATGGAGAAAAGCTTCACTCTTCACTGGGAGTCCCTCCTTTAATGTTCTGCACTAATGCTGTGCAGTGAATAAGGAGAGTTGAAGGACCAAAGGAGAAATCAGGATTTTGGCTGAGAAGGAGAGAAATAGGAATCCAGAGGTGGAGTGGAGAAGTTAATTTACCCCACGAATATGTACTGAATGAGATGGGTGTGCTGGGGGATGGTTTTTGCTATAATGGAGGGACATACGTGGTGCCATAGGAATGTGGAGAAAACCACCAAGTGTGCGTGGGTGAATCGGAGTGGGCTTCATAGAAAGCGGGGAGCATGATCGGCTCACCTGACAGACAAGCCATGAAACTGTGAGAACCCAGAAGCTGCACACACAAAGGCCTGGCATGCAAGGACTCTGTCCACCTGGCAATCGGCTAGTGGCTGACAGTGTTGGGGCACAGAATCCGTAGGAGGAAAAAGAACAAAACTTAAGTCAGGAGGTAGGCCATGAAGTGCCTTGCGTGCTGGATCAGAGCAGGGTATAAGGGCAGCAAAAGGGCTAAGGACGCCTGGGGAGGAAGAAGGATGAGAAGTGGGGACCCCGATTAGGAGTTTATAGCAATAGACTGTGGAGGAAATGTGGAGAAGCCACATGGGAGGATGGCAATGTAGAGGGAAAGGAATGACTTGAGAAATGAGAATTTCTAGGGTTTGGGATCTAACAGTACTTTTGTGTTAGAGGGAGGATGCTGGCTCTTCATATTTCCACAGGTAGAGATGCACAAGGAGTGTGGATGTGTAGGCAGGCAGAAGAGAGTGACTGTGGACACACGGGGGTTGTTCCTGTGGGACCCCAAGGGGGCCCTCCCAGTATGGCACTCAGGAATCTGCTCTGGGGATAGAGAACTGACAGAGAAATGCAAGATGCTTAGGGTGAGACAGGGAAGAGACCCCTGAATAGGAGCAAGGGGAAAGGTTTTAAGCAAGTCAATATTAAGAAGCTGTGAAAAACCTCTTGAAATTTCAGTTAGTATAATTTTTTATATTTTTCTTTATGCAACTAAAAACCACAAAAGTGTTATAAAAAGTGGATATAAAATAAAGGCTTTAAAATCATTTAGTGTGAAACTGGTAATTACTTTTAATTCCTATGACTTATCAAGTGTCTTGAGTATATGAAAAGTTTGGTTAATGTCAATAACATATTATTCCATACTTTCTTATTTACATTAAAAGGTAAGTTATCTTCTGGTTAATTCCTCTTGAAAAGCACTACCTAGTTGTCAAACATTAAATACGGTAAAATTCTTAATCCTCAAATGACATAGATAATTCACTAAACTGAAGAAAAGAGGGGATTTGAGAGTCCAACATAATGAAACCCGAGGTGGTAGTGGTGTGAGAACACGCACAGATCTGGATGGATTCCGACCCATCACCATGACATTCAAATTGCTCCACAGTAAGCGAAATGCGAGCCAGGAACATGCCCTGTTGTGGATACAGACAGCGAGAGCTTTGAGCTGCGGCTTCTAAGTCGGCTCCCAGAGGACATACTAACTTTATTTATTTCCTTCCAAACCCTAAAGGAGAAATAAGCGACTCAGAATTTCAGAGCCTGTTCTTTAGGTCTCTGTTTAAGAAGGAGGGTCCGGAAAAAATAATTACCTGGCATTGCCTTTCCCAGACTTCACAGAATACCAGTAAGAAGAGAATGTTTAGAATGATATTAATACTATTTACTCTGAACAGCCAAGTTGTTTAACTATATAGACAGATTTATCCAAAGAGTATGTATTCCCACATAGGATATTACACAAATATTTTAGAAGGCTATGTCAAATAATATTTGATTGAAAAATATTTTATTTGGTTGGAAGTCAATTACTCTTCCATGGGCTTCCAGATCTTACTGTTTACTTGCCCAAAATTGGAAGAATACTACTTCTACATATTTGGCTTCCATTCTACAAAGAAAGGGAAACTTCTAAAACTTTAGGCTCATTGTCTTCAGCTGACATTAGCTGGTGAATTTCTCACGAGTAAGGGGCAGTGTGATCCTCTTAACAACCCAGAAGGTAGTAGTAAATAATTTTGAGTTTCTAAGTGTTTAATTTATATATTTTAAGAAACAACAAATCAATCAGTATATATTATTCCACATTTTCACAGAGAGCTTATTAAGACAGCATTTCCAATTTGAAACCAACTCTTTTACATCAATATCATGTATAAAACTATTATTACATACCCGACAATTATTTTATCAGTATATATTAGTAAACTACTCCAAAGACTGTAATGTGCTGTCATGTAGCATAACGTAAACATTATTCAACACAGCTTGAATTTTCAATCAACTTTAGATACTGTGGTATTCTGTGAATTAAACTCTAGAGGTTTTAAGTGATTCATTTTATCATAAACACTCAATCCAAAAAGATGATTAAAATAATTGAGATAAGGCTTGATTGTAAGGATAAACAGCCTTTTTTTTCTAGTAACATCTGTGGTAATAATATGCTATCATTTAAACCAACAAGGATGACTCACCATCTGTGGGTAAATGCAATTTTAGTAAATGTAATCTTTTCTAGTACTGGTGATAGTTCTTTTTTTTTTTTTTTAAACTGAATCATCCTTCCTCTATCCTTTTGCAACCATGAAGTGAGATGGCAAGCTGAGGTCAGGAGTACAACTTCTTGCTATGTTCCAGAACCAATTAACTGGCCTACTTAAGAAATTTACCCATGACCTTGGCCTCAATAGGATCTTGCTCTAAATCAGAGTCAACTTGCCTGGGACCCATCATAGATCAATTATTTTCTCTATTTAGCCATAATTCTGAAAAACGAAAAGAGTTTCATTTTTGTTTATATGTCACTGTCTCAAATATAAATGACATTTTATTTTTGAACATAGTATAATAAATGAACAAATATTAACATACAAGTACTTAGCCAGCACATTGTAATTCATTTTGCTTTAAGGTAAGTATTACAGTGAACTACAAGATCAACCTTCCCCAGACTCCATTGCAGTGTCCTTTTTTGGCGGCCTTGATATTTCTACTTTGTTCCTGACTGAGCTTAGACACCAAGATCCATCACTTCCTGGGACTAGCCACTCTAATCCTCATGGATTTTTTTGTACTGGTTCACATGGTATAGACTACATAAATTTGAAATAGTTCAAAAAAAATCCCACAAAAATACCCCCAAACCAACCAACAAACCAAGGTCTTACTTTATGTGAAAATGGAAATAATATGAATTCTCTATATTTAAAAAATTATCTGGAATAGGAACACATCCAAGCTGGAGGACCCAGTGAACTGTAACCTGTTTTTATGCTATTACCACATGGTGGTGCCACTTTGGCTGATAAACAGAACACTTGCCATCTTTGCTCAGTACCGTGTGAATCTCACTGTTGTTTATGTACAGTGGAACTTTTGCAAGTGATTATGATGACTAATGTGCTGTTATTTTACAAACTCTGTTATAATTGAAAATATTTTTATATCCTACAACAATATCTCTCAAGCATTCATTAAGCAGTGGTTCTAGTGATAGTGCTGAACAACACAGCCCCCAAAAACAGTAACACTGGAACAGACGTGAGTTGTGATAAAACACTATGAAGGCCAAATATCCACTATGACCTCCTGTGTTGGTAATTTATGTGAAAGCACTCTAAAAAATTAGAGCTAATGAAGAAAAAATTAAAAAGAACAGTAAAGTAAAAGTAAGCTGCAATGCTGTACATTCATGCATTCCCCAAAGGATCTCTTTTACATCTTTTCTTATGGGATAATTAGTCTTGATGTGTGAGTTTTATATTGTGAGACTGCTTCAGGAATACATCTATCACACAGATGTAAATGCCTTCTTCAAATACAGCATTTCCCCCACCATCTCCACGAAGTGCATCTCTTTCCACTACTACATCCCAGGCACACAGTAAACAGTGCAGCAATCATGAATGTGGGCTGTGGAGCTAGATTTCCTGGGTTTCAATCTCCAGGCTCCATCATTTTCCAGTTGTATGGCCTTGGCTAAGTTTCTTAACTTCACTGTACATCAGTTTCCTCACCTGAAAAATTAGGATGATACCACTACCCACCTTGAAGGGCTGTGGTAGGGACTGAATGAGTTTGATATAATACATTTAGAACCTGTGTGGCACCTGAGTTAATATTATGTAAATATTAGCTACTGTTGTGATCATCTTCATCATCACCTTCCCAACAACTCGTGATGATACTTTTAAGGCCGAATTTGTTTCACTGGGTTAAAGAAATAAGGTGTCCTTTTATTAACAGTATATGAATTATAGTGCATGCCATGGTTGCTTGTAGGATATGCAGTGGTATGAAAGTATTAATGCTTCTTTTGCTATCTTCTTTTGAAAAGCTGTCAGAAACCTTTGTGACAGTTCTGAGGAGCCCTTCTAGTCTATGTAGTGGGTAAGCAGCATGATTCTGGATAGGGCCTGCTCAGACACTAACATTTACATCAAGGGACATGGCAGTGTCAAGTGGACATTTCTTTAGCCATCTTACCTTCAGTCTGTCTTTGGGCAGCGCAATGACGCCTTGCTTAATGATTTCCAGGACCCGTTCCACTGACAGCTCAGCTCCAGCTTGCAGCAACCTTGAGCTAAAGAAGGTGATCACCTGTAATGTAAAGTGTTATTTTTTTAAACAAGATGTATGAAGTGTATTTTTAGTAGCTGCCTTCCTCACATGGTAAACTATCATGATTCCATTCCTACAGTGACCTGGCTTTTAATTCACTAGCCCTTCTAAACACGGTTTGTTCTCTGTTGGGTTTGATAGCCGAATCAGAATTGCGCAACCCCTCAATATCCAATATCCAGGGCTGATTATTCATTCTGTGAATTAAGTAGCCTCCTGAATTCTACTCTTTCTTGTGCTGCCCAACCTTGCATTTACATTTCATTTATAGAGCAGCATCCAACAGAAAGTGGGGAGAGAAAGCTAAACCCTAAAGCCTATCACTTTTGAAGCTTAATAGTAGCTCTCTCTCTCTCATAAGGGCTTAACAGGAAAGAATTTGAAACTAATGGCTAAAATGATGTTTTGGGGATTATCTATGAATTTAGCCACATTTCCCTTATCGTGATCACCAGGGATAACGAACAGCAACCTATAATTACTTTTGCTTCATGTTATAGCACAGCCCAAAGTATGTAGCAAGATATTAACACGGTAGCATTCTGGAAATACACTGTTCTTAAATACTTGTCACTAAAAAATGAAAACAAAACGTCATTTTCCAGCAAATTATTTTTAAAACCACAACGTTCATAAATCAAGAAGACTGCAGATCCCTTTTAAATTCAAGAAAATAACATTTAGGTGTTTATAGTCAGACATGCAAAAATATAAAAAATTATTGTGTTTTTGTAAAGTTAAGCATTACCTTTTATGTCTTCTATTTCATAGGTATAATATATTAAGTTACAAACAATCCTTCACAAACATTTTTATGCATTTTCTTTCGGAATTACTCTCCTAAATGCTAATTGTTTAAGAGTACAATAACTTTTCTCTTAACAATGCTAGTGGAAAGTACACTATATTACATAAATGCCACCAAATGCATTTGTTCTGGAAGGTAAAGAGACTTAGCTGGCGCCACGGCCATTAACAAGCATGTGCCTCACAATTCTGTGGCAATGAGTGAGAACAAAGGCAGCTCATGGCTGGTGACACTGCTTGTGATTCCAGATAAACCATTTCTTTATCTCAAGCAGTTTGCTGGCACCACCAGCTCCTTGGCAAGTTGCTTATTTTGCCCACAAGTTGCTTTTCTGGTATGTGCCTATGGGCCTTGTTCTTTCCCATGTCGGATTTCAAGTTCTTTTTGAGTTTCTGGGATTAATATTTTGTTCACAGAGTTTAGACACAGCAGGTCCAAAAATTGATTTTTATAATACAGTGAATAAGTCTTTGAAGAAAGACACAACACAGATAGCAAAATATATTGTAATAGATTAAAATCCTATTTTAAAAATATGCAACAACAAATACACAAAATAAATGCTTTCCTTTTGTGTAAATATCTTCACAGGTTGTAAACACGAGCATAGTTTTTCTGAGAAAAGAATTAGTTAACCATATAAAATGCCAATTTTGTTGGTAAAAAAAAAATGGCTTAATGTTCGAAATTTCATATGGGTCAACCTAACACCTATGCATAGTATTATCTTCTTTGACCAAAAAATATTTAAAGAGTAGGAGCATATCTGTTAAAAACACATTCTAAAAAATAAAAAAAAAATGATAATTAAAAAGTAGATAGATGTTACAGATGCTTGAGGCTTACTGAATTTTTTTCTTTCTAACACGTGCTGAAAGCTATTTCACTACTGGATTTTTGTTTTGTTTATAGCAGTAGATAATACAGACAAGGAGTAGTTCTCAAGCATGGCTGATCATCAGAAGTAGCTGAGAAGCCTTGTGAAATTCTGATCCCAGGGCCTGGTCAGGGACCTTCTATTACACATCAGACTCTCCAGGTGATTTTGATGATCAGCCAAAATCTAGACCACAGGTTTCCAAACTTTTCAGGTTATATACATCTACAAGTAAAAAAATGAGGATGTGCTTGCAATATATGTTCTAGTTTTTTATAAATCGTGCAATATTCTACAGCAGTAATGTTTTACATATTACAAAATGTTCATAAAATAAACTTAAAAGAATGAGATAAAGATAAAACGAATTAGATTTAAAAAACCCGATGATACAAAACACGGTTTTTGTACTCACTAAAATGTCACTGAAAATAATCTGGGTAATTACAGATTACTAATCACAGTGGTTTCACATGACCATCAGCAAGCACAGTATTCACCCGTGGTAAGATCCATCATTTATTACAGTGAATATAAATCCATAGTGCCAACAGTCTTCCTGATAACTTTTATGGATCCATTTGCTGTGAGATTAGACTGATTCATCACTGTTTTTCCCTTGTAATGTGGCACTTGTTCCAGGAGCAGGGGTATGTCAGCTTTGCCATTATCTTTTGTCATATGTGCTTACATTTTTCTATCACCTTCAGTGTGTGGGGAAACATGCTGTTTCATGAGGGTTTAACTAAACCCAGATACTGTAACCAGGAACACACATACTACACTAAGCTTTACGTGAATGAACAGGTGAGTGCATGTATGCCAAGCCCTATGAGTTGAGGAACTTCTATCTTCTCCCTCGGGATATCTGGAGTACTGAAGCTGACACAGCCCTGGCAGGTTGTAAAGGCCAATACTATTAGTAAAACTAAATCTCTTTATTTTTAGATGAATAAATAAAAGCTCTAATATTTTCTTTCCATGCTTCTATGGACGAACTGTTAGTGCAATATCTGGGGGCATGTGCAGCCATCCGCTTTGATAATCACTAATGAAGATAACAAAATGCACATAATCAAAGCTAAATGTAACTAACAGTATTCACATACTACTCAAAGACTTGACAAACCAACAAAAGGGAGTGTACTTATGTGTCACACCACCAAGAACAAAGTAATGCAATGACAGTTTTGCTTTGTTGACTCTGCGGCCTACATTGGCTTTCCTCTAAGCCACAAGGAATTTCCATCTCCACTGGGAGAGCTGCAGAGTAGGCATGAGGCTGGGTTTCTAACTAAATTCCTTTTTCAAACTGGTTCTCATTTGTATGTTTTAAAGCTGACATTCTCATGTTTTTGCACTCAAACTCACGATTTTAGAAAATGATAAAACTACCACTTGCAGAAGGGAAGTATAATTTATGTATCAAAACCGAAGGAAACAAATCTATCCTGAATGTTTATCATGGACTGTGTGCTGTACACATACTATTGATTTAATTCTCATGACAATCTCACGAGGCTGATAAAAATCTCTGTCCTACAGAACCGTAAAAAGGATGAGAGAGACAAGAAACTAGACTGGGGTGACCCAGGCAAGTGGGAGGAGCAGGGCTCTAGCTCAGGTATTTCTTCTTACTCTATCATGTCTCTGGCAATTCCTACGTAGCAAAATGGAGCACTAGCTTAGTTTTTCAAATAGGCGATATCTGAGTGAAAGGTGTAAGTTGTTTAGCCAAACCTTTCAGATGTCGTTTGATTGCAACATCACCAAAGAATGTGAGACAATTCATTCAAAGATATGAGCTTCTATTTCCTACTCCCAGGTTATAATTTTGCACATAATAGTACTTTTAGTGACGATGACTACAACAGATGTGTGGCTTTTATCAATTTGTATAGCAACCATTAAAACTGTTAAAATAGATGAACTTTTATTCCTCTGAAAATCTCTGCATGAGACACAGCCAATAACAGAAAAATTTAAGTAAAACCTTTAGTGAAAGTGGGGATGAATGCTTTGTCAGTGTAATTCAAAGACAACCTTTCAAAGGAAGGTACTTTTCCACAGTGCATGTTTTACAACCCTCCTCTACCTACCATATTTGGCTGTAACTCATGAAATCCAGGTACAGCACATTACCTTCCATTATGCTATTAGCTTTGAACAGTGATTGCCCAATGTCATATACTGATAAATCAGTTGTATACTTTGAGTAATGTCAAATCAAATTTAACCACCTGTCATGAAACGAGTGAATGATTATTATTAATAGATCACAGATTAATAGAAACGAGAAGCTTTTCTGGAGTAGAGGAGGGTGAAAAGGAGCTAGTATGTACTCATCAGGCAAACATGCTTGCTTGCTAAAAATGGCCACTCTCCTAAGAGGTAGAAGTAGACAGCTAAATTTTATTTTATTTTTATTTTTTAAGACAATGATAAACATGTGAAATACATATATATTTCCTCATTGACTTGTTTGAGTTTCTCCTCAAATTACTGTATTTTAATCAATACATATATGGACAACCCATTCAGCAGAGGAGCTCTCCCAAGGATTTACCAGGGAAATAAATAGATGATACCATTTTCTCGCTTGAAGAAAGACGCAATATAATTTGGGAGATAAGGCCGGGCGCGGTGGCTCAAGCCTGTAATCCCAGCACTTTGGGAGGCCGAGACGGGCGGATCACGAGGTCAGGAGATCAAGACCATCCTGGCTAACCCGGTGAAACCCCGTCTCTACTAAAAAATACAAAAAACTAGCCGGGCAAGGTGGCGGGCGCCTGTAGTCCCAGCTACTCGGGAGGCTGAGGCAGGAGAATGGCGTAAACCCGGGAGGCGGAGCTTGCAGTGAGCTGAGATCCGGCCACTGCATTCCAGCCTGGGCAACAGAGCGAGACTCCGTCTCAAAAAAAAAACAACAACAACAAAAAAAAAAATTTGGGAGATAAGACAGATCAAATCTGTATAATTAGAATAGACATCATGGTAAAGTGGACAATGAACTACTCAAAGTCAGAAAGCTTAGATTTGATTCCTGCCTCTGATACTAACAATGTGACTTGTAAAACACTCAACATCTAGATGTAGCATGATGCAGTGGTTTAGAGAACTTACCTGGTGTGGGACTGCTTGGGTTTAAATACCACCTCTCCTTATAATATCTTCAAAGTGACAAAGTTGCAGCATCTACTGCATAGGAACCAATGATGATAACGTGGCAACTTTGTCATTTTGCAAATGAGGGTACTGACACACACCTAATAACAGAAAGAGCTAACGTTTTGTGAGCACTTACCATGCACTTTGCGCTGTGCAGACATTAACTTATTTAAGGCTGCGAATTTCTCTCTGAGCTTTTGCTGGGTCCCACAAATTTTGATATGTTACATTTTCATTTTTGCTCACTTTAAATTTGTTCTATTTCCCTTGTCTACTTTTTGACACATGGGTGTAATGTTCACTTTCCAAGTATTTGGAGATTTTCCAGATATCTTTCTTATGGATTTCTATTAAATAGTTTAATTTCACTGTGGTCAAAGAACAGGTGATCTCATGTCATTTAAATTTGCTGAGGGTTGTTTTACGGCCCCATACGTGGTCTCTCTTAGTGAATGGTTCACGTGCACTGATGTTGTTGGGTGGTATGTTTTATAAATGTCAACTAATCAAGTTGGTGGTTAGTATTGTTTGGGTCTTCTATATAATCACAAATTTCTGTTTATTTGTTGTATCAATTACTGAGAAAGAAGTGTTGACTTCTCCAATTATGGGTTTGTTTGTGTCTTCTTGCAATTCTATCTGTTTTTATTTCGTGCATTTTGAAGCTCTGTTGTACACACATTTATGGTTGTTATGTCTCGTTGGTGAATTGACTTCTTTCTCATTACATGGAGTCCCTCTTTACCCTTGGTAATGCTCCCGGTGTTGAAGTCTACTTTGTCTGCTCTTAATATAGTCATCCTACCCTTTTATTTTTGATTAATGCTTACATAGTAAAACTTCTTTTATCCTTTTGCTTTTAACCTATCTATTCCTTTATGTTTAAGGTGGGTTTCTGATAGACAGCACATAGTTGAGTCCTGCTGTTTATCCAATCTGAAAATTTCTGTCTTTTAATTGAGGCATCAGGATTATTTGCATTTGATTTAATTATTGGTATGAATGGATTTAAATCTATAATTCTTTTTTTGCTGTTGTTCCACTATTATTTATTCTGCTTTTCCTGACTGCCTTATTCTGCTTTTCCTGTCTGTAGTTCATGGATCCTGGAAGAAGAGATATTTCTGGGTCAGAGATGAAGGGAAGTTTGTTAGTCACAGCAACAGCAGTGATCACAGCATCTGCATTACCACACTGGCTCCCCAAGCCCCAGTTTGCTCAGGGTGATGTGACAAGGGTCAGACGATACCTGCACATGCAGTAAATTATATTAAAGGACAGAACCCTGAGCTTAGGGAACCCGAATCTCTTAGAGTGGTCAGTAACCATGCCTATCTTTTACTCCAGAAGGAGATACAAACATCTTTGAAAAGATAATCCAGAGCAAAGGACAGTCAGTGCCTTTGCTCACAAGATGAAATCTCTGGAAAATTATCTCCCAACACACATATGTGCCAACTTCCAATTCTTCCCTCTCATCCTTTGTGCTACTGCTGACACATATCTTACTTTTACATGTTATAAACCCCACAATACATTGTTAATATTTTTATTTTAGACAAAATGGGTTGGCAACCTATAGCCTGTGGGCCAAATCTGCCCTGTTGTCTGTTTTTGTAAATAAAGTTTTATTGGAACATAGCCATACCCACTTGTTTACACATAGTCTATGGCTGCCATTGAATTACAATGGCTGAGTAGAATAGTTGTGACAGGGACTATGTGGCCTGTGAAGACTAAAATATTTACAATCTGATCACTTACAGAAAAAGTTTGAGGACCTCTTCTTCAGACAGTCAATTATTTTATACAGTGAATCAACATAAGAAAAAACTTTTTATGTTTACCTTTATTTTTGCTATTTTTGGAACTCTTAATTTCTTTTTGTAGATCCAAGTTTCTGTCAGATACGATAGCTCTTCTGTTTCAATAACTTCCATTAACTTGCCTATAGTACACACTAGCAATAAGTTCTCTCAGTTTTGTTTGAAATGTCATTATTTTGTATTCAGTTTTTAAAGACATTTGTTGGGGTAAGATTTGTTTTTAATTTTAGCATTATAAAGATGTCACTTCATTATCTGACTTGCCTAGGTTCTGTCAAGAAAACTGCTGTTACAATCTTTGTTTCTCTGTATATAATGTTTATTTTTTTTCTCTGGCTGAATTAAAGACTGTATTTTTTATCTTTGATTTTCAGATGTTTAAATATTATGTCTTAAAAAAATGGATTTATCCTGATTGGGGTTCTCTGGGCTTCTTGGATCTGTGGTTTCATGTCAGTATTTTTGGAACATTCTCAGCTATTATCTCTTTAAATATTTCTTCTGAGCTGTTGTTTCTCTCTTCTCCGTCTGAGACTCCAATTATATGTATATTGAATCATTTGATATCATCCTATAGCTCTTGGATGCTATGTTCTCATTTTTCACATGTTTTTCTCACTGTGTTTATTTGGATAATTTCTACTGACCTGTCTTCAAGATCACATATTTTTTTTTCACAAGCCCACTAATGAGCCTGTCACGGCAATTCTTTGTCTGTCATATGTTTTTTACTTCTAGCATTCCCATTTTATTTTTTCTTACAGTTCCCATCTCTCTCTGGAACTGTTTATATATGTTGTCACCTTTTCCCCTGGGACAAAGGTTGGTATGTGTCTTCTATAAAGAACCAGGTAGTAAATATTTTAAGTTTTGTGGGTCCCAATAGTCTCTGTAACATATCCTTCTTTTTTTTTTTTTTTTAAACAATCCTTTAAAAACATAAAAAACATACTTATTTCACAGGCTGTACAAAGACAAGCTGTGGGCTGCATTTGCCCTATGGATCCTACTTAGCTGACCTTCATACCAGATCTTTGAAACTGATAAATCATAATTACAGTCCCAGTCTGACAGTTCCAACATCTGAGTCATCACTGAGTCTGGGTCTGTTGTCTGTTGACAACATCATTTTTTTTCTTGCCTTTTTATGTCTCATAATGCTTGGCTGAATGTTAGACATCATGTGTAGAACTGTAGAGACTGACAGAAATACTATTTATGATAAATTCGGGCACATCTCTTCTTAGGTCAGGCTTGGAGGTTGAGCTGATTCACTCAGAAGGTAAGCTGAATTTGAGTTTGGCTGTTGCTGTGGCTACCTTCAGTGCACCACATCCTCTAATGACGCCTTCTGCTTTGCTGGGATTTGAAGTGCCACAGGTTTTTCAATGTTCGTGCTCCACTTTCTGCTTTCAGTGAGCTCTGCATGCCTGGGTCCCAGAGTAGGGTCTGTATCCATGCCCTTGATCTTTCCCAGCAGTAGATGCTGCTGTTTGTTACTCAGTACTTGCTAGGCTGGTGGCAGAAGGTAGGGGATTCTCTACCTGCTGTCCTAAGACCTCAGTCTTAAATGGGGCTCTCTATGCCTGGGCCTAGGGTGTAAGGCTTTCTTAGCTTTCTCTCCCCTTTCCTCTGATGGCAGCCAAACTTTGCCCTGTATCTGTGATGAGTTGCTGGTAGGATACCTCTAATGGTACTCTTGTAGAATCCTGGGGCTAGGACAGTTTCCTGTCCTTTACCCGGAAGTAGAGAGTTTTTTATCTTTTACGTGCAATAAAGGGTCTCTACCTATGCCCTGAGGGCAAAAATGTTTAGTGCCTGCCTCTGCACCCCACCCCTCCACCCACCAGCAATCTAAGGCTTTTGCACCATATGAAAGAAGGGTCTGGCAGGGGAATGATGCTACGCATTTTTCTATAGGTATATTACCTTGGGAGGCTCTCTCTGGCTTCCTGCCATGCCCCCAGTCTCAGTGGAAAACAGCCTGTGAGTGCAAATTCCTCTGGTGCTTGGGTCTCCTGGGTGTTCTGTAATGTCATGCTAGTCCACACTCAACCTTTAGCAAGTTATTAAAATTGCATCTGATTTCTTTTTACCCACTTGTATGGTAGCCGCCTAGTCCTACGCTCTTCCACAGGTGATCCAGTCCTGGTGTCTCACCTTAACTTGAGGGGTGGGCGGGCCGATGATCCCTCCTTGGGATCTAGGCTACTTGTTTGCCCTGTCACCTCGGCTCATTTATAGGTTCCAGAAAAGTTATGATTTTGTAGTTTACCTCTTTTTCTCTTTGTTAGGGTAGAACTCTTCCTAGCTTTCTATATCCTAGGCAGAAGTCCACTCTAGGGAATTTATTTTTTAGTAGTAAATTTACTGAGGTACAATTTCATACAATAAAATAAACCTACTCATTTTAATGGTACAGTTCAACCAGTTTTGACAAATATGCATACCCTGTAACCACCTGCCCCTCATTATCACAGAATGTTCACTTCACCTTCCCGGTCAGTTCCCCATCACTCCGTCCCACCCACTGTTCTCTGTGCCTAGAGTGCTGCTCTGTCCCCAGATAGCTGCATAGCTCACTCTCTACCTGCTTCGAGTTTTGGCTCAAACGTACCTTCTGAGAGGCTTCCCTGATCACATTCTTTAAATCTGCAATCTCCTACCCCTATTCTAAAGAGCTCTCATTATTCTCCTTTCTTCTTCTTCTTTTTTTTTTTTCCTTAAGCAACTGGGTAGATACTGATGTCATATATTGGGATAAGAAAGACTGTAGAAGAAAATATTTTATATTGTATTGGTTTTTGCAGAAAATCAAGAATTATGATTTAACCTTGTTCAACAATTGTGGGACCGTCAAGTCAGTAGCCTAATGTGTTAGTTTAGACCTTGATAAGGATGGTCAGGTCTGGAAATACACAAGATCTAATGTGAATTCTACACTGTTCAGAGATAAAAATATTTCTTGCCTTTACCATACTATACAATGGTTACCATTCATTGCATCTGTCCTCTACTTATATTCAGCCATTTCTTAGGTAACTAGACAATTTATTTTATGTTCTCTCTTGTTTGGTGTCATATTCTACCTTGTCTTGCTGCTTAATTCAGCCTGATCATATCACCTAATGTTTTAGATGGGAGAGATAGGTACCCGTGTGTAATAAAAATATGGGCACTTGAAAACCATGTATCTAACTCCTTCTGCCGAAGTTAAAAGTGCTCCAAGGTTAGCCACTTCCGTCTTCTGAGATACTGAGTGCTGCTAAATGTCTTAACCAAAAATAATCAACTCTCAACTCCCTGCCTGCTAAAAATAACAGTAGATTCGTCTCCTCCACCAACTTTTTTTCTTCTACGGTCTTCCACAGTTAACTTTTGAAGGTTAACTCTATGAAAGAAGAAAGTAGCAAAAGCTTGTTTAAGCCAAAATTTCAGGGGTCTTTGGGGGATAGAAGGGGAAGGTAGAGTACTGAAAGAGGCAGAAATAGAGATGTTATTTATATCTTTATCACAGCAATCTTTTCAAAATATGTAAAAAGAGTTTAAAATGTTTTTTCAATGAATTTCCAGTGTGCCCAGCACTATTTTGGATGATAGTATTCAACAAAAAGTTGTTGGAAAACCTGCTCATTTGGAACCTACCTTAGGTTTATCCAAGTGAATGTTGAAAACACGAGATTTAACAGAATGAGAACCTGGATTCAGGGCCTGGTTGACTGACTTGCTAGCTAAGTGGTCTCAAGCCCTTCTCTAGCCCTGCTCTCCCTTCCTCCTACGGACGGCGAAAGGGCCAATGAGATAGAGCCCCCTGCAATGATACGTGATAATTATTCAAGACAATGACCCTTAGGCATCCAAGAAACCTCTCAGCATCTTGGTTTTCTTATCTGTAAAGTGGGATAATAAGCCTAGCTCACATAGATCAAGGATGGTAAAAGAGGTCATATACATGAGGCACTCAAGCCTCATTCCCATCATCTGGAAGGTGTACTTAAAACTGTTTAGGCATTTGTTTATGTGGTTTTAAGAACTGCATAACAGCATATAGCCAAATGTTTAGCCTGAGAATGCAGTTTTTACTAAATACAGGTGAAGTGTAAATAAGTGGCCCATTCTTCCGACAACGACAGAAAAGTAAGTACAACTTAACTTCCTGCTTTCACTTCTACATGGTTCTATACTGTGTGCTTACAGTGAGGTCCTTTCTACTTCCTCACCTCCACTCTGCCTTTCACTTCTTCCAAAGGAGAATGTGTTTCAAATGGATGTAGTTTAAATTCTTTGCATGGTTCTGTGTGTCCTTATAAAAAAAAATTAATTTGGTCTTTCAGAGACTTTTTTCTTCTTTTTCTTTTCTTTTGTGTGTGTGTGTGTATGTGTGTGTGTGTTTAAGAGATGGTGTCTTGCTACATTGCCCAGGCTGGTCCTGAATTCCCGGACTCAAGAGATTCTCCTGACTCAGTCTCCTGAGCAGCTGGGATAACAGTGCACCACCACACCTCAGAGACATTTTTAAGGATATCAACTGCCTGGTTACTAAGAATGTTCCTTATTGCACCACTGACGGAATAAAGACCGATTGGACTTCATTAGAACTGATTTTGAAAGAGAAAGTAATTACGTTTGTGGATATGATCAGATGGTTTCATAGGCAACTGTGGGAGCATTTAGTGAATGCGTACAGTGGTTAGGCAGAATTACTACTAACATGGGCCTTATCATCAAACTCTGGGTTTAAGTTCTGGCTGCATCATTTTCCGAATGTGTGACAGTAAACAAGTTAATTAATCTTTCTAACTTGGTTTATCTGCAAATTGAGGACTAAAATGAAATATACTTCATGGTTTATTTTTTACTGAGGATTAAGTAAGTTAATGCATGTAAGTGCTTAGCAAGTATGCAATAAAAGCTAGTGATGATTAGAAAAGAAGCAAATGGCTTTTGATGTGGTTTAAATAAAATTTTAAAGCTAAATACTCCAAATGATGTGTAATATTGCAGCTATTGCAGCTATGACCACAGAGGGAAAAAAAAAAATCTCTGGTTTAGTCTTTTGTCAGGAACACAAAGAAAATATTGCCCATCACAATGAAAGGTACTGGGAATTAGAGATTATTTTTCTCCAATATACTGCAGGTGTATATTACCAGACATACATAGTCCATAGTTCAGGTGACTATCTTTAAAAAATTTTTTAAAGGAAAAAAGAAAGATAGGAAGGAATGAGAAAAGAAATTGGAATGAGGGAGGTCCAGAGAAAGGCAAAAGTTAGGACAGATGGGATAGAGGACTGCCACAAGGGCAGACTGAAATGAATGGGATGGCACAGTTTAGAAACATGAAGACTAAAAACAGACAAGTTGGATATTTCTAGAATGTAAAGATCTCAATAAATCTTGGAAAACCAGGAATATCTCCCTACCTCTGGAGCTTGAAAGAGATATATTAATAAACCAATACAAGAAAACACTATTTTAACATTACAATGCCCATTCGTGGGTGATATTCTTAGATGAAATATTAGACATCAGGAGTCTCAAGACTATAAAAGGCCACACTTGGCATCAGATTAATTTAAAAAAAGATATATAGATAGGAAAAGTAGCATGCCAAGAGCAAAACCCCACAGGCTTTTGTTTTCCTTGGGAATCCTTATGGTAGTTTCTGGGCTACTCTTTGACCCTTCAAATGACAGCTCAGATGCAAGAGAATGAGACTACTGTAGGCAGATGCAGTAGCCACCCTACCTTAGAACCATGTCCCAAATAGAAACCAATATCCTTGTGACAGTCTCAGCTTCTAGGTCTTTGTAAAGGATGTGCCCAGTTATAAAAGTTCTCTCATTCAGAGAAGCCCAAAGCAATGGCTTCTCATCAAGCATTTGTAGTTCATTCATAGTCCTCCAAGTAATGACTCAGCTTACCAATCAAATGTCATTTTATCACATTATCATTTTATCATAGCAGTGTTGCTTGGTAACACAACTGACATTCTACCTCCATTAGATTTCCAGAGAACTGAGCTAAAAGCATCTTAACCCAAGGCCAATTTCTCATGTAAAAGGGGAAAAAGTTTTGTGAAACCTTTACCCACAAGCATAATGAGTCTTAAACTCAGTATTTTACCTCCAAAAATACTACTGTTAAGAAACAGAAATGAATTTGGACAAATTCATGAATGACATGGTTAGAAGAAGCTTTTCAGAAGTAAGTAAATAGCTGCCTATAAATTTGCCTTCACAGAGAGAACAATTTCTACTGGATGTTATAATCCTTAAGACTGCTTGCAGGAATAACTGTTAAGAGGAATGGATATAATTAAAAAAAAAAAAAAGAGGAATGGATAAAGGCTCTGCTTGAGTTCTGGATAGTTTCTTTGAGAGCTGAGATGACAGCAGGGACGTCATTCTCCCATGAGATACCCTCCAGCCCCCATAGACTCTTTACTTTCCTTAATAACTGGTACTTTTGCATTCTCATCTTCTATCAAAGTATAAAACTAACACAAATTCTTAAGACTATAAACCACAATTTACCATGTTGTCAAAAATAGTCTATCCCATAAAAGAAGATGGAGTTAACTTGTGATGGGTGTTCCTTAGGCAATACTTTGTTTCATAATCTTATTAACACTGACACTTTTCAATTTTAAAGAGATCTTATCAACACCAACACTTCTTAATTAAAACTCAGAATTAACAAGAAGGACATGGGGCCAGAGATGAAATATTCGAGAAGTTGCCTAAGGATACGCTCACACACATCCTAAATATCAGTGAATCTACATGGGAGTATACTGGTTCATAAAGATTTCCCTTAAAATGTCAAAGTTTGATTATTAAAATAAACATCCTTGTGTGAAATGGTGTTTCTGCTTTACCTTGATTGCACGGATGGCAACTATACCCAAATTCCCCAATTCTGTTAATGATACCTAAATGATGTTGATATAAGCTTAGGAAAATGACAAGAGTGTGCATGGCAAAATATTTTGCTATAGCTGCAACCGTTAGGTATATAATTGAAGCAGCTTAAGGAAAGCCAATGAAATTAAGCTGACAGAAGAGTTTTAATATTGATTTCTGTTTACCAGCAATCATGAAAAAGCTGTGAAAATCAATGAATGGATTTGCAATAGTATACTCAACTGTAGATTAAACTCACATTTAATTGTGTAGATTCCAGAGTATTCAGCAGTTAATACATCCTATGTGTTAAAAGTCTGGAATGGGAGGCTAGCTATGGCCCAAACCTGATTTCAACCAAGTACCTAACAACTACACAAAACACTACTAAGACAAGCAAAAGATTAACCTACTTCGGCAAACTGGCTTATGAGAATGGATAGAGACATTCTTAAATGTCTGAAATTTGACCAGAATCTATGTGTTGCTGCCACCCTGAAAGCAAAAAGGTTTTTGTTTAGAAGCCACTCTCTACCTTCTCTCTCCATCCCCAAAGTAGTTCAGCCTCTATCTTTGCTTTCAAAACTCTGACAGACAGGCTTCTACACTCCAGGCAGGGGCCTAAAGAATTCTTATCTAAGGACATGGACTAGCCCCCAAAACAAGATTTAATGATACTGATATAAAGGGGTTCCAAGGAAATGACCATCTAATTAAGAAGAATTTCACAGACCAAAAGTGGCAGGGAAGAAATAATTTAAAAGACTATTTGGCTGGGTGCAACGGCTTACGCCTGCAATTCCAACACTTTGGGAGGCTGAGTGGGGAGCATCACTTGACCTGGGGGTTTGAGACCAGCCTGGGCAACATAGCAAGGTCTTGCCTTTACACACACACACACACACACACACACACACACACACACACACACACACCTGCGTGTGGTGATGCATGCCTGTATCCCAGCCAGTTGGGAGGCTGAGCTGGGAGGATTGCTTGAGCCTGTGAGTCAGAGGTTGCAATGAGCCATGAGCATGCCACTGTACTGTAGCATGGGCAACAGAGTGAGGCTCTGTCTCAAAAACAACAACAGAAAGAATATTTGATAGCATTGAACATCAGTCTCTAGACTAAAAAGGCTCTCCAAGTATCCACTACAATTACCCAATGCGCAGGAAATCATGACGTTCCAGAACACAAGGATAAAGAGATCAGAAAAGCTTCCATAAAGACCAGGTCATATATAAAGGGAGAAGAAAGATGTTTCAGACATGATAAATTTAAAAATAAAAAAATCTATCTCATATACACCATTTTCCCAGAAAGCTACTATAGTATATGTTCCATCAACGCAAAGTAGTAAACAAAGAAAGACAAAGACACAGGAGCCAGGCTTAACCAAAGGAGAGCACTGAAGGCAATTCCCAAGAATACACTGTAGCTGTGCAGAACCAGTGCACAATGGGTGTGGCAGGTAGCAGGTCTCCATAGAACAAGTAGATTTGAGAATGTTACCTGATCTGTTTGACTATTTGCAGAGGAGTTTTAGAGTTCTGTTAAAAAGTTTGTAGCTGTGTTAGAGATTGGATATTTGCAACATATAACCAAGAAAAGTTTAGAATCTAGAACACAAGAATAATAAAATATATATTGATAAGAAAAAGATAAATAACTCAATAGAAAAACTAACAAGACTTGAACAGGCAGTCTCAAAAGAGGAACTCTAAATGGCTAATAAACATATGAAATATGCTTATCCTTATTAGTAATCAAGGAATTACAAATTAAAAGTATAATAAGATGCCATTACAAAACTGACAAAACTATCAAAACAATTTTTTATGAGTATGTAAAGCAACAGGAATTCTCATTCAGCAGTGACTAAAGTGTAAAATGGTAGCACCCCAGGGAAAATGGTTTGGCATGATACACAACACCCAGCAATTCCACTATTGGGTAAACACCCCAGAGAAAGGTATGTACATGTGCTTACTTACTATTGAAATTATATATTTATGTTTGTTTCATAACTTAATTATTGAATGTCTTCCTAAATATAAGTAACACAAGGACAGCGATGGTGGCTCTTCAGTTTACTTGAACCTAGCACTGTGAATTATATTAGTTATTCAAAAAATATCTATGGAACCAAATTGAATCAGAAAACACTAATATGGCAGTAGAAAACTTAGCAAAAAACATTTTTAAAAAGGACAGGAAGCAAACATTCACAGACGTGTAAAAAATGTTAAACCACGTTAGTAATTAAGGAAATTAAAATATGAAAAAATACCATTTTTGCCATAAAAAGACATTAAAATAATTACAATGCTCAAAGCTACAAAAGTACAGTGACATAGATCCTCTCATAGGTCACTTGTGGAAGTATAAGATGATATACAGGTGCATAAATTATTATTATTATTATTTTTTGAGACAGAGTCTCACTCTGTTGCCCAGGCTGGAGTGCAGTGGCACGATCTCGGCTCATGGCAAGCTCTGCCTCCCGGGTTCATGCCATTCTTGTGCCTCAGCCTCCTGAGTAGTTGGGACTACAGGCGACCACCACCACGCCTGGCTAATTTTTTGTATTTTTAGCAGAGATGGGGTTTCATCATGTTAGCCAGGATGGTCTCGATCTCCTGACCTCGTGATCCGCCCATCTTGGCCTTCCAAAGTGCTGGGATTACAGGCGTGAGCCACCGCTTGCCTGGCCTTTTTTTTTTTTTTTTTTTTTTTTTTTTTTTTTTTTTTTTTTTTGGGAGACGGAGTTTTACTCTTGTTTTCTAGGCTGGAGTACAATGGTGTGATCTCAGCTAACTGCAACCTCCATCTCCTGGGTTCAAGCGATTCTCCTGCCTCACTCTCTCAAGTAGCTGGGATTACAGGTATGAGCCACTGCGCCCAGCCCAGAGGCACAAATTCTATCGTTTTTCTGGAAAGCAATTTCGCAACCTGTGTTGAATCTTGAAAATAAAGATGCCCTTTGACAGAAAAACTAGTAAAATTCCAGCTTTAAAACCATACCAAAAATTAATTTTAAAATTTGAGATAAGACTTATTTATAAACTTTTCATTCATTAAGAATTGATATAAAACATTGGAAATAAATGAGCAAAAATGGGATAATGGTTATATATATTTTAGGACACAAACATGGGCTAGATAAATATTAAAATGTGAGACTTTCAAAGAGTTGGTAATACCATAGAAAAATGCTCACAGTCTAAGTGTAAAGTAAAAATGGCAGAATAAAGAACTGTATGAAGTATGACTTCAATTGTATTAAATATGTATGTGTATGTATATACAATACACAGATTACCACAATTATTATAGCAAAATAGACTGCAAATACAGTTAATGTTGAAAGAAGAAACTCTTACTATTACAGTTCTTACCAAGGCTTATTAAGCATTCTCTGCTTTAACACTTAAAAAAGAATCATAATAAATGTCTTCATTTACACTTACCAGATCAATATTTTGCATTATATCCTGAAATGAAGGATGAGTTCGAAATTGTTCGAAGAGATCGCGTTTGTAGAGCAGGGCGTATACCAAGTTTGGGTTGTGGTGAAGGGAATTTGTCAGGCAGGAGTTGATGATCTCTAACATCATTCGAATCACTTCTTCAATGACATTTAGGTCTTGTGCCTCATAAAGAAAAGAAACCCCAACACAGAGTCACTCTTTTTCTCCTTGCAATAGAATTAATCGAAATAAGAGAAATTGCCTTAAAATTATAACAGAATTGGAAAGATCACACAGAGAAGCTCATCAAGATTATTTCTGTCAAGAATCTTAAGAATGAGGTTTGTCAGTTACTAAAGGATTTGGGTTAAAATCTTTTGAACTTAGAATGGTAATAATTAGGAATTTCATATAATAAATTACAGACATCAATCTAGAGGGAAATTTGGAGCTTACTCAGTTCCTCATTTAATAGATCCATATTGGTATTCTCACTATTGTACTACCCTAAATCGTTAAGACTGCCACGATGTAGAGTAGTGGTAGGGTAGTACCCATTCCAAGAAAATGACTACTAATTCAGAAAATGACTTCATTGCTCTACACTGTCATTTCAGTCTTTATATTTCAGATAAACAGACTATGATTTTGTCACTGTTTCCTCGGAGTGAATAGTCTTTGGGAATCTGAACATTAAATAGTTACCAAACAGCAAAGCTCAAAGTAAGCAATCAGCAAACCTCTTGGAAGAAAAGGGCAATGGAAGGAGCAAGCACATGGGTATATACAACAGACTTTCCTCTCCTCTTCTGTCTTCTATAATATATTTGACAGTTGAAGCAAAAATTATAACATTGATGTGGTTCTCAATGTATGTAAAGGAATATCTAAAACAATTATAAACAAAGGTGGGTAAGGGATTTAAAGGGACAAAGGTTTCTACAGCTCACTTGAACTGGTAAAATATCAACACTACTAGACTGCGATAAGCTATGTACATATAATGTAATGTCTAGAGCAAATCTACCTGACGAGAAACAAAAATACTATAGATATATTAAGGCTGGGTGCGGTGGCTCATGCCTGTAATCCCAGCACTTTGGGAGGCAAAGGTGGGCAGATCACTTGAGCTCAGGAGTTTGAGACCAGCCTGGGCAACATGGCAAAACCCCATCTCTACAAAAAATACAAAAATTAGCCAGGCGGGTGGCACACACCTGTAGCCTCAGCTACTTGGGAGGCTGAGGTGGGAGGATGGCTTAAGCCTGAGAGGTGGAGGTTACAGTGAGTTGAGATTGCTCCACTGCATTCCAGCCTGAGTGACACAGCCAGACTGTCTCAGAAAAAAAAAAAAAAAAAAAAAAAAAGAAAAAAAAAGAAAAGAAAAAGAAAAAAAGAACTAGAGATATATCAAAATGGGATTCTAAAAAAATTTTCATACAGGAAGGCAGGAAAAATGCAAATGAAAAAGGGGAAACCAACAAAAAACAGAAAGTAAAATGGCAGTTACGTATTAATAACTACATTAATTGCAAATAGTCTACAATAGTTAAAATCCAAGGAATGTCAGAGTGGATTAAAAGCACACCACCCAACTATATGCTATCTATGAGAAACTTCTAATACAGTTGGGTTGAAAGTAAAAGGACGGAAAGATACCTACGCAAACATAAGTCAAAAGAAAGCAGGAGTGGCTAAACAGTATACCGTATCTTTAAGGGATTGGTTCCAGGACATCCCCGTGCCTTGGAAATACCAAAAATCTGCAGATGCTCAAGTCCCTTATACAAAATGGCATACTACAGTTGCTCACTCCATCCATAGATTAAAAAAAATCTGTGGGTATGGAATCCGAGGATATGAAGGGCCAACTGTATGTACTTTCAATCTGTGTTGGTTGAATCTGTGCATGCCTAACTCAAAATATGGAGGACTGACTTATATTAGTATTAAAGTAGACTTCAGAGTCTATCTGGCCTATAAAATAAAAAGTATTGACTATCTGGCTCTTTACAGAAAAAGTTTACTTTCCCTGCTTAAGAGATGAAAAGGTATACCTATTTCCATACAATTTACCTCTGTCTGGCTTTTCTTACTTTTTTTTTTGAGTCAGGGTCTCACCCTGTCACCTGGGCTGGAGTGCAGTGATGCGATCCTAGCTCACTGCAGCCTTGAATTCCTGGGTTCAAGCAATTTTCCCATCTCAGCCTCCCAAAGTGCTGGGATTACATGGGTGAGTCACTGAACCCAGCCTCTGCCTCTGTTTTCTTAAATACAATGTTTAACATTCAATTGAAATGTATGAAACACACAACAAAGCAAGTAAAAGAATCCATGTTGAAGAGACAAAGTCATCAGCAGAATAGGACACAGAGATAAAACATTCTGAAAATATCAAAGAGGGAATCTAAAAGAACTATGATCTACAAAATTTGTTTGAATTGATTGGGAACTTCAGCAGAGTTAAATACTATAAAAAAGAGACAAATGGTAAAGATAGAATTTTTGTAAAATGTGGTGACTGCAGTGAAGAATGCCTTAAACAGGTTTCAACAATAGACTGGACAGAGCTTGCGAATGAACTGCAAACCTGAAGGCAGGTTAACAGAAACTGCACAAACTAACCCTACAAAGAAAAAAAGAGTGAGAAAACAAGACAGAGAATCCAATGAGGGCTGTAAAATAATATGAAATGCATTAATATACATGTAATTGACTCCCAGAAGGAAAAGAAAGAAAGAATGGGGCAAAAGAGATATTTGAAGAGATAATGACTGAGCATTTCCTATAAATAATGAAAAAAAAAATCAAACAGATTCAAGCACGTCAGAAAATATCCATGGTCACCCTACCCCCAAACAAAAACCAAAAGAACCATCTACTTAGATCCATCAAATTCAAATTATTAAAAATCAAAGACAAAGAGAAAATATTGAGGACAGTTTAAAAAACAAAAACAAAAACAAACACACACACACACACTAAATACAGAGGCGCAGAGATAAGAGTCACAGCTGACTCTTAGGAGAAGCGATGCAGTCCAACCTAAATGTAGTGGCATCATTAAAGCACTGAAATAAAACAACAGTCAGCCAAGTATCCCATACACAGCAAAAATATCTTTCAAATATGAAGGTGAAAAAAAGACTTTTTCAGACAAAAATAAGCTAATTTATTACTTGCACTATACAAAATATTAGAGGGATTTCTTCAGGCAGAAGAAATATGAAAACAGACAGAAATGTAGATGTCCACAAGGGAAGCAAGATATTTTTCTTATTTTTAATCATTCTAAAAGAGAACTGACTTCTAAAGTAAAAATAGTAGACATGTAGTATAGGTTTATAGCACATATATATAACATGTAAAATATATCATAACGTTCTGCTGATGGGCATCCAATATATATCTAGTTTCCTTGTTTCTACGAATAAGGCTGATAAGCCTCCTGGTAGATGTGTTTATATATGGGTACGTTTATGTCTCTGGGATAGATTCCAGGAGAGGGATTGCTGAAAAGGCTGTATTTGTAATGTTAATAGATGCCGTCAGATTGTTTAGGGTGATGACAATACGTTTATACTAGCAATGTAGGAAGGCCCTTTCTACCATTTTTGCACCAACAGCAGGTATACTCGTTCTTTTTAAAACTCACTACCTGAAAGTAATAGAGAAATACACTGCTACTACCTTAGTGACCATTTCCCTGAATGGGAGTAAACTGCACATGTGAGGGATCTGGGTTGCACACTCCTTATGGGAAACTAATGCCTGATGATCTGAGGTGGAACTGAGGTGGTGATGCTAAGGCTGGGGAGCAGCTCCAAATACAGATTAACAAGCTCAGTGCTCCCCTTGATTCTACATTACAGTGAGTTGAGTTGTATAATTATTTCATTATAAATTACAATGTATAATAGAAACAAAGTGTACAATAAATGTTATGCACTTGAATCATCCTGAAACCATCAACCAGTTCATGGAAAAACCATCTTCCACGAAACCGGTCCCAGGTGCCAAAAATGTTGGGGACTCCCACTTTGTATCCTTCAGCTTCACAACCACAAGTCTAGGTATTGGCTTATTCTTATTCGTCTTGCTCAGTATATTCGGAGTGCACTTTTGATCTGACAACCTAGTCTCTTCCATAAAGATAACTTGGATAATCTTTTCTAATTATTATCTTCCAATTTATTAACTTTCTTTGATAGTGTCCAGTATAGATCAATCTTGTTTACTAAGTTTTGATTTTTAATGACTATATGTTTCATTTTAAGCTTTCTAGTTAACTAGTTCTCTCTCACAGTCATGTTATTTCATTTCTTTCTGTTTTTATTTCCCATATACTCTTTTTTATGAATATTATTCCTTCATTTATCTTTGAGGCTACTCAGAATATTCCCATAGTTATTCTATTAGTTTTTAATTCTATTTGGATAAATTTACCTTAATTATGATCATGACTGTTATTTTTCTATTGTTAATTTCAGCATGTATTTTGTTATGCAAGCTCATCTAATATGGTTTAATACTTCCAAATCTATAGGTTATGTGGTGGCTTCCTAGAGTCTCAGACTGAAACCAGGTCTCATAATTGGTGCCTTGGTGCTCCTGCCCTACAATCACACTAAAGACAGTACTGGCCAGGCTTATCACCATGCCGGTATCAGTTTGTTTCAAGATCCCATGGTAAGGCTGTTTCTGTGTACTCTTGCCTCCCTAGACATAGAATTTAACCGTTATTATTAACACATTTATTCAGGCTCTTTATTTTAATAAAGGATCTATTCCAGCTCCTAATTTCTAGCAGAGAACCTGGCACTAGTGTCTGGCCTACAGTAGCTGAGCTCCCAGCCACTTCTCCTCCTTCCAGCTCAGCAGGCTCACTGTTTTGACTGCTTTTTCTGTTTCTGTTCCATCAAGAAATAGCTGTCTCATTTTGGGATTTGGCTATGTGTTTAAAATGTTTTCTTTTTATGATTCATCTATTATTGTTATGTTTTTGAAGCAAAGGGGAGAAGATGAGACTTCAAATTTGGAACTAACAAGATAATCTTGACCAGAAGTTCTCTGAATTATATTTGCTTCTCATTTTGGTATTTGAATTAGTATAGAAGAAGGAAGAGACTTCAAACTTCAGAATTCTCTCTCACAGTCATTTAAGGGCAACCCAATGAAATGGTATGACTACTTTAGAAATATAATCAAGTCGAAATATTAGCTTTCTGTAGAATTTTATGTTCATATATATTTTATACACTTATGCTAAGTATAAGTGCTGATATATGAAACTTACACTTCAAAAATTATCTGCAGATAGCTTACAATTTCTGCTTTCAAACACATTGAGAGTTTATTCTCAATGTTTAAATAAGTAATTTGCTGAAACAAACAGGGTAATATACCCAATTCCTAAATAGGCACCTGCTAGTTTAAACCCAGGCTAAAATATTGACTACTTATTTTATTCCCAAGTCAGGGAAAGTATCAAATAGAAACTTTAGGCTGGGTATAGCTGCTCACACCTGTAATCCTAGCACTTTGGGAGACTGAGGCAGGAGGATCACTTGAGGCCAGGAGTCAAAAGCAGTTTCAGCAACTGAGCAAGACCCCATCTCTACAAAAAACTTAAAAATTATCTAGGTGTGATGTGGTGGTGCATGCCTATAGTCCCAGTTACTCAAGAGGCTGAGGCAGGAGGACTGCCTGAGTTCAGAGGTTTGAGGCTGCAGTGAGCTATGATCATGCCACTGCACTCCAGCCTGGGCAACAGAGTGAGACCCTGTCTCCAAAAAAAAAAGAAAGAAACTTTATATGAATAAGCATGCTCTACATTAGTTTTTACTTTGCATGAATCTGACTAAAGGCTCTTTAAGAGTTACACTAACTCTCTTATTTTTAGAGTTATTAGGTATTTTACCTAACTTATCTTACATTGTTTCTGTGACAAATTCTAATGTTATCTTTTATAGATTATATTCAGTTGCAGATTTATAAATTAAATGACGAGAACATATAGTTTCTAGCATTACTCAAATTGACTGACGACATAGTGTGGGAGGTTACAGCAAACACATTTTATATGATATCATATTTGGCTGGACTGCCATGCTAGAAATAATCTTCTGTATTTTAATGTACTACTATTTTGAAAAACAAAAATGAGAAACATAATTCAGAAGTAAGTTTAAAGAGTAGCTAATTATAATTTTCCGTCAATATTTACTTTATGTAACACTCTAAACAAGTTATCAGGCCAGGCGCAGTGGCTCACGCCTGTAATCCCAGCACTTTGGGAGGCTGAGTCAGGCAGATCACGAGGTCAGGAGATCGAGACCATCCTGGCTAACATGGTGAAACCTTGCCTCTACTAAATATACAAAAAATTAGCCGGGCGTGGTGGCACACACCGTAATCCCAGCAAGATCGCCTACTGCACTCCAGCCTGGGTGACAGAGTGAGACTCTGTCTCAAAAAAAAAAAAAAAAAAAAAAAAAAATTTCAATATAAAGAATCCCTATAAACCTCAACATAGATACTCTTTTCATGAGGTTAAGAATAGTTTCCTTTCTGGTTATGCCCAGGGGTGAAATTCCAAATATTTAACAACTAGCTGGCACTGCTAGTCCTAGTGGATGCAGGTTGAGCACAACCAGGGCAGCCCTACTAGCTTGCATTGGCTAGAGGTCAGTGGTAGTAGTGACATAAGTACTCTTAAGTACTCTCTTTCAAGAAAGAGAAATAAAATCAAGTTTCCTTGAAGTCAGGTCTACGTTAATTGGTTTTATTATATTCCAAAAACTATACCAAGAATTTCTACGTGCATTACTTTTTTCAATTCAGCAATTCTTTAATTTACTTCTGACTAATTCCGTTATTATCTATCCAATTAGAAAGCTTAGAATTTGGTCAAAGAATCGTAAAATTATAAAACACACTCAGAAGATACAAAAGACACTAAAGTCGCTCCCCTTAATGCTAGAATCCCTATAACATTCATACCAAGTGGTCAACCAACCCATCCTTGAATACGGATCACTTTTGAAAGGCTCCTCATTCTTTCTATGCAGTACAGAAAGCTGTTGCAGTTTGGCAGAAATCCACCACTATACTCCTACTTGCTGGTCTTCAGTCTATTCCACTTCTTCTCAAGCCCATCAGCAACCTCAAGTGTCCCTCAATACAACCTGGTTTAAAGCCTTCTCATCATCTTATTTGCACTTTGCTAGATGTCTAGCATTTGGACTGTTTTGATCACAGATGTAATGCTGTGTATTCTATTATCTCCATTAAGATACATAAGTATTTATACATTTGTAATCCTTGCAACTAATTCATTTCCGTTTTTAAGTGACAACAGTTCTCTGCTAACCACTACTTTGATTATCCTTTATGGAACAGACAGAATTCCTACTGTATAAGTCGTTTCCTGGAAACTATGCTCTGGATCCTCCCACTGGTGTTGGAAGATCAACCACTACTTCAAGGTACCAAGCAGATCATGAAATAATCACGAGCCACAGGAGTAAATTATGTACCTTGAGATTCTGATTTCCTAAAAAAAAAAAAAAAGTATCAAATTTTTGGCTAATTCTAATTTCAAAGGAAAACTATCTCAACAACTATAATTTCCCAGTTATTTGCATCTTCAACTTGCTGCTCTGATTAGATGTCTGATGCAGGTACCTACTACATGTGGTCATAAATGAAATCCTTTATGTTTTATTTTTAAAAAGCATTATTGGGTTATAATCACCACTTGTAAAAAGAAGAAAAAGCATGAATTTGGAGAGATTCTTTAAAATTACAAAATCATCCAAATTTCAGTATTTAAATAGACCTAAAATTTATCTAATCTCATTATTTGGGTGTCTGAATTTCAAATGGTATTTAATATTATTTGCTTTTTTTTTCCACAAATTTTAAATGAGGTAGCATTTGTAAAGTCCTTAAAACAGTGTGTAACACATGGTAAGCACCATGTGAGTGTTATCCAAAACATCCACAAATACATTATCAAAGTATTTTGAAGGAGAAAAATCATTTTAACTTCAGACGTTATCATAAAAAAATGGCTTCCCAAAGTTGAAATTACTATAAGTGCAAAGAAATCAGAACTCATGTTTCTTAGTTTTAAATGTAAGTCCAAAATCCCACTCTTATTAATTTATAAAAGTAGTCAATGTATAGAAAAAATAACTTACATTTATGAAACAAAATAAGATTTTACAGAAGACACGCTTTTGAAAATTAATCATATTTCCTCAGTATTGTGTCAAAATTAGCTTTGTCAGAGGTAGAATCCGCTGGCTCCTCAATGGAGCCATAATAGAATCTGCTGGTTCACCGATGGGGCAGCCATGGTATTTTCTTCTTAGTCCTTACAGCTTCCACATCAGATAGGCTTTCTCCTCCAAAAAATGGGCATACTTATTTTACCACAGACAATTTCAAACGTAAAAACAAGAAAATGATCCCATTTTCAGATGTTTCTGATATATCATACATGTTGGGAATGAAAGCTCAACAAATTCTATGCTAAGTAGTAATTTCATATCAAATAGACAAGTTGGCCATTGTGGGAATGTTTTACCTTGTTAACAGCAGTCAGAGTTGTCTCTCATTCTATAAACTTCCTTTTCCTTTTATGAGGGAATTTATACAGTTAAATGGTTTCAAATCTTTATTTTTAGTTTCCTTAAGAGAAGCATATGTATCTTGTTTGTATTAGTTTTGGGGGGATTCCAAGAGAGTTGTCTAAATTTCCTGCATTTTCAGCAGAAAATAAAACCTTCAACAAAATTAATGGGATTTTGCCAAAAGCGGGGAGCAGGGGGAGGAAATGCACAAGCAAGGTTCTCTTTAAAGTTAATGCGCCAATGGCCTTCAAAGGCAATCACTTGGTGATAGACTCTTGTTATCTTTACGTTGTTAATTCTCTGGTGCACACACTGGAAAGCTTTGTGGCCATGTTATTTCCAGCCAGAACTGGATTTGTCCCAAAATACTGAGCTTCTGATAGAAAGAACAGTTTTTATATTAAACACAAAATCAGAGCTGAAGAATAAATCTTGTGACCTCAAAAGACAATGGGTAACCTTAATAAAGCAGTGGGAGGGGGAGGCCGTGAGGACAGAGCAGTTACTGCACCACTGGTCTCATGAGGGGATGTAAAACTATGTGGTCTTTTTCTACACTCCTTGGATGTGGTTTGAATGTGACCCACGAGCCTCAACCACAACACTCTGGAAAGTTGTTCTTTAACATACACTACTGCAAAGGCACTGGAGGCAGCGACAAGAGAACGGTGGCTGCCAGAGCACACTGGCTAAAGTCACGTTTTTCCACATCTGGAGAAGAGCCAGAGAACTCACACAAAAAGGAGTGTTCTGATTGAAATCCAACAAAGCTGCAGCCCCTGACAATCAGATTATGTCAGCAGGCCACTTGCACTAGGCAGAACTTGGGGTGCAGAATGGAGTTTCTCACCCTTCCTCAGGCCCCCTGCCAGCAGAACAGACAAGCGCGTACCAGAGCTTGGTGTTCTGTTTTTAAAACTTCAGTGTTTTCATGCACACATATGTTTATTGCAGCACTATTCACAATAGCAAAGAGTTGGAACCAACCCAAATGTCCATCAATGATAGACCAGATTAAGAAAATGTGGTACATATACACCATGGAATACTATGCAGCCATAAAAAAGGATGAGTTCATGTCCTTTGTAGGGACATGGATGAAGTTGGAAACCATCATTCTGAGCAAACTATCACAAGGACAGAAAACCAGACACTGCATGCTCTCACTCATAGGTGGGAACTGAACAACGAGAACACTTGGACACAGGGTGGGGAACATCACACAGCAGGGCCTATCATGGGGTAGGGGTAGGGACAGCATTAGGAGATATACCTAATGTAAATGATGACTTAATGGGTGCAGCACACCAACATGGCACATGTATACATATGTAACAAACCTGCACGTTGTGCGCATGTACCTTAGAACTTAAAGTGTAATAAAAAAAAAAATTCAGTGTTTTACCTTAAGTATTAGTGTTCATTTTCATTCTTCTTAGACTATATTGGTGTTTTATTAGAAAAAGAGATCCCTTTCTACAGCCTATGAAAAGTAAAATCTGAGTAAAACAATACTTTAGGAAGATGTGTCTTTTTTTAAAAAAATGTCTTTGATTTTCTACTGAGTGCCTCGTCTCATCCCAATCTGAGGTCCCAGCACTGCCAATAATTAGCTGTGTGACCTTTGCTACATCACTTGAGTTACAGTTTTTATTTGCAAAAATAAGTACTTAAATAATTTTTAAAAACCCCTTCCTAACCTCAAGTCTCAGCTTCATAAAGTATTTAGACAATACTGAATTTGGAAAGTAAATTTTATTAATATAACCAAAAAATGTAATTAAAATAGAAAAGTATTCAGGATAACCTCAAACTTCAGGAAAGTTCAGAATTTGGATTACCCTACCACCTTGAATAGAGTCATTACTGGTTTTTAGAAGAAGAAAATCCAAAAACCTTTACAAGTAAAAATGCACAAAGCTGAGTTTCAAAATAATAATTTTCCAACCCAAGGAACCTATTGATTCTTCAGTTTTCAATATATGCTCTTTATCTTTGGTACTGTTAACACACAGAAGGGAAATAATCTCTAAACCTGTGTGTCATGGATTACACATTGACTTCAGAGACCTATGACGCTTGATGCCTTTTTTTCATTCTTTCTTGGGAAGAAGAGTCAGTGATGCCAAAAAAGACAGTAAATATGTACTGTCTTTTACATATGTACATATAGGGGTATAATAAGCTCAAGTTAAACAAAAAGTTAAAAAGAGAGAGAGAGAGAGAGAGAGAAACAGAGTAGCTCCAAGTCCATGGAGAGAAGCTCCAGATTGGGTTCTAGTCCCAGTTTTGCCATGGACAGGGCACGTCATTTTCGCAGGCCTCAGTTCCTTCAAATGTAAGATAAACAGGCTATCTGGGTCACATGTGGACACATTATAAGGAACCCGAACCTTAGTTTCTCTGTAGGATGTGGAAAGTAACAAAGAATGACTCTCCTTAGTGAGGAGGAAAAAACCAGATAATAAATCTTAAATCTTCTTAAGTTCATCAGAATATGATTTCATAAGGCAACCAGATAAATGAATTCCAAAGAGGGTCAAGTACCTCTTCTAAGGAAAGAAGGAACACAAACACCTTTGGCTGAGCATGCAAGGAAGAAGTGGTATCCACAGAAGTGGCTAAGAAGAAAATGTTGATGAATTATTAAAGGCTAAGTGTGGTCTAATGTGTCAGTCTTGAAACCTGAAGCCCAGATGCAAGAGATTTTATGTTCACTTAAGAGCTCTTCCTCACTATCCTCTACTAGGTGCTCATGAGAAAGGCTGGTATGGAACAGGAGACTGAAGAGGGCCCCTCTATCACTGCTCAAGCTTGCAGGAGGTGATAACTGCTGCTGGGGGCAGGCGCCAAGACTCACTTGCTTCCCTGACCCTTCTCTCAAGCTAAGAAAAAGCCTTAAGCTGCAGGGCAGCCAACCCTCTTGGCCTGTAGCACAGGCAAATTTTCATTTTCTCTAGGGGGAAGGTAGAAAGATGTCTGCCCCTGAACAAGAGGTAGGAAGCTCTCTCACCTCCAGGACACAGATAAAGATCCAATCCCGCTGGGAGAGGAATAAAAGCAAAAACCTTTCCAGTCCTGGGATTTGAGGAAGGAAACCAAGTTGGGTTCAGCATCCTATACTCATTCCAATATCAAGCACAGGTCTGCTACCACTGGAGAAGGGACAGGAATGCAGAGAAAGGTCTACCTCTGACATCCAGGTGCAGACAGGGACTCTCCAGGATTGAGGCTGGACTAGGACAACAGAGCGATCTCTTCTCCAGTCCTACTGCTGGGACTGCTGAAAATGGAGTAGTAAAGAAACACTGAAAAAAGCCCTCTGACGCTGCAGACTCCACCCTTTAAGCATAAGATAAAGAGCTGCTAGAGGAATCTGAAGCTGGTGGCACACTGAAGAAGCAAAACCCAACTCTGTTCAAGATTTGACTAGAAGGAACCAACTCCCATTAACAGTCTAAAAGCAAAGGTCTCCCCATTTACACGCATACATGCTTTTAACCTCAGATTCTAATGTCCTAGCACAATGTCTGGCATTCAGTAGAAAATGAGACACATGAAAAAAATCATATAGTCCATAAGTCCATATTTTATCTTAGGTAAATTGTGTGTTTGTGTCTATTGTGTATTATTCTTTTGAGTTGTTTGTCAGGAAGCCCCTTTCTCCTACTTTACTAAAACAATTTTTTAATATGAGAAGTGCCTATTGACTTTTCCCTAATTCCTTTTCAAAATCTATTAAGATGATCATGACTTTTTTCTCCTTAGAATATTTACTATGAGTACATCAACAGATTTCCTATAATTATACAATGGACTATATGATTTGCTAGGCACTATGGCAGACGCTGGGTTGGAGTGGTGATCCAGACATGTTCCTGCCCTCACACAGGCTACCATTTAGGGGAGAGGCACCCTGTGAAAGTACAAGGTGCTATGGGAGCACTTGGAATAGGGTTGTGGGTTTTGGGGGAGGAGGACATAGCCGAATAGTAGGAACATAGGCCCTGGAGTCAGGTTTGAATCCCAGCTTTAGCATATGTTGACTATGTGTCCTTGGGCAATTCACTGAACCTTTTTGAGCCTCAGCTTTCCTGGGAGAAAAATGAGAGAACTACTTACTTTAGAGGACGTAAGGATTAAATAACATATTTAAAACTATTTGTGGTCTTGCGTAGCAGATAAAGAGTGTTCCTTACACGGCGGTTATTGTAATGCTTACCACAAACAACAGACGAAATGCTAATCCAAAACAAGGAGGAAGAAAAAAGGAGGAAAAACACAAATATCCAACTTTAAGGTGACAAAGAGAATGTGACTACAGACATGGAGGACATTTCAATCTTCCTGCCTTGCAGATGCCACCTTCTCCCTCCCTGTGTCCTCACACGGCCTTCTGTGAGCAGCAAGCAAGCAAGCAAGTGAGCTCTGGTGTCTCCGCCTCTTTTTTTTTTGAGGCAGAGTCTTGCTCTACCACGCCTGATTGATTAAAAAAATATTTTTTTTTTTGTATTTTTAGTAGTGACGGGGTTTTGCCATGTTAGCCAGACTGGTTTCGAACTCCTGAGCTCAGGCAATGCACCACCTTGGTCTCCCAAAGTGCTAGGATTACAGGCATAAGCCACCATGCCCAGCTTCTGCCTATTCTTATAAGGGCACCACCCCTACTGGATAAGCGGCACATCCTTGTGTAACTTTAATTACTTCATTAAAGGTCCTGTCTCCAAATACAGTCTTACTGGGGGTTAGGGCTTCAACATATTAATTTGGAGGAAACAGTTTAGTCTACTAACACTTAACCATCACTAAAGCGACAAAATCATACCTTCTCATATGTCAACCAAATAGTACCCACCTATGCAGTATTCTTAACAAGAAGGAGATTCTGAATCTGTTTCAGACTTTAGAGCTAACTTTAATTACAGTAAGTATGAGGGGCAGAAAACAAGTTAAATGACACCAAAAGGAAATAAAAGGACATACCAGAATGTGAAAGATTCTACAGGACAAATGGTTCAATTTCTGCCATATAATTGGATGGGAGAAAAAAAGAAAGACAGGATTGCTCTAGATTAAAAGAGACAGGAGACACAACAACCAAATGTGTGAATTTTATTTGGATTCTGATTTTAACACATTGCCAATAGCCATTTTTGAGACTTCCAGAGAAATGTTAATATGCTGTGCATTAGATTATACCTAGGAAATATTGCTACTTTTGTTAGATGTGATAATGATATGTGATTATGAAAGAAAATATTATTTTTAGAGACGCATACCAAAATACAAAAGAGTAAAATCTCAAGATTTATTTAAAGATACTTCAGCAAAAGAAAAATAAAAAGCTCAGATAAAGGACATATGACAAAATCTAATTGCAGAAACAAGGTAATAAGCATATGGGGGTTCATTAAACTACTTTTGTGTATTTTTGAACTTTTTCATAATAGAATTTTTTTAAATTGACAACTTAAAGGGAAAATTGTGTAGGAAACTATAAATTCCTCAACCTGACCTAAGATCAAACAAAAAATATGAAGAGAACAACCATGAAAAAAAGGAAAAATCTGTCAGAGATACACTGTTAAAAAAAGGGGGTTGGGTTCATATGGTTTTATGAGTAAACTCCTTTATATCTTTAATGAATATATAATTACTATGCCATTTAAGCTTTCTAAATCAGAAAAAAAGAACATTTCTCATTTTGTTATTCCTTAACCAGGGGTAACATAACTATAATTTCAAAAATTGGTACAGTTAGTTCAAAAATAAAAATAAAAACCAACGTCATTAAAATACTTAAACATATGAATATTAAATTCAACACTGTGCTAAAAAGGTTACAATCCAAGTAATTTCAAGAATTCTGGAAAAGTACAATTCTAGGAAATCTATTGATGTACACATAGTAAATATTCAAAGGAGAAAAAAGTCATGATCATCTTAATAGAT
Source organism: Macaca thibetana thibetana (assembly GCF_024542745.1). Lineage (NCBI taxonomy): Eukaryota > Metazoa > Chordata > Mammalia > Primates > Cercopithecidae > Macaca > Macaca thibetana. The sequence continues at coordinate 31,505,166 of NC_065595.1, read as the reverse complement.
TTTGAAAAGGAATTAGGGAAAAGTCAATAGGCACTTCTCATATAAAAAATTGTTTTAGTAAAGTAGGAGAAAGGGGCTTCCTGACAAACAACTCAAAAGAATAATGCACAGTAGACACAAACACACAATTTACCAAAGACAAAATATTAAAATATGTTCAACTTTGCTGGTAAACAATGTCTGTTAAATTATAATGCTATATATTTTTTTGCCATTTGTTTTTGTTATAAGAATAACAAATGATTGTAATTCTGTGTTGTCAAGTAGAAAGGAGATGGCATTCTCAACAGAGCACTGATGCAAGTGTAATCTGAAACTACTTTTCCAGGGACCCAATTATAAATATGTACTTAAGAGTCTTAAAAAATGTGAAGACTCTGTCCCTGCAATTCTAATATTAGAAATTTATCCTAAGGAAATAAGATTGTGTCCACAGATTTACTTTCTGGATGTCTATTGTACAATAACAAAAAATTTTCATCATCCCTGAATTTGTTTCCTGCTACTGTCATAACAAACTACCACAAATTTAGCCGCTTAAAACAACACAAAATTTGTCATCTCACAGTTCTGCATTCAGATAGGTTTGGTTCCTCTGCATCTAATGAGGCCAAAAGCAAGGTGTCAGCCGAGCAGGGTTCTTTTCTGGGAGCTCAGGGAGAGAATCTCTTCCGAGTTCATTCAGGTTAGAGGCATTCAGTTCCTTGTAGCTGCAGAGCTATTCTCCTGCTGGTATAAGCTGGGAGTCTGTGCCTGCATTCCCCATCACATTGCCCCTTTCATCTTCAAACCAGCAATGGCAAGCCAAATGCCACTCAGCTTTGAAGCTCTCTGAGGATCCCCATCTGGTACATCTCTCCTGCTTTGGCTGGACAAAGTTCTCTGCTTTTGAGGACCTGTGTGTTTAGGTTAAACCCACCTGGAATAACCAGTCTAATGTCCCTCTTTTAAGGTCCATAACCCCAATTATATCTGCAAAGTCCCTTTTGCTATGTAACTTAACATACCTACAGGTTCTGGGGATAGGATGTGGACACTTTTCAGGGGCCATTATTATATCTACCACAATTCCAAAGGTCCGATAGTAGATGACTGATTAAATTATAGTACATCTGGACAAAGCAATACCATGAAACTATTAAAATGAGGTATCACGTAACTAACTTTGAAATACATAAAACAGGATGGATTGATTGATAGAAGAACAGTGAGATAAATAGAGGGTAATAAAGCAAGTCCGGTAAAATGTTAATTTACTGGAGAATCTGGGTGGTAGGTATATGGACATTTACTGCAAAATTTTTTAACTTTTTTGTATAGTTGAAAATTTTAATAGTAAAATGTTGGAGGAAAAAAACCCAATTAGCCCCAGTGATCCAATTTCACTGGGTGAAAATCTAGACATTTATGAAGATATTTCTAGCAAAGCAGCAGGATTAGGCTTTTGCATAATGGTTTATAAGGAGATTAAGTTTCAAACAGCATTAAATATCACCTCACTTTAGTTTTCAAGTAATTAGCAAATTAAAAAAGAAAAACAATAGTATAGGATGCATTTTTTGAATTGTTAGTGAAAAGCCAAATAATATGCTTGAGGAATTTTTATTTTCAAAAGGAAAGTTCCCTCTAGAATAATTAACACATAAAACAAATGCTGTCTTGATTTAATTATTTCTAGATGGAAATAAGTGAATCCACCTCACAGTTTAACAAAATTTGACAAAACAGATCCTCAGCTTATTGAAATAGACAAACAATAAAATGAATAGAAAATAACCACGATGATTTCACAAACATCAGCTGAGTGCCAACATAATGACATGTAGCATTGTCTTAAGCACTGAGAACAGATACCAAGGATATAAAATAAGATGTAGTCCTTGTCATTTATTTCACCTTTGAGTTATAAAAGCTTGTCTAGTTTTGTAAGGCAGAAATCTATCAAAAACATTTCTCTCAGCCGGGCGTGGTGGCTCACACCAGTAATTCCAGCACTTTGGGAGGCTGAGGCGGGTGGATCACCTGAGGTCAGGAGCTCGAGACCAGCCTGGCCAGCATGGTGAAATCCCATCTCTACTAAAAATACAACAGATTAGCCAGGCATGGTGGCAGACACCTGTAATCCCAGCTACTCGGGAGGCTGAGGCAGGAGAATCACTTGAATCCGGGAGGCGGAGGTTGCAGTGTGCCGATATTGTGCCACTGCGATCCAGCCTGGGCAACAAGAGCAAAACTCCATCTTGGAAAAAAACAAAACATAAAAAAACCACTTCTCTCCAGATAAGTAAATAAATAACATTTTAAAAAAGAAAAAAATGGCTATTTCTACTTGGAAATAATACTGCAGATATAATTGAAGAATGCTGAACTTCACTGAAGACACAAGAAACTACTGTCATAGATTCAAATCAGGAGCAACTACTCTGTGTATTAAAGACTCCCCAGTTGTATGAAAAATTGGTCAGATATAGAAGAGGAAATACTGTGGCACAGGAGTTAACAGGCCAGGCTCTTACGATTTGCCTTTGAATCCTTGTTCTACTATTTACTGCTTATGTGACCTTGGGTGAGGGTCTGAACCTTGATTTCATTATCAGAAAAACGATTACAGAATAATGGAAATGAGACAATGAACATGCAAAACACCTACCCCAATGCCTAATACAGAGTAGCAGCTCACGAAATTGTTGCTCTTACTAATAAAAGCAATGGTAATAATAAATGTTTCTTATCAGGTACAGATGTATTTGGGAAGTATAAGAAGGCTATCAGGCACTAAAAGAAACTAATGTTTTCTGACTTGTACTTTAATGTCTTCTTACAGAGAAGTGTTTCCATCAGGCTGAAATTTGAATTTTAGAACATTTAAGTGCATTACAATGAAATGCTCTAAGCCGTGAATCTGAGATCTTTAAGAACCCTAAATGCTATTGTTATACTAAACTCTGGTTAATCTCCTTAGAAAATATTATGTATATGTTTAAAAAATATTTTAAGTCTAGTGCTGAAATAGAGGTGACCCTGATTGGAGACAGCCTGCTTCGAAACCTCACTGCATTATAACTATATTTCACAATCATGACCAAAAGTTATATTTATGGTTGTCTAATGAATGGACTCAATGCCTATATTTTGTCCAAACAACTGCTAATGCTCATGATTCAGTCAAGGTCAACAGCAGTGAGGCTAACTCAGTCTGCTGGTACAATTAGAGTAAGGGATCACTAAAGTTGCCATGGAAACTTCCTGTGGCCCAGCCATTGCCATTCAGGAACTTTAGAAGGCAATCCTGTATTAAATTTGCAATTTATTTCCTGTGGCAGAAACTAATTTTAAAAACAGTTTGAAAGTCCTTACAGTAATGAAGAATCCTTACTACAGCAAGCGTTACTATAACAAGATGTCTTCAGTACAAATAGCATTGGACTTACATTTTCAAAGCACCAAAGGAACCCAAAAGCATACATGTATGTTATATATGTATATCCCAATTTTTAGCTACTTTTATGATTACATGGTTTTAAAACACAAATTTTTCATTCATTATAATCTATTTTTGCATTTTTATGATAATGAGTTTAGTCTGGAGGCATAGGACTTAATATGTATAATATTTATAAGGGTCTGACTTAAAATGGCTCAACTTGGGAATCATATTCTAGCAATCAATTACACCATGAGTTGGGAGCTGCTTGTCATTTTGCTATATGGTGTCAATTTCTTTGGAAGAGACAAATGCTTAATTTTATTTTACTGAGAGTCTTCTTGGGAAGAAGTTTGTAGAAACAACTCTCAATATGTAAAATATAAAACCAGAAATAAAAACACTCTTAATGAAGCATGAAGGAAATCCTCTTTTTTTGAGGCAAAGAAAAGTTGATATTAACGTAGAAATGCAGAAAAATGCTATTAAAGGAGTGTTCTCAGTCCAAATTTACTTGGCAAGTAAGAATGTGATCCCTACCCAACTCCCTCCTTTCTTCTACTGCATTTCTTTAATCCACTCATGTCGGTTTGGGTATAAGGAAAAGATTTTGTTATGAGGAAGATATAGAATGCAAGTAAAAGACATTTTATGGTAATGAATACATGATAACAAGAAAACATTCAGTACTTATACTAGTATCAATGGCAACAAAGCTAAAACTCACTTGGTAGCATTAGTATAGTGACAGTACAGAATGAAGATGCAGCTGATTCTACAATGTGTGAACCTTGTAACATTTGCATAGGATAATCCTATCACCAGAACACACTAAATTGACCACCACAGCATATCTTCTGCTATGATCAATGTGACAAGTAGACATTTCCTTCCTGCACAGACCTACTTCACGGTGGTGCCATGAGAATTGAATGAGTTAAATAACACACTCAGAACAGGCCTGGCACTTGGTAAGTAGTAACAGAACACTTTCCCAGTCGTGTCTTGGTGAAATGGAAAGAATACAGGCAGGGAGTCAAAAGACCTCGGTTCTAGACCTGCCTCTGCTAAATAGTTGCCTCAGAGTTTGAGCAACTCATTTAATCTGAGAATTTCTTTTCTTTTGTTAAGTAGAAATATAATGCTTGCCTGCCTTGTAAAGTTATGAGAATTAACTAATTTGAAAATGACTTGTTAACTGTGAATGCTACAGAAATGTATAATCAACCATGCTGATTAAGACTGCATTTTTGCGTTTGACTCTAGAAATCCTGCCATCCTCTAATTTAGTAAGAATATTAAGAAAGAGCAATAAGGGTAGATAATTTAGCATTGGATAAAGGAAGTGGCCATAATTCTCTTTGGTCAGCTGTCCTCTAAGTTTGTAAATAACAGTTTTTCTTTAGTTAAAAGCAAACCATGCTTTCCCTAAGATCCAAAGTCAGAGATGTCATGAGACAGGCACCAGTTCCAGTGGGACAGACTATACACACCACCTAAGCACCAATCACAGAGATAGGGAGCAACAGAAAGTGTTTTGTAGTGAACACAACTCATTTAACCTTGGGAAGCGCCTAAATGTGCACAGAGGCAACCAGAAAAACTCTGCCACATTTCGTCAACAAAGCCAATGATCAGTTACGATATTTCTAAAAACCCTTTGGTTTTACACTGGGAGTTAGGCGAACAAGAAATCTCTATGCCCAAAGAATAGGAAAATGGTAGTATAAAACCAATTTTTGTAATCTAATTGCCTTCTTAATAAAATTGCCTCACCAAGCAAAATGTTTAGGAAGGAGTTTTTCTTTTTTTATGTATGTGATTTATATATGAGAAACATGTCGTGCCATTATTTGAACTAATTTACTGGTTATTATTCAATAGTCACTGCTAACTCTAACCCTTTGGTATGTCAACAAGCCAAATAAAAGAATGATTATAACCTTCTAAATGGCTTCAACTTTATGTCAATTAAATTTTGAGTAAATTGGATGAGGAATCAGACACGCTGAACAAGAAGAATAAGAAAACTGAAGGCAAAGACACAGAGGGAGAAATTAAAAATGCATTAACTGCACACACAAAAAACCACAGTTGCAAACTGCCTTTTACAAAAGATCCCAGAACAGTTGCTATCTGAATATTCCCTGCACCTCCTAGGGGCTTTGAGAACATGGATACTTAATACCTGCCCAGCGTTCTCTGCTTCACTGTAATTTATTGGTTTTGGTAGGTTCGGTTCAATGTAATCTAGGCAGGTGGGGAAGTCTTATTAACATCTTCAGATTAACAGGCTAATTGATGCAATTTAATCAGTTCTCCCAATAGCTATCAATATATACCACAATATTCCCAGATGAAATGTGTCATTTATTTAACAAATACTAAACAGTGACATTATGAACAGGTACAGTACTAACTGGAATTTAGAGTCCAGTAGGGGAGAACTGAAAATTGTGAAAAATACTATGAAAGCAGAGAAAAGGGAAGATAAATAAGTATTAATACAATTTAGACTGAGATATGAATATAGAAGTACAGGAAGTGTCTAAGTCTTCATATTATAATACTTCCAAGAGTTTCAGTCAAGTGTCATTAGAAATTCCAATTAAATGAGGAGTAATACCAGAAATAGGAGAAAAGGCCTAACTGTGGAATGCATAATTGATTAGCAGTTATAGCCAATCTCTCCAGAATTACCGAGAGTTAGACTATGCTTTAGGAAGGGAGGGTGCTGATGAGCCTATTAACTGTATAGACTAATACCTAGAAGATAATATATTAAGCTCAGTTTTGCAAATGATTTCAAAAATTTATTGTACATGAGGAATAGCTTTCCTGTTCTCATTTTTCTTTTTCCTAAACTTTTGTTGTAATTTTAATTTTTATCAAAGTGATAAGAGAGCAGTTGAAATTCAAGACTACTAGACTTAAAACAGAAAAAGAGCAGTCCTCTGATCCATCCTTTCCCTTCCCCCAAATCCATGACCCAGAGGCAAATATTTTGAACCATTTTAGCTATTTCCTCAACATTTGCCTTCTTATTCTGAAATAATGTGTACTATTATATTAAATTTTATAATTTTCAATTATCTATTGACTCCTTATTCTTAAAAAATGAGGCATTCCTTCTTCTAAATTAATTTTAGAATGAGCTTACTAAGTTTTACTGATTTGCTAAACTGTGAAAATATCCATTTTTAAAACCACTGTTTGAGGGAGACAACTAAAATGAAATGGATATTCCTTTAAAATAAATGACTGAAAGAAACAAAACCAATAATTAACTGGGAATCTGAGAATAAGATCATGCTTCAAATTTACCATACTGCTTTGAGACAATGGTAGTTAAGCAAATCCCCTTATATCTGAATGTCTATCATTAAAATGAAGAAAATAGAACAATAGTTTATCAGGCTTAGTTTTTAGAGGAAAAACTGGGTCTGTGAGTGCTGGAGCATTTTCAGAGTGCTCTGCAAATTCAATTAGGACTCTCTTAACTGCACCCCATGGTCATTCGCTTTGACTGACAAATTTATTTTGTAACTCTCAGAATATGATGAATCCTAGGTTGTTGGTTTTTTCCTTTTCTTATTCTCTTTTGTTTTCTCTTTTTTTCTTTCTTTTTAAGAGTCTGGCATTCCCAATAGGCACAGCGGTAATCCTGCTGGCTTTCTCTCTTACTCCTGTGCCATTACATTTAATTTGTGTGCTTTTATAACTTTGTACTTACGCCCACAGGCTTTTGAACAATGGGCACCCATTCAATAAATTCAAAAAATAAATGACTTGATGATTGTAAGTGCTTTGAACTCAATGGACAGAGGGCTCTACATAAGTAACATAATAGTAAAGAGGCTAGGATAAAACATTAAAAAGAAAAAAACAGTCTAAAGCTTTTTCAGAAGACACACACACACATACACACACAGAGTTGTCATCCTTTGCCACATAGCACTCATTTTCCTCATTTGTACTCAGTTCTCAAAACCTTTTCCTCTATAGTTTTTGATAGGAAAATGACAAACATTTGTGAAGCAGAAACACATTTATACATACTTTCAAGGAGTATTTCCTTGAAATGGGCTGATCACTGCAAGGTTTACTATATAATGTAAGAGATACTTAAATACATCCTGTAATCTCATGGAAATAATTCCAGTGTTATGATGAGGCCATTTGGAGCTTCCTATAATCTAAGACATGGTAATACACTTTGACTTTAGTATTTTTCACTTGGTTTATTAAGCATAACATGATTTAAAATCTGATACAAATTTTAAAAAGCCAAGATATTTAGCAACTATAAAGTTTATTATGAGCTGTTATTAATTAATGTAGTGATATAAAACTTGTATTTTAAAAAAGTTTACCTATCATCATTAGACTCCACACGAACTTCATAAAGTTGGGTTGGCTAAAAAACAGGAACAGGGGTATGGACATATCCTAAGATAAGACAGGCTAAATAGGAGACTGAGAATAATAAATTTCATGCCCTTTCTTTCTTAGACTTCAACTAAAAAACCTATTCCCTAAGAGAATCCTCTCAAGATTAATTAATCTAGCTACTTGTCAGTTTTTACTATTCAAAATAATCCCCACTTTTCCATGCCCAGACACCACCTCTGTTTTGCCAAATCCAATGTACGTGTTTTAATCCTCATCTTACCCTCAATCTTCAATGTATGATTGTTCACTATTTCTTCCATTTTAAGAGATGCCTACCTGACACCATGTTCTTGTGGTTTTTCTGATTTCTTTTATCAGCATTTTCTCTTCTACCCAGCTTCTGAAGGTTGGAGGTCTCTCAGAGCTCTGGATTGATCCCTCTTTCCTTCCCATTGTTCACTCATCAATTGCCATGACTCCGAACATTTTATTTATGCTGATGTCACCTACATTTCTATCTATGGCCTAACCTTTTCCTCTTGAGTTCCAAGCCACTGTGATCTCTAGCACATTGACAACTGGCCTCCCAGCCTCAACACTTAGCCCTTTAAATCACTTCTCCATAGTGCTTTTTTCAAAGGTACATCAGGCCAGGTTACTCCACTGCCCAAAATCCTTCAATGACTTTATGCTGAACTATGGCTAACCTCCAAACTCTTTACCATAAATGGGCTCATCAGGCCTTGAACATAGCCCTACAATGACCTATTCCTTCAAACTCATTTAATGCTACTCTCTCCCACCATCCACACTCCAAGCTATACTGGCCTGTTACCAGTTTCTTGAACAAACTGAGCTCCGTCCTGCTTCAGGCCTTCACACATGCTGTTTAAAACACTCTATCCTCATTCTTTCTCTGGCAACTCTTATTCATCATCAGGTCTCAGTTAAATATCACTTTCTCAGAGAGCAAACCCCTGAACTCCTAAGCCTCTAAATCTAAAATAGGATTCTTGTGATTCTCTTGCATTATGTCCCTGTTATTTTAGCTCCATTTTTAATTGCTAAATGATGTTTATTTTCCCTCCACTAGCTTCTTGAGGCAAGGTCCATGACTGCCTATTCATCGCTATGTACTCAATGTCTGGGACAGAATATGACATGAATAAAATCAATAAATATGTTTTAAACATATTTATGGATGATGTTTTCCTTGTATTTATTCCATATTTTGCTTCTGCATCTACTATATCTATTCTATTTAAACGATAATTAATTATGGCTAATTAATTATAGTGTTGTGTTTATTTTCAGATGTAGAATTGAAACTCAAAAAGATTAAATAAATTCCTCATTGTCACATGGCTATTAAGAGACAGAACTAGGATTCAAATCCAGGTATTTCTAATCTAGAGTCTTTGCTCTTGGGTGGGGAAACCGAAGCTTGGACATATGAAGTGATTTACCAATGACTTAAGAAATGAGAATTTGAAGGGTTTGCTTTCATTATGAAAAACAGGATGCATGTTATTACATTACTCATGTATTGAGAATACAGATTTTCTACAATCAATTCTTTTTTGTCTCTTTCCAGACAAAAAATTTCCAGAGTCTGTTTTAAAAGCATTTCTGTTAGATGCAGACTTCATCTCTGTTGGACTTGAATCTCCAGTAGAGAAAGGGAAAGGCAGAGTACTTTATCTATTTGCATCTGGTAAATAACAAGTCCTTTTTGGTATAAAATTTTTGAGTTACTTACAAAAGAATAGGTTAACCCTGGGCATCGCTATACCAGTTATTTTTCATCTGCCACAATCACCAACACAGTAGCAACGTATCATCCCCGTAACTGGAAAGATGATAAGGTGCTATTGATAAAACCTCAGTTAAATGAAGTTATAAATGTTTAAAACTGAGAAAAATAGATACCACTTAATCATATATTCTAAAGCCCATAATTAAATCAGAAATAGAGTGTTCTCATGTTCAGATCAATTTTGTTCAGGAAGACTATATGGAAAAGACCTTTTCTTACTTTCCATTCCTGAACAATGATAATCATGTTTGAATACAATCATGATATGATCATATCTATCATTTACTGAAAACCTACTATGATCATGGTATTATGCCAAGAACATTACACATATAATTACAAATATTCAATCCAATTCTGGAAAGTAGATATTAGTATTCTCACTTTATACATGAGCGCACAGGAACTTCTCTGAGGTAACTATTTACTAACCAACACAGCATAGCTAGTAAATCCTAAAATGGGGAGTGAAGTCTGTCTGACTTGCAGCATAAGTTTATTCCTTTATGTCATAGAGTAATGAAAAGAGAATTTTAAATAGCTTTCCTCAGTAATAAGCTTTGGTTTTAGGTGATAAGAGAATAAAGGGCCTGTCTTCCTATCTTTCAGGTGGTAGAAGCTGTAGTGGTAGTAATTAAGGTCACTAATATTTACACAGTACTTGTTATATGCCAAATATTTTGCTAAGTACTTTTGATGCAGTATTTAATTTAATTCTCATAAAATTTGGCAAGCCAGATACTGTTATTATTTAACTGTTGAGAAAACTAAATATCAGAGAGGTTAATGTCAAGGTCACATAAAGGTTAAATCTAGTTATTTCTGATTCCCAATACTCATATTATTTAACTTAAAAAAATTGTGGCAAAATAAACATAAAATTTACCATTGTAACCAATGTTGAGTATACAGTTCAGTGGTGCCATGCATATTCACGCTGCTGTATAACTTCTGTAACTTTCTTTATTGGGAAATTTCAAATACATACAAAAACAGACAGGATAGTATAATGAACCTCCATGTACCTATCACCCAGCCCATTAACTCATGGCTAATCTTGTTTCCTTATACTCATTCATTTCCTCTTCTCCAGTGTTATTCTGAAGCAAAGTCCAAACAAATCTTCCAACCATAAATATATTGGTTAAGTATCTCTAAAATATAAAGATTCTTTTAAATCAATTTTCACACATAAAAAATCAATGTAATTTTCACACATAAAAAATAAACAGTAATCCCTGAAAATTACCAAATATCCAGACAGTGCTCAACTTTCTAATTATGTTTTTAAAAAAGGTTTCTTAAAGGCAGAATGAGAATTAAAATAAAATCTCTATGGTGTAATTTGTCCTCATTAATGTGTTTTTCTCCCTCCTTTCTTTCTTTCTTTTTTTTTTTTTTTGAGACGGAGTCTTGCTCTGTCGCCCAGGCTGGAGCGCAGTGGCCAGATCTCAGCTCACTGCAAGCTCCGCCTCCCGAGTTTACGCCATTCTCCTGCCTCAGCCTCCCGAGTAGCTGGGACTACAGGTGCCCGCCATCTCGCCCTGCTAGTTTTTTGTATTTTTTAGTAGAGACGGGGTTTCACCGTGTTAGCCAGGATGGTCTTGATCTTGTCACCTCGTGATCCGCCCCTCTCGGCCTCCCAAAGTGCTGGGATTACAGGCTTGAGCCACCGCGCCCGGCCTCTCTCTCCCTTCTTACTGCAATTTGTTAGTTGAACAAATCAGGTTATTTGTTTTATATAGATTATTTTTTGGTGGTGTTTAATTTTTCTCTGTTCTGGGTATTTCCAGAAAATTGGCACCTAAATCTAGAGGCTTGGTCAGATTAGTTCCATGGGTTTTTTTTTTTTTTTTTTTTTTTTTTTTTTTTTTTAGAGCAAGACTACTTCATAGATGGTGATGTGTTCCACATCAGGAGAAACAGAATGTATGGTTCCCTCTTTAGATAAGTTCGCAGCCACTAATGCTCAATGCTTGAATCTACTAATTAGGGTTGCAAAATAGTGATACTCTAATTCTATCATTTTTTTTTCAGTTATTAATATTTCTCTAAAGAGGAACTTCTCCATATCTACTATTTTGACATCTAGTGTTACCATCTTATTTGAAAGGCAGGACAAATCCCTAGTTCCTTTTAGTGGAAATCTGGTTGTTACAGATGCTCAAAGCTGTTATTGGGTTGGTCACTGTTTCCATGACTTCAAAGGACAGAAGTAGAATAACTAGACAGAACTATAAATATTAAAACAACAAAAGCATAAGTCCATGGAGATACTTCCTATTCAAATTCAAGATCAAAGGGTTTTTACTTAATCTCTTCTATTTTAAATCTGCATATAATGTTTCCATGTCAAAATCTAGGTTCCTGGGCCAGGCACACCAGGGGCTCATTCCTGTAATCTCAGCATTTTGAGAGGCTAAAGCAGTAGGACTGCCTGAGGGCACGAGTTTCAGACCAGCCTGCGCAACACAGTGGGACCCTGCTGCATTTACAAAAAATAAAAAACTTAGCTGAGCGTGGTGATGCGTGCCTATAGTCCCAGCTACTCGAGAGGCTGAGGCGGGAGTACTGCTTGAGCTCAGGGGTTCAAGGCTGCAGTGAACTATGATCACACACTGCACTCCAGCCTGGGCAACAGAGCAAGATCCTGTCTCAAAAAAATTCATATATAATTTTTATATATAATATACAAATATAGGTTCCCAATGGGAAAACTAAATTAGAATATTTCACAATTACTCATTTGTTTTATTAAACTCATATTACACACGTCTTGAAGTAACAATATAAAGGTTTCTATACAAATGTCATTACCAAAAACTGTTTTTTCAATTGTGTCTTTAAGGTATAGCCTACTAGGAATAGTCACTTAGATGTTTGGTTATGCCACCAAATGGATATATATTTAGGTTCATTGATGTCAATTTATTTAAATTTTAGAGACTGCTCCTTTAAATTTTTGTTTCAGAATCATGTAAAATATTTATGGAGTTCTTAAGTTACATCAAAAAACAAAAAATATTCAAAGAAGTCTAGTTTCATTCCTCTTTCACTTTTACCCAATTTCCTCACTATCTTTATAGGTAACTGTTTAACAATTTTTTTTTCTATAGTTTGTCCTTCCCCTATTTGTTTTCAAAATATAAATAGACACAAATGGGTGTCATCAACCTGTCCCGAGGATGCCTATGTGGTGGCATATGGAGCTTCATATGGAGATGTTTTCATTCATTTTTATAGCTGCATGGCATAATACTTTCTTGTGTGAATGTACCAGAACTTATTCAATGAATTCTTACTGATGGAGCTGTAGGTAGAAGATTTATCTGCTTGTTTTTAATGTCCTCATATATATTTCTATGTATTCAAGTATTTTATGTAAGTAGTCTTTCAATATGTGGTCCATTTTACTTCTTTTCTTTTTATATTTTAGTTTTTACCTTTTATTTTTGGTATTTAGGAAGGTTTATATCTTTGTTCTAATAGTTGCCTTTACATGAATAACTATAACTCCCTAGTCCCCTTACTGTAATTGTCATTTTCTATTGATTCCCTACTATATGTAATATTGAAATTAGCTAATTGCCTCCTTTCCTTCCTCCTCCTTCTCTCCCAGCATCTGATTTGAAGTAATATCCTAAATCCCTTTCTATATATCCAGGGTATCCTCGAGGAAATGATGAAATCAGAGAATGCAGAAGCTAAAAACAACCACAAAAAAACCACATTAGAAAACAGAAAATGTACTTTAAGACACATTTTTAAAATTGATTTAAAATTTTTTAAATTAATTAATTTTTTGTAGACACAGGGTCTCCCTATATTGCTCAGGCTGGTCTCGAACTCCTAAGCTCAATATATTCTCCTGCCTCAGCCTCCCAAATTGCTAGATCACAGGTGTGAGCCCCTGCACCCAGCCTTTAAGATACATATTAAATGCAAGAAAATCAAGGGTCAACATGGCAAAATAAGTTGCCCAAGCTCATAGTAAATTACAGTTAGCTTAAAAACAGAACTCAGGTCTTGTAATTCTCAGTCTGTCACTCTATCCAAAACTTTTCTGGATCATTCCTCAATTAGCATTGTTTAAGATGATTATAAACAAGATTCAGATAAACTCCTTTCCAGCCCCAATACCTTGTTAGGGGTCTGTGAGGCTCGTGCTTCAAGGCCTTTGCACTCCCTGCTCTATTTTATTAGAGTAGCACCAGGGACTGTTTCATGGAAGACTATTTTTCCATAGATGCAGGGTGGTGGAGGTGGTGCTTTTGGGATGATGCAAGCAAATTACATTTATTGTGCACTTTATTTCTATTATTATTACATTGTAATATATAATGAAATAATTACACAACTTACCATGATGTAGAATCAGTGGGAGACCTGAGCTTGTTTTCCTGCAACTAGAGAGCCCTATCTGATGGGAGACAGTGACAGATCATCGGGTATTAGATTCTCATAAGGAGTGTGTAACCTAGATCATTCACATGTGCAGTTCACAATAGGGTTCGCACTTCTATGAGAATCTAATGCTGCTGCTGATCTGACAGGAGGCGGAGCTCAGGAGGTAATGGAGTGATGGGGAGCAGCTGCCAATACAGATGAAGCTTTGCTCACTTTTCTGCCGCTCACCTCCTGCTGTGTAGCTCAGTTCCTAACAGGCCATGGACCAATACTGGTCCATGAGAACATACTTCCCCTAGATATCTACAAAACTCATTCCCTCTCCTGCTTTAGGTCCTTGTTCAACTATCACCTTCTAAATGAGATATATGCTCCACTGATCACCCATATGCACTGCTACCTCCCCATTCCCAACACTCCCAGTCTCTTCATCCTGTTTTATTTTCCCATGGAACTTGTTACCTTCTAACATTTTACTGATTTTTTTCATTCATTCACATATGTATGAAATTATTATATCTCTCCTCACATTAGAATGAAGGCTTCATGAGACCACAGATTTTTTTTATTGTCACTCGGCAGAGGACAGTGCCTGGAACACAGAAACTGCTCATTAAACATTTGTTGGATGAAAGAGTAAGAAATTTCAAGCACGATTACAAAGTTTTTTTTTTTTTTTTTTTGAGATGGAGTCTTGCTCTGTCACCAGGCTAGAATGCAGTGGCATGATCTCGGCTCACTGCAACCTCCGCCTCCCGGGTTCAAGCGATTCTCCTGCGCCTCAGCCTCCCGAGTAGCTGGGACTACAGGCACGTGCCACCACACCCAGCTAATTTTTGTATTTTTTAGTAGAGACAGGGTTTCATCATGTTGGTCAGGATGGTCTCGATCTCTTGACTTCATGATCCGTCCGCCTCGGTCTCCCCAAGTGCTGGGATTACAGGTGTGAGTCACCACACCCAGCCTCACAAAGTGTTTTTATACTTGCATTAGTCTTTCATAATTGCTATTTAAAACTGGTAACCTGGAGAATGTTTATAACTTATAGCTCATTCATAAAGGGTATGGGAAATTTAGGACTTGTAATTGGTTAATGAGTTACTTCACATAGAGGTTTAAAGCACTACTACTAATGGAACAAAAGTTAGTCTAACTGGAATTCATTAACTAGTATGAAACTTAAGAGAGATTACATCTGATTATTAAAGGCTCAGTACTGTTTAGGCTTTGTTATGGACTGAATGTGTTCCCACTCAAATTCATATGCTGAAGGCCTAACCCCCAGTGTAATGATATTTGGAGAGGGGGTGTTTGGGAGGAGATTAGGTGATAAGGGCAGAGCTTAGTCTGATGACATTAGTACCCTTATAGTAAAAGACACCAGAGAGCTTGCTCTTGGTCTCTCTGCTAACACAGATGCTAACAAAAGGCCATGTGAGCACACACTGAGAAGGTGGCTGTCTGGAAGCCAAGAAGAGGGGCCTTACCAGAACCCAACTGTGCTGACACTCCATCTTGGGCTTTCTGCCTCAAGGACTGTGAGGAAACAGATTTTGGTTGTTCAAACTACCCACTCTATATTTTGTTACGGCATCTTGAGCTGACTAACACAGGCTTAAAACATGACCCTACAGAGGATGGATCATTCATTCAGCAACCAGACTGATTAGCTAGCACTGCCTATTATAGGACAAAGGATATGTTTCTGAGCAACAATGTTCCTCATGATGTCAAGCATGATGCAAATTTAAGATCATAGAAGAGATTAGGGGAGAGATTACAGGTGATTAAAATGTGTGAAAATAATTAAACAGGACTGCCCTATTGATTTTTAAACAAACATGCCAAGTAATTCCATTTCTATAATTCCAAGTACATTTAAGGACTGTTTAGCTCTGAAATGTCAACTGTCCAAAAATAACTACTTTGTTGTATTAACAAATAAATCAAGAAAATCAATACATTCCAATCAAATCAACTGGCCTTCCTACTTCCCAAAGTATACCACTTCCCATTGCCAAGATCTCCAAACTTCTATCTCAGAAACTCAAAGAATTTATAGATCAATATCGTGAAAATGGCCATACTGCCCAAGGTTATTTATAGATTCAATGCCATCCCCATCAAGCTACCAATGAGTTTCTTCACAGAATTGGAAAAAACTGCTTTAAAGTTCATATGGAACCAAAAAAGAGCCCGCATCTCCAAGACAATCCTAAGTCAAAAGAACAAAGCTGGAGGCATCACGCTACCTGACTTCAAACTATACCACAAGGCTACAGTAACCAAAACAGCATGGTACTGGTACCAAAACAGAGATATATACCAATGGAACAGAACAGAGTCCTCAGAAATAATACCACACATCTACAGCCGTCTGATCTTTGACAAACCTGAGAGAAACAAGAAATGGGGAAAGGATTCCCTATTTAATAAACGGTGCTGGGAAAATTGGCTAGCCATAAGTAGAAAGCTGAAACTGGATCCTTTCCTTACTCCTTATATGAAAATTAATTCAAGATGGATTAGAGACTTAAATGTTAGACCTAATACCATAAAAACCCTAGAGGAAAACCTAGGTAGTACCATTCAGGACATAGGCATGGGCAAAGACTTCATGTCTAAAACACCAAAAGCAACGGCAGCAAAAGCCAAAATTGACAAATGGGATCTCATTAAACTAAAGAGCTTCTGCACAGCAAAAGAAACTACCATCAGAGCGAACAGGCAACCTACAGAATGGGAGAAAATTTTTGCAATCTACTCATCTGACAAAGGGCTAATATCCAGAACCTACAAAGAACTCAAACAAATTTACAAGAAAAAAACAAACAGCCCCATCAAAAAGTGGGCAAAGGATATGAACAGACATTTCTCAAAAGAAGACATTCATACAGCCAACAGACACATGAAAAAATGCTCATCATCACTGGCCATCAGAGAAATGCAAATCAAAACCACAATGAGATACCATCTCACACCAGTTAGAATGGCGATCATTAAAAAGTCAGGAAACAACAGGTGCTGGAGAGGATGTGGAGAAATAGGAACACTTTTACACTGTTGGTGGGATTGTAAACTAGTTCAACCATTATGGAAAACAGTATGGCGATTCCTCAAGGATCTAGAACTAGATGTACCATATGACCCAGCCATCCCATTACTGGGTATATACCCAAAGGATTATAAATCATGCTGCTATAAAGACACATGCATACGTATGTTTATTGCGGCACTATTCACAATAGCAAAGACTTGGAATCAACCCAAATGTCCATCAGTGACAGACTGGATTAAGAAAATGTGGCACATATACACCATGGAATACTAGGCAGCCATAAAAAAGGATGAGTTTGTGTCCTTTGTAGGGACATGGATGCAGCTGGAAACCATCATTCTTAGCAAACTGTCACAAGAACAGAAAACCAAACACCGCATGTTCTCACTCATAGGTGGGAACTGAACAATGAGATCCCTTGGACTCGGGAAGGGGAACATCACACACCGGGGCCTATCATGGGGAGGGGGGAGGGGGGAGGGATTGCATTGGGAATTATACCTGATGTAAATGATGAGTTGATGGGTGCTGACGAGTTGATGGGTGCAGCACAGCAACATGGCACAAGTATACATGTGTAACAAACCTGCACGTTATGCACATGTACCCTAGAACTTAAAGTATAATAATAATAAAAAAAAATTTAAAAAAAAAAAGAAACAATGTAGGACTTAACTTTATCTAGTGTTCAGTGAATTTTCTAATAATACCTTAAGTCTAGATAAAGTCTGATGCTTTTCTTGTTCATTCTCTGCATTTATAAGGTGATTCTCAAATACTCCTGTTAAGGATTCTTCTCATGAATTTGTCAGAAATCCGTGAAATTTCCAGAAAAACAAGCAGAGCTGAATTCTCGAATACAATTTGTTTTCAGAAATTAAATCAACCAAGGAAAGGGTTGAATTTCCACTCATACAATGAATAAAATTACTGGTTTTGGGGGTCTTATTTAGAGAAACTCAAATAAAGTGCCATTTACAAAACATTTGTAGCTTTGACTATAATCAACTGTAATAATAAGATACCAGCTTAAAAAATTCTTTTCATTTAAGCCTCTTTTGTAATACTGCTTTTTAATAACCCTCATAATAGCCGAATTAAAGGACCCCAACAGAAATCATTCATCCCACATAAAACAAACATTGCCTTTTCTTCTTAGCTTTGTTTTATAAGCTACATTATTTCCAGATGACGCTTGAGGGGACTATGGTTTCAAGAATTAGATGCTTAAATAGACAGCTGCTTTCTATTTGCCATGTAAATCAAGGATAAATCAAAGAAAATTCCAAATAGGAGACTTCTTTTCTTCTTATTAGGAACTATGAACAGGCAGAAAGGGAGAAACAGAATGAAAAACAATCAAGATGTGAGCGAACAGAATTAAAGATTTCTCAAATAAGTAAAAGGAAATTTAAAAATATTTCAGGAAAAGGTGTTTTTATATTAGCTCTATGCAACAGGAAGTAAAAACTTTTTCACTAGAATGGAAAGAGGGGGAAAGAAACTGTGATCACTGGTTTTCAGAAATCTATCACACATTACTACTGAATATGCATGGGTTGTTTTTTCTGTATTCTTTAAACTTCCCTTAGAAAGTCAATTAATCATTGCCAGATTTCAATGCAAACACATCCTATTTCTTTTTATAAGCCAGAGAGAGGAAGGAACATAAAAGTTATTTAAGTATTTTTAATGATAATTTTTTTAAAAAGTCCTTAAAAAGAATATTCTGCCATATTCCATAAGAAGGGACAGAACAATCTTCCTCTTCAGGAGTAAGAAAAGGCATAGTGTTTGCTTCAATCCTTCAGTTTAAAAATGAAGGAATGTTTTGTTTTTGTTTTAAAAAAAGAGGGGAACCCTCCAACTTAATACTGTCCTTAGAATCACTCTCAGAACATTTTTGGAACTCTCAGGTCCTCGCCAAGTTAGAACACAAGCATGAAAATTGGTCTTATTATGTCAAGGTCAGGTCTGGTTTTTAATGAGGAAAAAGTGGTAGGGTTGGGGGATGAGGAGTTTGCTTACTCGCTAGAGACTTTGCTTAAATTTAAAATCAATTGTATTGGTACAGCCATTATGAAAAGCAGCAGGAGGTTCCTCAAATAATTAAAAATAGAACGACCATATGATCCAGCAATTCCACTTCTGGGTATATACCCAAAGGAAATGAGGTATCTGTATTTGCACTCCCATATTCATTTCACTATTATTAACTACAGCTAAGATATGAAGACAACCTGAGTGCTCGCTGACAGATACATGGTGAAAGAAAATGTGGTGCATATTCACAATGGAATATCGTTTAGCCATAAATAAGGAGATCCTATCATTTGCAACAACATAGATAAACCTGGAGAACATTATGCTAAGTAAATGAGACGGAGACAAAAAGGGAAATACTATATGATCTCACTTAGATGTGAAATCTAAAAAAGTCAAAATCATAGAATCAGAGCAGAACAGTGGTTGCCAGGGGGTGGGGGAAAGGAGATATTGGTCACAAGGTACAAACTTTCAGTTATATAAGATGAGTAAGTTCTGTGGACCCAGTGTATAGCATGGTGACTGAAGTTAATAATACTGTATTGTACATGTGATATTTACTAAGAGAGTAGATCATAAGTGTTCTCATCACACAAAATGGTAACTATGTGAGGTGATGGATGTGTTAATTGACTTAATTGTGGTAATTATTTCACAATGTATACATATAGCAAATCATGTCATACACTCCAAAATATATAATTTTTTTATTTATTATGACTCATAAACCTGGGAAAAAATTGATTGCACTAAAGAAGAAACTTACTGGGACCTAATCAATATGGGGCTTGAAATCTATTTAAGTTCAAAGCAGTTGTGCTAGGGATGTTCACCAATCTTATTCACAGGGTTTGGCTCTAACTGTTTTACACAGTTTCTTTAACATGAAAGTAAATATAAAGATCTTGACCCAAATTTCATGATCCTCCTGGAGAACTGGTTGATTCCAGGGCTGAGGCAGAGAAAATACACGATGAACTGGAGCATGTTGAGGGTCTCAAAAGAGGATAAGAGTAAACTGACAAGGCAGAGGACTCAACATGAAAGAGCTCCCAATGGCCAAAGCTGGAACAACATGAGCAACAGAATAATAACAGTATTGGTTATAACACACAGAATAAAACAAGGATCCATGTGTCCAAACTGATAGAAATAAGTAATTGAATAAGTAAATACACTAGGGAGAAGTTACAACTCTTCCTTGTAGAATTCTATTAATAATGGCAGAAAGAATGAGAAAAATAGAAAATCACTAATAAATCAGTGATATATGCTGCAGGCAAGATCCATCAATGGATTCCAAAATTTGTAGGAAAATTTGTAAGCAGAAACAGGATATTGGCATAGTCTTAAAGTATCTCCCCAAAATATATAGTCATTACAAACAGAAAAATAACAAATTTACAGTAAAAAACCTTGGCATACCTCACCTTAGCAAAATGGTCATGGTAAACCTCACCAGTAATACATATCAATATCATGTATTTCCTGGTATGATGCACTGAGAAGGGCTCACCTCTTCCCAATCCTTGTCAATAATGTATAACCTCAATCTAATCATGAGAAAACACCAGCCAA
Source organism: Macaca thibetana thibetana (assembly GCF_024542745.1). Taxonomy (NCBI): domain Eukaryota; kingdom Metazoa; phylum Chordata; class Mammalia; order Primates; family Cercopithecidae; genus Macaca; species Macaca thibetana. Next base: position 31,484,445 of record NC_065595.1, on the reverse strand, counting down.
ATCCAAACTGGGGGATATTCCACAAAATAACTGACTAGTAGTCTTTAGAAGTGTTGAGGTCACGAAAGACAAGAAAGACTTAGGAGATGTGACAAGGAAATTTAATACGGGATCCTGGGTTGGGTCCCAGAAAAGGATAGGCATTAATGTTAAAACTGTAAAATCTGAATGAGATTGTTATTAAAGTTAACAGTAATGTACCAATGTTAATTCCTTAATTTTGATAAATGTTACATGATCATGTAAGATACTAGCAAAAGGGAGAACTGGGTGAAGTATATATGAAAATTCTTTTTTTTTTTTTTTTGAGACAGAGTTTTGCTTTTGTCACCCAGACTGGAGTGCAATGGCGCAATATCAGCTAACTGCAACCTCTGCCTCCTGGGTTCAAGCAATTCTTCTGCCTCAGCCTCCCGAGTAGCTGGAATTATAGTCGTGCACCACCACACTCGGCTAATTTTTGTATTTTTAGTAGAGAAGAGGTTTCACCACGTTGGTCAGGCTGATCTCAAACTCCTGACCTCAGGTGATCCGCCCACCTCGGCCTCCCAAAGTGCTGGGATTACAGGCGTGAGCCACCGCGCCCAACCAGAAATTCTTTAAAACATCTCTGTAAGTCTAAAATTATCTTAATGGAGGAATGTAGGGACAGAAAGCAAGTTGCAGGTACACTTGACAGAAATTCAAGATCTACACCTACAAAGAAGAATATAAAGTAAAAAGTATGTTATTCTTTGTTATTCTTTTTTTTTGAGATCCTTCAGTCTGACTCCCCAGAAGTAACCATCATTTGTTTCTTGTGCATTATTGAAAAATGTAATGCATATTTACAAGCATACACGTACATATAACCTATATGCTATAAAGTATTTTTCTTACTGGTTTACATATCATGGATATCTTTTCATATAAACCAATATAGACTGACTTCATTTAAAAAATAGCTGTAGAATACTGCACTGGATGAATTTACACTTAATAAGTCCCTATTGATGAATATTTTGCTTATTTCCATTTCTGGTTCTTAAACAAGGCTGAAGAATATGCACACCTGTGTGGAACTGCATATCTAGCTGACTTTCACATTTCTAAAGTCAAATCACTCAAACATATTTTGCCTCCTTAAAATATTATTTCAAAGTATAAAATTTATTTTCCTACATTCACCTTTGTGCCATAATGCTAGCCTTGCTGATCTTTATCTGCTAGTACGCACACCCAACAAATAGCTCTCTTTTCCCCCAGTGCTCAAAGCACTACTTTTTTTTCAAAGGCTTCATCAGGATACAATTCATATACCATCTACTTCACCAATCCAAAGTATGATTGAACGGTTTTTGGTATATTCACAGAGTTGTGCAAACATCACCACAGCCTACTTTTAAAACATTTCATCACCTCCCAAAATAAACTCTGTGCCCATTAGTAGTCACACCCCATTCTGCTTCACACTCCAGCCCTAAGGCATCTACTATCTACCTCTATAAGATTTGACTATTCTGGACATCCCACATACATGGGATCAAACAATAAGTGGCCTTGTTACTGGCTTCTTTCACTTAACATAATGTTTTCAAGGTTCATCCATGATGAAGAATGTATTAGCATTTAATTCCTTTTTATTGTATGATGCACTGAGAAGGGTTAGTAGTATCTCACGTGGTATCTCACGTGTTATGGATACACCACATTTTTTTATTCATTTGTCTGCTGATGGACATGTCAGTTGTTTCCATTTTTGGCTATTGCAAATAATGGTTCTATGAACATTCACACTTTCAGGTGGACATATGTTTTCAATTCATTTGTATGTAAACCCAGAAATGAAATTTCTCCATCATATGACAACTATGTGTTTAATTACTGATGAATTAAAATGGCTGCACCATTTAACATTCCCATGATCAGTACATGAGGGTTCTAATTTCTCTACATCTTCACCAACACTTGTTATTATCTGCGTTTTTATTCTGGCTATCAAAATAGATGTGTGAAGTGGTATCTCATGGTTTTGATCTGCATTTCCTTAATAGCCAATGATGTTCAGTATCTTTTGATGTGCTAATTGACCACTTTTTATACCTTCTTTGGAAAAACGTCTATTAAGACTTTTCCCATTTAAAAAATGCAGTAAAAATTTTATTGCTAACTTGCATCACAGTCCAACAGGGTGCTCAGTTGGCCTTCCATGAGAGGATCCAGGGATCCAGGAAATGTTTTCCTGTGGGACCTTGGAATCTCCCACTGGATCTCCTGCAACCAGCTAGCAAATGATGAGAAAAGAGAAGTGTGGAAGACACACACAAACCACCCCCCACAAAAAAAAAAAAAAAAAAAAAATTGCCCAGTGTGGTGGCTTATGCTGTAATCCCAGTACTTTGAGGGTTTAAGGTGGGTGGATCACCGGAGGTCAGGAGTACGAGACCAGCCTGGCCAACATGATGAGACCCCCCATCTCTACTAAAAATACAAGTAGTGGGGCGTGGTGATGCATGCCTATAGTCCCAGCTACTCAGGAGGCTGAGGCAGGAGAATTGCTTGAACCCGGGAGGCAGAGGCTGCAGTGAGTTGAGATCGTACCACTGTGCTCTAGCCTGGGCGACAGAGTGAAAACTCTGTCTCAAAGGAAAAAAAAAAAAATGTAGAAGACAGCATTTCTACCTACATTCCGCTGACTACAGTTAGTCATATGCCCCCCTCCTAGACACAAGGGAGCTGGAAAATGTTGCTTTGCTGTGTAATCAGGGAGAGGAAATGGGTTTTGTAGAGCATCCAGCCAGTCTCTGCCCCACCTAAAGTCTAGTGGGGTGCCCGGCACATGCCTGGCATTCAGGAAAAGTAGCTGGTTGACAGGAAGCCTGTCAACATGACCTCCATTTCTCTGTTCTTGGTGGTCATTCTGGTTTGGCTTATTTCTGGGGCTCCTGGACATACCAAGCCCTGACAATTCCAAGGTCAGGAAGCACCCTGGGAAGAGGGAGTCCATCTTTGGGGTTCAGGTACACCCTGTGATGTCGAGTAACTACCCAGATGTTCCCAGACAGATTAGAAAATCCTCCTGATGTTGCTGCTCACCTGTAGTTAGTGATTGCTGGCTGTTGTGATCCCTACCTCTTCATCTAATATCACACCACTCTTCCTCCTGCAGGAAGCTCTTTTTGCACTAAAGAGCTCAGAGACAGTTCCACTTTCTGAACTAACGCCTGTGGTCCCAGACTGCCTCTCCCACACATGGGCAGCAATAGCTAACCTTATCAAGCACTTGCTTCATGCCAAGGATCCTACCTTTACTCATTCATTTAATCCTCACAAGAACCCCAGGTGTTCAGTCCTCGTTATTATCTGTCTTCTTGGTTCTGGCCATCATAGTACAGACAATGTAATTGAGGCCCAGTGAGGCAAAACGACATACTTAAGGCCACACAGGTCACAAGCCACAGAACCAGTTCACAAAATATAATATTTGCCCATTTTAAAATTCCACTATTTATCTTTTTATTATTGATCTCCTTACATATTATAGATACTAGTCCCTTATCAGATGGATTATTGGCAAATATCCTCTCCCGTTCTGTGGACTGTCTTTTTGCTTTCTTAATTGCATCCTGTGAAACACAAAGTTTTAAATTTTGATGAAGTCTAATTTATCTATTTTTCTTTTGTCACTTGAGTTTTTGGTGTCATCTAAGAAGTCTTTGCCCAACCCAAAGTCGTGAAAGTTTAATCGTATTTTCTTCTAAAAGCTGTATAATGTTAGCTCTAACATTTAGGTCTATGGTCCATTTTGAGTTAATTCTTGTGTATAGAATGAGTGAGGGGTGATGAATAATTATTGAACTATTATATACCAGACACTGTGCTGGATACAAACAACTCAGTGACAATGATGCACGATCATTTTTCACTTTCATGCCCTTGTTGAAGAAGCATAACACTTGTAATGTTTTCCTGCCTGAATCCCTCCTTCGAAAAATATTAACCAGCTCAAACTTCAACTCCTTTCAATGAAGACTGCCACAGTACCTCCCCTTCTTCCTAAAAGTTGTTCTCTCTCACTCTTCTGACATCCCGCAAGTTTGGTTATGTAGCTTTTATAAAATTGGTTATACGTTGAATTGTATTTTAGTTGTGTATTTGTTTTAACTATCCTGTAAGTAGGTACTATGCCTTCTTCATTTTACCTCTTACACCATGGTAAAGTAATGTAAAACAGAAGTTTTAATAATATTCTGATTGCTGTTATCATCACTAGAATAAATGCATGAAAAGTTGACCCCCAAAAGCAATTGTCAAAAGTGACAACATGTAAAAGGAGCTGTTTTAAGAGTAACAAATTTCAGCATTTCAAACTTCTTGGATATGGCAGCACACCTAAGATAACTGTTCCTATGTTATATAAATGTTAAATTACCTATGCCAGCCTTTAAATCTTCCATAAAAATCTTTAAGGGACATTTCCATCAAGAACTAATTCTACTCTCTGTCTTCATGAGTTCAGTTGTATTAATTTTTAGCTCTCACAAATAAGTAAGAACGTGTGATGTTTGTCTGTCTGTGCCTGGCTTGTTTCACTTAACAAGAAGGATGGTTACCAGAGGCTGGGAAGGGTAGTTGGGGCAGGGAGGGGATGATTAATGAGTAAAAAAATATAGTTGGATAGAATGAATAAGATCTAGTATTTGATAACAGCTAGATTACAGCTAACAGTAATTTATTGCACATTTTGAAATAACTAAAAGAGCATAACTGGATTGTTTGTAACACAAAGAAAGGATAAATGGATACCCCATTCATCCTGATATTATTACTCATTGTACGTGGGTATCAAAATATCTCATGTATCCCATAAATATATACATCTACTATGTACCCATAAAAATTTTAAAAAGAATACTCTAATACCAATATATACAAATACTATGTATGTATATCTTTGTATTATTTATGTGCACGTGTGTGTACAGAGGGGCATTTTAACACCAGCTCAGTAAAGGCACAAGCATTATACAAAACAAACGACTGAAGATAGTCTTCAATATTAGTTATCCATCAACTATTGAATCAAATGAATTTGAGATTTAAGTTAAAGAGTAAACACCAACACAGAATCTTAATAATAGAACAACCTAAAAAGGATGGAGTAGAAAATAGAAAAATCTCTGAATTTAAATTTTGTCATATGAAAATCAGATCAGAATATCCTACAATACATTTCTGAAGAAATTAAATGTCTGAAAGCAGATTTAAAAGTTTGTAAACAAGGTCTAAAAGATATTAATAAAAGCTATGAAGTCAAAAGGTCAGCCAATGATATATTCCAGAGTTAACAGTATCTTAAAATTCCATATAGAATGATAATAATAAGCGATCATGACTTGATGAAAATAAATTTCAAATGGATGGCTTTGCTCTTTAGACAGTTACAATTTAGAAGCAAACTATCTGTAGGGCATGGTGGCTCATGCCTGTAATCCTAGCACCTTGGGAGGACAAGGCAGGACAATCACTTGAGGCCAGGAGTTCAAAACCAGACTGGCCAATATAGTGAGAACCCATCTCTACAATTTTGGAGTTAGATGGTAGAGTCAGTCCTACAGAAATATTCAAAGTTATTTGACGACCACAGGGCAATATAATTTGGTTCCTTATGGTTGCAACTAGAATAAAAGTTAAATTGTTAGGAACTAGGGAAACAAAGCTTATATGGTACAGTAACAATATTCATCATTGGTTATAGTTTAAATATTCATATGGTTATAGTTTAAAAGGCAATCATAACTCATTTGTTATCTTTGTTTCATTTTCTATATTCAGGTGCCATATTTGGTTATATATGACCAAACTTCTCTGAAAGTTCAGTTCATTTTTATTAAAAAAAAAAATCTGTTGAAAGATTCTCCTTTAACAGTTCTCTCCTGTCCCCTTTAGTCACTGAATTAAATTTTATGTAATCCTGATAATACAAACACCAAAGCAAAGCCAAGTCAATGGAACTTTACTTGCTTTCTTAAAGGCCCTTATTGCCCCTGTAGAGGTTTTCTCTCTCCCCACAGGTTTGAGTACAATTTTTGTTTTATTTCCCCTTAAACAGCCAGGGCAGTTTCCTCATTATCTGGAACTCAGTTGAAGGTTTCAGGTTTCCCCAGAGATGTTCAGACCAACATAGTTGCACTAAAGTACTAATACTAATGTTTTTGGAACTTGCAATTTGCTTTCTATGTTGTTACTCAACTGACTTGTGAATTATACAGTATAATGAGGATAAACATTTTCTTAATAAACTTAGAACTCTCTAGGTAGACTGAAAGTACTCTATGTACTACAGTGAGAAGAAAAATATGTTCTTATTTTTAGGTACTTATTCAAATTCTTTGCTAATATAGTTCACTCAGTCTTGGTGTAGAAGCACACATCGCGAGACTCTGTCTCAAAAAAAAAAAAAAAAAAAGAAAGTACACATCTAGGAATCCACTGCTGCATTAAGACTTTCTCATTTTCCTTTTTCATCTTTTACCAACAAGTGGTTTAAAGCATTAGTCCAGGACTCAGAATTTTATGTGGTTACTGGCAAAGGTACTTAAGTAAAAATTCTGCGAAAGAAAAGGAAGGAACATGTTCATTTGCCCAGTTAATGACTAATGTAAAAGAGAAAATGATTTCAAACGTTTAAATCACTTATACAACAGTGTTTTGAGTAATGGGAATGACCAATAAGACATTGAGGTATCATGAAAGAACAGACAACAGTGCTTATTTTTAAGGTTACTGCTGTTTGTTTAATCACCGTTCAGGTCTCTATCAGGAGTGATTCACAGTCATCTCTCCTACTGAATCAGTGCTAACCATTTTCTTCAATTAACTCTGAAAAAAGGCAGCAAAATTCAAGTTCATAAACCCATTTGAAAAATGTTGTGATTTACAAAGTCTCATACACATAAATGTTAAGGAAAAAAAAAAGGATTGTCAATGACAGATTCCAAATGGAGTTTTCCCACTATTTCTAGGAAGCAGATGCTTTAAGAATTCATTTTTACTTAGTGAAAATTTTATACAATTAGAAAATATTCAATCAGTGACTCTAAAATCTGTAAACTTCAGTAGCAGAATTCTACTAATACAGGACTGTTACAAATTCAAATTGTCCTATCATGGCATTATTACCCCCATGATTGGCAAATACCAGTAAATATGACCTATTTCCTCAAATATTAATTTTATAGATCTCTGATTAAAGAAGAATCCTACGAAGGCAACATCAGAACTTCAGAACTATACATATTCAACACATTTTTGTGGAGTAAGTGGCACAGGAATACTACATAAATCAAATAATAATTGCTTACAAATAACAAAACATTTGCAGATGACCCAAATTCAAGTTTTTGGTAAACACAATTCCCTATTGCCATCCTGGCCCTGGATGGAGCTTCTAAACAGTTATCACAGGTATGGCAAGTGTAGAATTAAGTGAGCTGTTATGCTAATTAAAAAATTAGAACATTCAACTTAACAGGAAAATCTTAAAAGACACATTTTGGAATTATAAACTTAATACCTTAAGGGGATGACAGATTGTGACATCACATACACACACACACACACACACACACACACACACACACACGAAAAAACTAGCACCAGTCAGGCTGTGGCTGCACACAGCTATCTTTGTTTATCATTGACTGATATCTGGACTGGGTGCTGTTCCCACAGTCTCATATCAGGACAAAGAAATGAAACAAAGCACAGGACAAGCAAGGCAACTCTACAGCTGTCTGGTATGCATCATCACTGCAAACTCAGAATTAAAGAGTTTTCTAATAAAGTTTCTAAATACCCATCCACTATGTTGTTATCTGGAGATTTAGGGCCGTCCTTATTAGAACTTGACGAACTTCTCCCGTGGTTAATGGCAAGATAATTTTTAGCATCTTCATCTAAGCCACGTTCCAAAATATAAGAAATGTCACAGGTAGTGAAACTACTTTAAGAAAATTTATAATGCATTCTCTTTCCTATTATTATATTATGCTAACCCCTGTGCTGTTTCTATTCTATTCCATCAGCATCCTCTAAGGTCAGGTGATGTCTTAGTGCATTTTCTGTTGGTTAGAACAGAATACCTGAAACTAGGTAATTTATAAAGAAAATGAATTTGTACAGTTACGGAGGCTGGGAAGCGCATGGTCAAGGAGATGCATCTGGTGAGAACCTTCTTGCTAGTGGGGACTCTCTGTGGCATCCCAAGATGAAGCAGAGTATCTATCACATGGTAAGGGGCCTAAGTATGCTAAAATGCTAGCTCAAGTCTCTCTTCCTCTTCTTATAAAGCCCCCAGTTCCCTTCCTATGCTAACCTATTCATCCATTAACCCACTAATCCATTGATCCATGAATTCATTAATCCATTTATAAGGGCTCCAATCACCTATTCAAGGTCCCACTTCTCAATACTGCCACGCTGGGGATTAAGTTTCAACATGAGTTTTGGAGGGGACATTCAACCGTAGCAGTTGGTAATAAGCTCTTCGTCATTAAGGTGGATGGAACAAAGGCCACATGTTACTGCTGCTCTCTTCTGACCATGTCTGATAAGACTGGAGTCACATACTGATGAGAGCAGAGCCAATTAGATTCTCTTTCTCAGGAATTGAGAATGAGGACTTTAAGACAGCTAAAGGCACTGCACTCACAAGGACATGCTTATAGGTTGGAGGGAAGAAGAGGAAGGGCTGGGGTTGCTATTTTAGGTTCAAGTAAGCAAACAGATAAACCCAGATGGTAGAAAGCAGCAGCAGAATAAAGTAGAATCAAAAGGAAGCAGAGACCAGAAACAAAATGACCCGTGAAACAGGACCCAATGGCTTTTCAATTTTAGGTTCCAGATCTCTGGGAAATCCAGGTGTACTTGTTCCCCTTAAGTTCAGTGAGGAATCTTTGCGTACTTCCTATAAAATCATCCCTGCTTTTGTTTTTGTGTTATTAGCTTGAGTGGGTTTCTCAACTCAGATATAAAGGTTCTTAATTATGTACAAATTATTGGTTTAGGGTTGATTTTCTTCAATCACTTGTTAACAATCATTTATAACTTGCTCCCTTGATTTGAGACGTCACTCTTTTATTTGCATATTAGAGGTTTCTCAGGCATCAAAGATTTTCAGCACAGTAAGATTCTGAGAAGAGAGGGGGTAATGTTATTATAAATTTTACAATGAAAGAATTTATTTATTTATTTATTTTTTGAGATGCAGAGTCTTACTGTGTCACCCAGGCTAGAGTACAGGGGCATGATCTCAGCTCACTGCAACCTCTGCCTCCCGGATTCAAGTGATTCTCCTACCTCAGCCTCCTAAGTAGCTGGGACTACAGGTGTGCACCATCACACCCGGCTAGTTTTTGCATTTTTAGTAGAGATGGGGTTTCCCCACGTTGGCCAGGCTGGTCTTGAACTCCTGACCAAGTGATCCATCTGCCTTGGCCTCCCAAAGTGCTGGGATTACAGGCATGAGCCACTGTGCCTGGCCGAAAGGAAAAGTTTTTATTGATGAAATAAGGTAACTACTTACATAATCTGGTAGAGGAACATCATTAGAACTCAGCGAACCTCTCAAGGACTGTGTGGCTTGTTCCAGAACTTTGTTGTGTTTTTTAGACAGCAAAGAAAATAAACTGGAAAAACAAACAAAAAAACCAATTATATTAAAGAAAACTGTTTTCTATGTCTTCTGTGGAATTATATAGCTCCACAGCATGTCAATTATTCTAAAATATACTTGTAAATGATTCTTCCTTCATGCCTGTGTTAACAGCAAGATTAACAATACTATTTATGTAAGAAAAAATGAGTGAGGAGGATGTTTAAATCATAAGAGTTCTAAAAATTTTTTTAATGACAGTTTAAAATTATGTTTCAAACATAGGAGAATTTTTCATAAGATTACTATAGGGAAAAGAATAGTGGAGAAAACCTGAGATGTAGACTACGACTAACTCATAGTGCAATCTACTACAAGTCACTTGAGCTTGTGTATCTTCTCATGTTCTGAAAAAGTGTGTTGGACAAGATTATATCTCTACTGTCATACAGAGTCTATGGTTCTGTATTATAGCTTTATTTCTCAAAACTAATGACTTGAAATGTTTTATAAGATTTCTGCTTCTGGCCGTGATAGATTAATTGATACTGAACTAACTCCCCTGCTATCACTAACTAAAAAAAAAAAAAAAAGACACAACTCTTTTCAGATGTTATACAACATGTGAAGTAAAGGATTATAATCCCTAACAAAAGGGATATAAAGATGAGCCCCATAATGGTGAGCTTCTGTCTCGAGGAACATTGCAGATTATGGTCCAGGAAGGTGGGACCCAAAGAGTACACAGCAGTGTTGTGCTGAGCTCAGACAGAGAGAGGAATTTAAGGCTGCTGTGGCAACTGCATTTTGCAAGGCAGAATACTAGAGAGGAGAGAATTTCCAGAAAGCAGGTCCAGAAATCCAAGGGTCTTCTTGAATGTTTGTATAAATGTTAAGCTGTAATGTGCAGAGCAAGACTCCACAAGGTGTGGCAGTAAACAACTATCCAGGAGCTGTAAACTAAACAGAGATTTTTGGGGACCATAACAGACTGAGGGATACTGGAGCTCTAACCAGCCAGGAGATAAAAATCATTGAACATGAACATTCAGTTGAATTCTTAGAAAGGCCATGCTTTAGTAGTCAGGCTATTTTACTTTAGAGTGCAAATTACTGTCTTCTAAGAGGCTCTTTAATATAGCAAAACAAACAATCTTCAAAGAATACAGTTGATTTACATTAAATATAAAAGCACTAAACACCCCAGTTAAACGTCAGAGATTTTCAGACTGGATAAAAATGCAAGATCCAACCATGTGCAATTTAAAAGAGACACACTTGTAAATTTAAAGATACAGGTAAATTAACAAAAGGATACAAAAAAGACATACTATAAAAACATTAATCATAAGGAAATTGGAGTGGCCATATTAATTTCAGACAAAGTAGGCTTAAGAACAATATTATTATTACTAAAGAGGGAGATTTTATAATGATGAAAGCCAGTTTAGCATGAAAACATAACAATCCTAAATACATATGTGCCTAATAAAAGAACTTTAGAGATATGTAATTATATGATCCCAATATTAAATTTATTGTATCTAATAAAGAAAGAATTCTTCTTTGGGATAGATGGTGGCTTAAAAATAAAGGCAATTCTGATTCCATGTACTTTCCATAAAAATCTGAAGTATGGCCTGTAGTATTTTTTTCATGCCAAAACTTCACTATAGTATTTAGTAATCCCCTTACAAATAAAATATTTATTTAAATATCGATTTAGGAAAATTTGTAATTATTTCAGATGGTTTAAAAAGGATATCCGTTGAAGACTGAGCCACTAAGTAGTTTTTCTAGATTAAGTTTCAACTAATATCATCAAGGAAAAAAGTTCCTTAAACATTTATTGGTAATGTTAGATGTTGTACAAAACAAACATAAGAGAGGCAGTGAATATTATTTAAGTTTATACTTAAATAAGGTGGGAAGAAAAATAATTACATGAAATAATTACTGAATGAATAAGTATGAAATTATATGATACTGGTTACATGCTGAGGATATATCTGAATGATTTCTTTGAAATGAAACACTCCTGAAATGCAATACTCCAGTGAAGTTTCATGAAGGTCAGCTTAGGCCCTATACAATGTCTTGAGAAAGAAGAAAGAGTTATCTGTGCAAGAGAGAATAAAAGGCACTTCCAAATAGAAGGCAAAGCACAGAGGCAAAAGTAGGAGACAGCAAGAAAATCGGAATGGAGGTACTATACAAGAAGTAGAAAACAGGATTCAGTACATAAGGGCACATACACTTTTTTCCAATCATTTTTTTTTTCTGGGTCTTCTCCATTTGAGGTTTAGTTTTGCTTTATCTTTCCTTTTTAAGGTTAACAGTAAACGCCATATTTTCAGCTCACCATTATTCCCATGACCCACTGATAACTAATATTAACAGTTTATTGTGTATGATTCCAGAAACGTTATACGCATTAATCCATGTAAACAAATGCATACTGTATACATATATATCCATCTTTTTTATTCCATGAAATATATACTATGCTGTACCTTGCACTTTGTCCATCTAATAATACATTCCTTCCTTCATTCAACAAACACATGAGTGTTTACTGTTACTTGACATCAAAGGATATGGATATACCATAATTTATTTAGTCCATTATTAATCACTCACTGCAATTGTTTCCAAACGTTTATATTATAAACAGCATTGAAATGAACACCCTTGTAAATAACTTTAAGCATGCCCGAGTGAGACTATCTTTATGATAAATTGCCTGAAGCAAAACTGCTGAGTAAGAATAACTGAACATAATACTGAACTGCATTATGGGGTCCATATTTTCAAGTATGTAAGTTATTTTGCAGGAGATGCAAAAAAAAAAAAAGTAAAAAAGTTGGGATTATTTATAAGACAGGTATACATGGAAATGCATACAGAAGGAAATCAGCAATATGCTTCTAATTGGTTACAGTGTATTTTCTGGAATAAATGGAATTTCAGAAGTTTTTTGAGACTAAAAGAACTTTGGGTAGTCAATTCTTGCACAAGGTGTGGCATGACTCAAAAACATAAACTGGCTACCCAAACAAAAAAAGAAAAGCAATAAATACGCCTGAAAGAAGTGAGCTTCTTGGTGTTAGGAAGAAGAAATGGAACAAGTGAAACACAGCAGCATACTTTGCTGAGTTGAAGAAAAAAATAAGAATTCGAGAGGTGCTTCATGAGTTCAGCAAACCTGGGATGTCCATTCTCACATTCCGTGTGTGTGTGTGTGTGTCCCCTATTAGTGCACTATCAGAGAACAGCAGAGATGATCGATAGTAACTTTCATCATCAATTTAAGAAAATAATTAAACAGTCCTAGGGACCAGAGCAAAAAACACTTGAAACTGTTTCTTTTGGAGAAGAAAGGCTAGTTTGTTTGTTTATTGATTTTAAAAGAGAGTATGAACACTCTGTTTTGCTTGCTAGTAGGACACCAAACAAGGAAGTGAGCTTCAATTCAAACATGAGATATTTTGGTTGAGCATAATGGAAAATTTTACTATTAAGGACATAAAATGTTGAAATGGTATACCTCAGGAAGCTGTGGATACTGCTTCTAGCTATCTTTAAGAAATTCTCTGTAAGAATAGATCATTTGAGGTCACATTCAGCTCTCTATCAAAGAGAAACAGAGAATTCACATTTACTTTGTTACTATCATACAATTTAACAGGCATTTTACTAAAATCTTAGAGCAAGTGCTTTTGAAGTTTTATTTAAACATTCTAATTTTGGCTTTTATTTAACATTTTTAAGGCAAAATGTATATGAGACATGACTTGCAAACTGCTGAGTGAAAAGAGTAACTTTTGCTTAAATCTTTGCATTCAAAGTACTTACCCCCTAGCTTAATGCTAATTAGAGTAAGTAATAAAGATATATGTTTGTATGTAAATGGATAAATTTGATTTTAAAAATCAGTCTTAAAAATAAAAATGATCTTTAAGTTAGCTTAATATTTACTTAGCTGGGATCTATTTGCTAGAATACTTTTTTAAAATTTGAAAAAGACTAGTTTTTCTTTTTGTATAAGAATGTTCATTACAAACTAAGAAAATGAAAACAGTCAAAACACTAATCAAGAATAGAATGGGTAAATAAACTGTGGGATATTTATACAAGGAAATACTACATAGCAATTTAGAATTACCTAATGCTACATGTATGAATATGAATAAATCTCAAAAACAATGTTGAGTAAAAAATAGGCAAGAATCCTTAGAAAATGTGAACAAGGTGATTTTATGTTTCAAAAATGGAAAACAATATTACAAATCATTTACAGATAAAATATATTAATAACATCAAATATATATGGAAATGATAAACCCTACATTTAGGATAGCCACTGTTCTCTGAGGAAGGAGGAAAAAGGGGGTCCAGCTCTCACATGAGTATTCGCTCTCTCTCTCTATATATATGGACACATATACAGTAGATATAAAATGTTCTTTTGGTAACACTGGATACATACACAAGAGAGTGGTATATTGCTCTATTTTTTGTGTACGCAGGAAGTATTATATAACATTTAAAAAATCTGATAAAAGAACATGCTATCCTGAAGAAAACAGAGCCCCTGCCAACGACAGCATTTCACAAAAGAAAGCAGCATGTAAACAGAATAAGTGTGGTCAGTCCAAACGGGAACACGCTGAGAAAATCACAAGCTGGTGGAAATGGCTGTAGTGTAGGGTGCACAGATGGTGGCAGGAGATGACACCAGAACGAAGACAGTTTGAAGCCAGACTGTGAAGGGCCGCTTTATGGCACATCAAAAGCCCTGGACTTTTATTCCATTCAGAGTGAGAAGCTAATGGAACATCAGTCTTACAAAATAATGAAAGAGGCATGGATCCCTGCCCCCAAGGAACTCAAGTCTACTGGGATGAGGAAAAAAAAAAAAATCTACAATACTGAAATCAGAGAATGCCATGGGTCTGAGGAGAGCGCTGTGGGAGAACAGGGGGAAGATTAGGTGCATTCCACGGAGGAAATCTATCTTGACTGTGGCCTTGAAGGTTAGGGGACTTGTTATTTGGAAAAGCAAAGTGGGAGGAAGAGCAATTCAGAAGGGGGAAAGTGTTTAGAAAGGCACTGGGAGATTTCAAGGAAATACCCATAGCTTATAAGGCGAGAATAGAGAAAACTCACAGGGCTAAGAAGTGGCAAGAAATGAAGCCGGTAAGAGGAGCCAAATAAAAAGGCCACATGGACCATGCTAAGAGGTCTGCATTTCATCTTGCTCAGCCACTGAGACAGACAGTGAGTCAAATATTTACCCAGGGCCTACTATGTGTCAGGCAATGTGAAAGCAAAAGCAACACAGTCTCTGTCCTGCCTCCCCAGAGGGTGCAGTCAGGTGAGAAAGGGCATGCCTAAATAGACTGGAGGTGAACATGGAATGTTAGGGGAACACAGGTGAGGACTGCCCAACTGTACCTGAAGGGAGAAAGAGGAAATCACTTTGGGAGATGATGCCTGCACTGCATCTTAAGAAACAATTAGGAGTCAGCCGAGCAAATCAGGCAACCACAAAGGTGATTTGGGCAGAGAAATACGAGTCCTGTGGGTGGGGAAACAGCACTGCATGCACATCAAGTGTTGAGTACATAGCAGAGCACAGCAATGAGGCTGGGTAGCAGTGAGGATGGCTCATCAAGTGCCTCCTATGTCTCTCTCAGACCTTGGACTTTATCCTGAAAGCCAGAGGTATTCTATGAAAGCAGGACTATAATATGAGAAAGTGATCAACACAAAGCTGCTGTGTTTGGTATTGAGGTGCGAGGTGGGAGGCAGGGCTCGGCAGTAAGGATGGCAGATTACTCCTTGTGCATCTATGTCCTGAGCCTCCTCCCTATGCCCTGCCATCTATGGTGGCCACAAAGTCTCTACCATGGAACTTCAGGGCTCCTAGAATCGAAGGTTGAAAACCACTGACCTGAGCGATGTGGGCCAAGTGTATAAAATTCTATTTATTTTAGAAAGACTCCTCTGCTCCTGGAGAAAAGGATGGACAGGAGAGGACAAGGGAACAAGAGTAGAAACAGAACCTTTAGGAAATGTCCACATTATCCAAATAAAGAGATGAGGAGGCCTTAAAGTAAAGCAAATGGAAGCTATGTGGAAGGCAGAGATAGCATGGAGAGGGAAAGAAGGGAATCAGGGCTGACTGAGGTCTCTAACTTGGGAAACACAGTGGCTAGCTGATAAGGTGACTGACAGGCTAGGAATACAAACAAGCCGAAAGGGAGGGAGAGCACTCAGAAGACAAAGAAATTAACAGTAGCAGCAGTTATGAGTTATGTATCAGGTGCTGTTCATCTAACAACCATGTGAGGTAGGTCCTACCATTATCCATTCTCCCTCCCACTTTTGTAAATAGATGATGGAATTGAACCAGAGAGAGTAATTTGCCCAGGCACACAGCTAAGTGGTGGAGTCAGGAGTCAATGCTAGCATTGCTGGCTCTAGAATCTGTGCTCTTAACAAGTCTTCTAGGAAACCTACAGATGATCAGGAACAACAGGTGGAGGTGGTCAGAAAGAAGCAGATGGGCAGTTTAGAAATACTAATTTGGTGCTCAGAAGAGAGGGGAGGAGAAATTTTATGGTTATTTGCATCAGCTGCAATCACAAAAGTGGAGGTGATTACCCAAGGATATTGTGTAATGTAAGAAAGAACTGTAGGAGGTCAGGCATGTGGCTAACGCCTGTAATCCCAGCACTTTGGGAGGCCGAGGCGGGGGAATCACGAGGTCAGGAATTCGAGACCAGCCTGACCAACATGGTGAAATCCCACCTCTACTAAAAATACAAAAATTAGCCAGGCATGGTGTGGTGGCACGTGCCTGTAATCCCAGCTACTCAGGAGGCTGAGGCAGCAAAATTGCTTGAACCTGGGAGGCGGAGGTTGCAGTGAGAGAAGATAACCAAGCACTGCACTCCAGCCTGGGCAACAAAGTGAGATTCCGTCTCAAAAAAAAGCAACTGTGGGAAACACTAAGAAAGGGTGAACAGAGGCCAGAAAGGGTCACTTAAAGCAATAAGGAGTAGGAGAAGAACTAGGAAAGAAAGACGTTCTGGAAGCCAAGAGAACAATTTTAAGGAAGGAATAATCATCACTGTTAAAAGCTGTCAAATAGTAAAGTAGGATTTACAAAATAAAACAAAAAATGAAGTCTCTGGATTTGGCACAAGGAAACAAATCAGTGGTGACTTTATCCACTTTCAGAGGGGAGGAGGAGGCAGAAGCTGGACTGCAGTGATTGAGAAATAAGTAGGATGTGAGGAAGTACAGGAAATAGGTGTAGATTTTTAGGAAGTTGAACATTGCTGGGGAGCAGAGTGCTAGAGTAATGCTCCGAAGGGAAAGGGAACACATCACAGAAAGGTCACTTACTGGGAGGGGGTTTGGAGGTTCTGTCTTTGAAAGTTTCAGACATTTCCTACGAGAGCCCTGCCAATCCTCACAACTCTCAGCCAATCTCTTTCTCCATGCCTCAGTCCTTCCTCCAACACACTAGCAACAGCAGTCATGGGGGAAAAGAGAAGTGACTGAACTCCACAAAAGACCTGGGAGCAGACGATTTACAGATAAAGAAACCTAGGTGTAGAGAGTTAGGTACTTGACCCATGATCAAATTTACATTGTGTAGTGAATGCAAAAGTTCTTTATAAATCCTAAAGAGCTACTAAAATGTAAAAACAAAACAAAACAAAACAAAAAACTATTAAAATTATTAGAGGTGGAGTGGAAGCTAGAAACCAAATCTCACAGCAAGTGTCATGCTCTCATCTGTAGACACTGATTCCCTCTACGTGTAGACACCCCTCCTTCCTCCTCTCCTGCAAGTCCTTACAGCCCCCATACCACCGATCCCACACCCTCTGGGAAAGATTTCTCAAACCTGTGCTCTCCCTGCTTCTGAACCACTGCTGGTCCTTCATGACAGTCCTATGCTACTGGTTACCTTAGTTTTAATCAGCTTTATTGAGAAATAATCTTTATATGATAAAAACTCACCAATTTTAAGTAGACAGTGCAATGAAAAATGTTTTGAATAATGTAAACACTCATGTAATCCATCACTACAATCATGAAACAGAACATTTCCATTACCCCAAAAAGTTCCCTTGGGCTGTTTTACACTCAATCTCCTGCTCCAATACCCTTCCCCTCACCTTTCCAGGCAACCACTGATCTGTTTCCTGTCACTGCAGTTTTGCCTTTTCTAAAATTTCCTGCAAACAGAATTATACCTTAGGTACTCTTTTGTGTCTGCCATCTATCACTCAGCATAATACTTTTTAAATGCATCCATGCTGTTTTGTATATCAGTAATTCATTTCTTTTTATTGCTGAGTAGTTTTCCATCGCACAGATGTGCCTCGATTTCTTTATTTACCAGTGTTGGTCTAGTACGAAGAAGGCTGCTGTAAACAGTTGTTCAGGTTTTTGTGTGAACATATGTTTTCATTTATCTTGAATAAATACCTACGAGTAGGACCGCTGGATTATATGTTATTCGTTTCACTCTATAAGAAACTGCTAAAGTGCTGCACATTCTTGCTTACACTTGGCATTTCAATCTTTTCAACTTCAGACATTTTAGTGGGTGTGAAGTAATTTTCTGTGTGGTTTTAATTTGCATTTTCCAAATGAGTTTTCTAGTGCTCATACGTTGTCTTTGGAGAAGTGTCTATTCAAATCTTTTCCCCATTTAAAACAATGGGTTGTTTTTCTTCTCCTTGAGTTGTAAGAGTTCTTTATATATTCCAGATACAAGTTCTTTATCAGGTATAAGTTTTGTAGATATTTTCTCCCAGTCTATGGCCTGTGGGTGGTGGTAATGGAGCAGTTTATCTTCTTCATTTTCTTCAAAAAACACTGTCTTCTGAAGAGCAAAAATTTTAGATTTGATGAAATTCATCAGTTCATCACTTTTTTACAAAACGGTTGGTTTTTTTATGTCTTATCTAAGAAATCTTTGCCTAATCCAAAGATTCCAAAGATTTTCTGATTTCTCCTATAGTTTTATAGTTAAGTTTTAAAGTTTTATAGTTTTAGTTCTTATATTTATGCCTATGATCCATTTTGCATTAATACGTGTATATGGCATGAAGAGTTACAATTTATTTAATTGGTTTGGGTGTCTTTTTAAAAAAAATGTTTGCATATAGCTACTTAATTGTTCCAGTACCATTTATTGAAAAGATTATCCTTTCCCCCTTAAATTACCTTGGCACCCTTGTTGAAATTTCATTGAGCATATATGCACTGGTCTATTTCTTGATTCTATTCAATTCCATTGGTACATAAATCTGTCATACACTATTATCCCACTGTCTTGATTACTCCAGCTTTATAGTAAATCTTGAAATCAGGTAGTCTGAGTCTTCCAACTTAGGCTTTGTCAAAATTGCTTTTGGCTATTCTAGGTCCTTTGTATAATATTGAATCAACTTGTCAATTTCTACCAAATCACCTGGTAAGGTTTTGATTAGGATTTTGTTCAATGTATAAATCAATTTTAGGATCTTAACAATACTAGGTCTCTAATCCATGAAGATAAAATCACCCTGTTTATTTAGGTCTTCCTTAGTTTCTTTCAGCAATGTTTTATAGTTTTCAGTGTACCAGGTCTTGAATGTATTTTAAGTCTATCCTTAAGTTATTTCATATTTTTGATGCTGCTGTTAAATGGTATTATTTTTCAATGACTGATTGTTCATAGCAAGAATGTAGAAATAAATTTGTTATATACTGACAATAACAAACTTAACAGTAAATTTAACAATAAAATTGTTATACACTGACGTTTTTGTGTCCTATGATCCTGCTAAACTCATTTATCAATTCTAGTAGGTTTTTTGTAGATTCATTAGGACTTTTAAAACACATATTAATGTCTTATGCAAATAGCTAAATAGTTAATAGATTGTAAAAGATAGTTTAAAATCTTCTTTTTCAATCTGGATATTAAAAACTTCTGTTTCTTGACTTATGGCACTGGCTAGGACCTATATTCAATACTGAATAAAGGTCAGAGTACATATTCTTGCCATTTTCCTGATCTTAGGGGAAAAGTATCGTTTTTCACTAAGTATGATTTTAGCTGTAAGGTTTTCATCAATGCTCTTTGTCAGGTTGAAGAAATTCCTTCTATTCCTTGTTATGTGAAAGCTGGTTTCATTTCTTTTCATAAATAGCCATTGAATTTTGTCAAATGCTTTTTCTGTACCTACTGAGATGATCACATAGTTTTCTTTTTAAGTCTAATAAAGTAGTGAATTGATTGATTATGGCATGTTAAACCAGACTTACATTCCTGGGATGGGTCCCAATGGTATCTTTTTGTATGATGATGATGTAGATAATAAGAATGATGGTAGCTAGCACTTACTGAGAATGTGCTCTATGCCACACATCTCTCTAACCTTTTATATTTGTTAACTAAATATACAACTCCTTAATGAAGACAGTATTACTGTTAATGTCACATTATAAGTGATGACATACAGAAGTAAATTAACTTGCCAAGGACTAGGCTATTGATAAACGGAAGAGCTAGAATTCACAGCCTGGTAATTCAAGTCTAGACCATGGACTCATTACCACTTTGTTATCTCTTATATGGAGATATATTAATTATGATGGCTAATTTTTTTTCCTGTCCAATATGATTCACTCTCACCCCTTACTTTCAGGAACAGACACTACTTTCCTTTAAAAAGTGAGATAATGACACAGGCTCATTCCCTGAGTCACAAAGATTGGTCAATGAATATAAGCTCTAGTTGAGCCAGCTGGAAATATTCCCTAGGATTTTACTAACTAGAAAGGTGAGAAAGTTGCTTTTTCTCACCGGTTAGAAGACTGTAAAGACGTAATTCTGGAGTTGGCTATGGTCATGCTTAGCTTCATGGAGAAAACCTATGTGCAAGAAGAGAGAATGAAGTGGCTTTAAGCTGAGACAGGGAGAGAGACAGAGAGAGAACTGAGGGAAAAGGCTGAAGGAGAAAGGGACAGATAATGATGGTTCTAACAAATATGGAAAATGTGAGGATTAATACACCATAACAAAAAAAAATCATCAAAGCCAATGAAGACAGAACAAATTCATGTTATGAAACTTGTCACTTTGTACTTGCAGATTATAATAGAAATAGTAACTTCCCTGGCTTTTCTTCTCTATCAAATTATGTCATCTTAATTATTTGTTTGCTTCAATATGCAGCTTCAAAGTTGCTCTTAAACTGCTACACACAAGTGTAATGCATATTTGTACTGTAAACATGTATTTTTCCAAATGCCAAGTTCACTTAAGGCCTTGATTGTAGATCTTTGGACAGTGTTCTGCACACAACATGGTCTAAAATATGCTTATTACTAATTGATGATTTCTCTTTTCTATCATTCTTACTCCAATAAAAGAAACTGCAATGACATTGGTATTCTTGCCTTACAAAATCAGAAACAAGCAGTCTTAGTTGATTTTAGTTTAAAAATCTTATTTTTAAGGACCAAAAGTTAAAACGAAGGACAGACTAATTACATAACAATCTTTGCTAAGAAAACTGACATTTATACAAAGAAGCAAGGTTAGGGCAGAGTAAACTGCCCATTCATTCACATTTAATTGCCTTAATAACCATAAACATTATTTTAGGTATATAATAACTAGCTTAAAATTCATTTCCATCCAGAACAAGAGCTAAAATGGTGTTGATTTTATGGCATAAAAGGTGGAGAACAAAATAACAAACCTCAGCACCACCAGCTTGCTGACTGTCAAGTAATGCTTGTTAAAATATAAATGTCTTGTGACTAGCTGTACACAGCATAATACATGGACAACAGATGTGTCCATCAGTACACTAAGCACCATACATGTTCTAGTAGAACCTACTGCTCCATATTTCAACACTATAAAGAAAACACAGTAACTCATCTTCTTCAAAAGCCCTATATATAGTAAAAGCAAAAGACAAAGAAATATATGTGTGATATTTAGTGAAAGAAGTTCCCACCAAAAGGGCACACCCTGCATTATAACTGGAGAACCCAATCCTAGTATCCTAAAAACACACAGTGTATCTTAGCAAGAACTTAAAATTATAGTACAACATTCAGTATGATCTTCATGGTATGACTGCATAATCAAAAATTATATGTAAACCCAAAAATAACTAGTCATACAACATGGCAAAGTATTGGACTAAACAATGTTCCTTAAAAAAAAAAGCTGAAACTCAGGAATTTAATTTCCCCTAGCTAAGGTAACTAAAGTCAAAACATGGAATACATAGAAAGAAAACTGAAAGATGGCTAACAACTTTAAAAATGTTACAAAATTATTACTGATAAAATATGTTGAAAATAATGGATAAAATATACAATTTGTCAATATAAACTCTGGTAACTATATTACCAAATTTATAAGAGAGTGAAATAAGAGCATCTAACATTAGCTTAAAGACAATTATTTTCATTTTCCATAAAAACATTCATGCAAATTTCATTTGTGTGTTTTTAACATAAGTACATTTTTTTTTTCAATTTTTTTTTTTTTTTTTTAAGAAACAGGGTCTCATTCTGTTGACCAGGCTAGAGTACAGTGGTGCAATCATAGCTTATGATAGCCTCAAACTTCTGGACCCAAGTGATTCTCCAGCTTTAGCCTCCTGAGTAGCTGGGACAAGAGGCACGTGTCACCAAGTCCGGCTATTTTTTTTTTTTTTCCCAGAGACTAGGTCTTGCCTTGTTGCCCACACTGGTCTCGAACTCCTGGCCTCAAATGATCCTCCCACTTCAGCCTCCCAAAGTGCTGGGATTATAGGTGTGAGCCACTGTGCTTGGCTTCTTTCCAATTTTGACTAGATTTGGTCAGAAATGTTATTTAGCAAAAATTACAAAATTAAAAATTGAAAATTTATCTCAAAAGAACTTTACTCCTTTTATACATATTTCATGGATAATGTATTTAAAAAATATATATCCTTTATAAACTAAACTATGATGAAAGACTAATTTTTCATAATTAGTATGCAATTCTAAATATATCAATCTTGTTAGAAGTTTTATGGTATTTTCTCTTCTCTATTAGAAAATTATACTCTGTAAAGAAAGAGATTTTCTGACTTGAAAGAAATTTGTTGTCTTTTTCGGTGACCCTTTCTTAGTCTCTTGAGAAAACTGCATGCAAAGAAATAGCAAATCTGTCCAGTTTTTAAAAAATCCTATGGCACAGTGTCACTAACTTATGGGAATAATTGGGATCAAAATAACATTGAATGAGAAAATTCATTTGGAAAGTGGAATGACTTCACAGTGAGCACAAGAGGAGCCAGGATGGCCGTGTAGAAGTTATTATTATCACAGGTCATAAGGCACTTCCTAAGTGTAAAGAAATTTCCTCTCAGGGGAAGCCTACCAAATAAAGCATGTTTACTATATGTCAGATTTTGCAAAGATAGTCACAGGAAACATGATATCGCTAACTTTGTGGAAATGCTGCAGAGTACCTATAACTACGTTATGACACAATTGATAGCCAAAATATTTCCCAGGTGTTGGACCCTTAATTTGAGAATCCTAACTAGAACTTTGAAATTTCCTTTTTGCTTAGCCCTTAATCTTAATTTAGTGAATATAATTAGTCTTTGGGATGGCCATAGGAACAGGAAGTCTTAACTGGAATTATAGGTCTTTACTGGTAAATGCCTTTTTTCAACACCTATTAGCTTCATCACTATAAAAAAAATCTTATGTCTGTAAAAACTTTATCCATTTATTTCAACTTCCTTTTGACCTTTGTGTACCTAATTATTAATTTATACTTGCCCTACACGTTTTTCCCATGTCTTCCTTTATCTTTTGTTTGTACATTTGTCTCATTTCTTATGTGAATACAAGTTCAAGGGCACAAATGTCCATTCCTCTTTTCTTCTTTGAATGCTTCCACAATGCCTCCTGTATATACCAATGCTTTCAGTGGGTTAATGATCCCTCATTTTCCTTTTAAATAAAATATCTACTGACTGGTGGATAAGATATTCTTTGAAAAGTTCTAAACTACTTTTAAGAAAAACCACAAAACCAATCATATATTTACAGTAACTTCATAAGAAACCCACCTCTACTGTGACTCATCCTGAATAAAGAAGTAGCCCCCTTTCCAACCTCTTAATACATAAACCCAAACCACACAGACAGAACAATTTCCATGAATGAAGTTGTTATCAATGCCCATAGGAAAGCCATGGATTTAACTCTTTAGGCCTTAAATTAGAGTCTTAATTTAACACAATTCTCAGAAAGCTCAGTTACTAGCTTCCTCAGCTAAAGCTTCTAAACAATAAAAGCAACAAAGAAGAAAGGAAAACTATTGTGGGAATAATGTGGAAATGGGAAAAATTTAAGACTACTGTGACCAAAAAGAGAAAAAAGGGCCTCAACATCAAAGAAGGAGCAAACTCAGAATACCACTATGGTTTACTACAGCAGTACATGGTCAAAGCAACAATCCCACAGCAATGAGAAAAAGATTCAAATGTGTGTAAGGTTTTTACTTCAAACTCACAAAAGTGTGCAATAGCAAGATCTCTATCCCAAATACCTTTTAATATTTCTAAGGTGGTGCTTTAGTGAAACATGCTTTTGTTATTTGGAAAATATGTGGAACTCCACAATTCCCAAGAATGCTAGATAAATGAGGTATCACTTAAAGATTCTTATGGCTTCGAATAGCCCAGTTATTTCAATATCAACAGAATATTTCTGAAATGATAAAATTATAATTCTTTCTAATAAAAATACACTAACATAGAGAAAATAAATGATAGTAATCCTCAGAAATAACTATGGATTAAATGTACTTTTGGAATATAGTCCTTTATTATAACCACCAATAATTATAGAGGTAGAATTCTATCAGTAGTTGTAAGAATGCCACCATCTCCAGATAAAATTATAGATCAAATCAAGTTGGGCATAACCTGATAGGAAATAATCTATTTTAAGAACTGTGATTAATGTTTAACCATGTAACCCCCCTCCCAACGCCCCCATTTTCCTAAAACCCAGACATAAATTCATGCTTCGTGCTCCCTCTGCTGGCTCAAAAGCTACAGTTAATTCCCATTACAGGTCACTGAAAGGCATTGGCACATTATATTTGGGATCTTCACAATGTAATCCAGCTCCCTTCTTTGAGTGTTGAAAAACAAGAGAGGTGACAACTAGACCACAGTCACAAAGCGTTCTGAGAGCAAGAACAACTGGTCTTTTGACTCCCAGTCCAATGCTCCTTCCATTCTATAATGATCTCACTGCCTTCATGTACAAGACTATTACTGAACTTTATTTTGCTACAAGTTATTTAAAATCTGAAGCTCAGTATCTTTGGGTTACACAGATTTTTCACTGTACTGTAATTACAACTGATAAGGAGATTTGACCAATATTCAATAATGACCCATTAGACTTAAAGAGTGTCACCATTTCTAATTTGTTTGAACAGTGTCCAATTTAAGACACTTACTATAAAGTTTCTTGATATACTGAGTACTTAAAATGTCACCTAATGTGATTCTACCATTTGCTTACAAACCATGTCACAACTTTTGACTTGGAATATATAGTTACCACACAATATATCTTCAGGTCTGTCAAAACCATAAGGTCATTTTGTTGTGATGATGATGATAATGATGATGATGACAACAACGATGAAGAGGCTTATGGTTACCTTCTATAGAGTATCTATTACACAACAAATACAGGATTGGGTCTTTAGAGAAATCATTGTCAACATAAGGTTGATACTACTATACCTATTTTACAGACAAGGGAGCTGAGGGAAAATAAATTACCCAACGTCTGTTTAACACCAAGTATCTACTACTTCCTCTGTATATAAATGCTTTGATATTTTGTTCACTCTTAATCAACAGAGATAGCAACAGTAAAATAATCTCTTACTACCAGCACCATCATTTCCACTTAAGGCAAAAAAGGAAAGCAAAAGATACTTTATTCAAAGCCTGAATCTGTCGAACTTCTTTAAAGTTTACGCTAAAGTGGAGAGGGTTAATATTTTCCTTACTTTTGGTAGAGGAAATTACATGACCTAGACTATAAATGTTAGTATTTAATTCCAATTTACTTTTGTACAATAGATGTATTTAATTATTTGTCAAGTGATCTGTTGTATGGAAAAACCTAACTCTAGTCTGATAACAATGCTATTTAGATAGAAACAAACAGTCCCAGATTAAAGATTCTAATCTGTTCAGTCAAAAAGGAAATATTTATTAAGCTAGAATATACAAGTCTATCTTTGTAAGGAAGACTTTTTTTTCTTGATAAGAGATATAAATTATTATCTAAATCATGGACAGCTTTTATTCAAAATGAAGTTTAATTTCTGTGTTCCTTTTGAAACCAGAAAACTATAGATATCAGTGCCCATCCTCGTTCTCTGGTAGTGATTACTTGTTATTTTCATAAAAGGGAGTTACAGTAAATAAAGTATTTAAATAGGAAAACAATGTTAAAGTGAACACCTTTCTCAATTATTTATCAGTTACCTATATGGACAGCACAGGTAACAAATGTCAACATTCTAGAAATGAGAAAGTAGCCTATGGTAAACTCCATATTAAGGAACTTAAAGAAAATTGACAAATGAATGTAAATTTTAACCTTTAACATTTAACATGATAATTTAACATGATAAACTTGATACCTGGGGCACTACAGCTAGCATCATATAATATTTATGGATACCAGTGATTTCTCAATTGAAATGAAAGATAAAATAACCTCATTTTTTATGTTATGCAGAAAGGAATATAGGATAATTCAGACACATTTGTATTTAAACACCTGCTCCTCCATTTAATAGCTCATGGGATTTCTGACGCTTAATTTTTCTGAGACTCAGTGTCCTTATATGTGGTGATAATGATGGTGGCAGTTAAGAGTTGCTGTGATGGTTAAATTGAGGGAATTAATGTAAAAACCCTTAAGAGAGAACCTATGGAAAAAGTCACCATTCAGTTCCATTGATTTCTGGCATGGAGGACTGCGGGGTCTGCGTTGCCAGCTGTTCCAACTTGTTCATATGCTAGCAACAAATTCTAACTTAAAAAAAAAAAAATTAAAAAACCTGCAAACCAAACAGAGCACCTCTCTAGCCTGAGTCCAGGCTACAGGTTGTTAGTATGCAGTTTCTGATTTGGAGAAACACTGGAAATACCACATGTCATGAAATGGAGCAAACCATCTAGAGTCAAGGTTATGTTGGAGTTAGATGGGTATTTTAAACAAAAGAGATGTGCTCTGGTAGGAAAAAGTCAAGGGTAAAGGTTAAGATGATTTTATGAGAGAAACTCAAAGCAAAATGAATGTTTCCCTGGAACGGCATGATTTTGAGATCACTCAGAACTATATTTATATGCCAATGAAAAAATCTTTAATTTTTACATAAATGTATTTTAATTTAATCCTTGATCCCCCAGTAAAGAGAACATGTTATTCTCCGTTTTATGAGACATAGACCAGCTGGTTTATAATAGAATTGTCCAAAGTCCCCACAATACAGGTTGAATTTCCCTCATCTGAAATGATTGGAACCAGAAGTGTTTTTAATTTTGAATTTCTGCAAATTTTGGAATATCAGGTGAACATATCAAATCCAAAAATTTGAAATCCAAAATGCTCCAGTGAACGTTTCCTTTGTGCATTATGTCGGTGCTCAAAAAGTTCTGAATTTTGGAGTATTCTGGATTTTTAGATTAGGGATACCTCACCTGTGTAACCATCATATGTTCAAGATACGGTCCAAAATTACTCTACATACAATCTTGGCCAAAGGTTTATCATTTTTGTTGATCTTCTCAAGGAATGAGCTTTTGGTTTTATCTACTGCATTTGTTTTCTACATCAGTGATTTCTGCTTTTTATTATTATCTTTATTTTCTTTATTTTGGGTTTAATTTGTTGTTCTTTTTCTAGTTTCTTAAGGTGAAAGCTGAAGTCATTGATTTGAGGTCTTTCTTTCTTTCCAATATAGGCATTTCAGGCTATACTTTCCCCTTAAAATACTGCTTTAGTGGCAGTCATCCCACAACATTTGATATGTTCTATTTTCATTTTCACTTAGTCTAAAAATCACTTTTGGTTTCTTCTTTGATCCATGGATTATTTAGAAGTATGTTATTTAATTTCCAAATATATGGGGATTTTCCAGAAAGCTATCCACTATTGGTATCTATTATAATTCCATTGTGGTCAGAAAAAAAGCTTTCCATGACTTGAATCTTATAACCTAGATCTTACTGAGACTAGTTTGATGGCATAGAATCTACTCTTTGTTGGCAAATGTTCCTATGCAAATGTTTCGGCTGGAGCTGTTATTGGTTGGAGTGTTCTATAAATGTCAACTAGGTCAAGTTGGTTGATAGTATTAAGTCTTCTACACTCTTACTCATTTTCTGTCTACTTCTTCTATTAATTAATAACAAAGAGATATTGAAAGCTCCAACTATAACTGTAATTTGTTTCTCCTTTGCAATTTTATTAGTTTTTGCTTCAAATGTGTATGTTACAACATACACATTTAGGATTACAATAGTCCTTTTGATACACTGATTCCTTCATTGTTATGAAATAATTTTCTTTATTCTGGTGATGTTTCCTCTTTGAAGTCACTTTGCTGATAAGTCCCTCCTGCTTTCTTTTGACCGGTGTTAGTGATATGGTTGCATTTACGTCTGTCCTTTTGCTGTAGCTTTCCATTTGTCCTATTCTTTTTTTCCCCCTTTTTCCATTTTTTCTGTCTTCTTTTGGGTTGAGTATTTTTATGATTCCATTTGTTGGATTATTAGCTGTAATTCTGGACGGTAGTCTGGGAACTTTCAAGACAGTAAGCTATAATACTCACAGGGCTCCCCTCAACTGTTAACATCTCTCAGGGATTTGCTTCTTTTGTTGCCTGATGTCCAGTGTCTCCAAAGTCCCCGTTCTATATATATACTGTGTCTGTTTTTGTTGTTATTTCAGGCAGAAGGGTAAATTCAGTCTCTGTTACTCTATCTGGGTTGGAAGTGAATAGTGATTTTTGAACATCTGTGTGAAGAAAACCCCACAGTTTTAGAAATCTTACATAGAAACTTAAGGAACACTGCAGAAAACCAAAGATTTTTAATCTAATATTTTTCCTTACTTGAAGTGGTGATTGCACATTTTTTTCCATCTCTGATAACCACAGTATTTTAAATTTCACCATGATTTTTCAAATACAACACTAAATATTTGTGTGGAAATTTTATTCACTTAATCCCACTAATTAAGTGATTTGTATCACTGTATTTTATTTGCACAATTAGTCTCTTATTGTAGATTGTAAATGCCAGTCATGGGCAGTCTTTTAAAACTCATCCTTCATTGTGAAAATCAACATACTAGGTACTTGCTACTTTTCCAGAAAATGTTGTGGCACCATCAGGAAGGACAAACACTACAAGGCAGTCCTGCACTTCTAAATTCGTGCTCACCACTCCTTATTTCACTCCACATCAGTCCGCTCATCATTCCTGCACACTCCATTCTGTTCCTCCGTTAACTGCTTGGCCTACACTCACTTCCCTCCCCTATACAAACCTGCCTGGCAATTTTCAATTCATCCTTCAAAATGTAGCTTAGAAAAATATTTACCACATTTTCAAGTTAATCATATACATGTTTATTTCACTAAAAATATTAAGTTCTTGAGCCTGGGATAATTCATTTCTGCCTCTTTGATGCCTTGCATAGTGCCTGTACATTTAACAGGGTCTCAAAAAAATGTTTGTTTAATTGAACTGAACTCAGAAATAATTTGGGATGCACAGTGTTAGGGACTGAATGTATGTCTCCCCCAAACTTCCTATGTTGAAGGCCTAACTCCTAGTACCGCTGTATTTGGAATAAGGAAATAATTAAGGTTAATGAGGTTGTAAGGGTGAGGCTCTGACCCAATAGGATTAGTGTCCTCATACGAAGAGACACCACAGATCTCTCTCTCTCTGTGCACATACTAAGAGGCCTTGTGATCACACAGTGAGAAGGCAGCCATCTGCAGCCCAAAGGGAGGGCCCTCACCAGACCCCAACAGACCCCACACTACCGGCACTTTGATCTTGGACTTCTAGTTTCTACAACTGTGAGAAAATAAACTGCTGTTGTTTAAGCCACTCAGTCTGTGGTATTTTGTTATGAGCCTGAGCTGACTAATATACACAGGGATGTGTTTAAGATGAGGCAGTTCCTCTCTTTCCACTAAAAAGCAAGTTAGGGCCCTAGGGTCTCCAGTAGTAAAACTCTTCTGTTGGGGAAGGGAAGTGGCCTTTTCTCCAGAGGGCTATGCTTGAAAGAGTATTGTCACTTCATCCTTAGCCAAGGCCACAACAACTCACTCCCAACTAAGATTAGACATTCCGTAAGTTCTCTTACAAGCAAATTAATTATAAAAGAAAGCTCAATTCCCTAAGGACTGGGTTACTGAGGTAGTAGAGAAGTGCAAACCCTTATTCCATCACAGAGTCAGAGTTCAGAGATACCTCAGCAATACAGTATTCCCCCCTTATCCATGGGGGATACATTCTAGGACCCCCAGTGGAATCCCAAAACCATGGATAGTAGCAAACCTAATATATACAATGGTTTTCTGATCTGATAACCGAGATGGCTGCTAAGTAATGGTTGTTTAGTAACTAATGGGCAGGCCGCATATACAACATGAATACACCACACAAAGGGATGATTCGCATTCCAGGTGGGACACAGCAAAATTTAATTACACTATGCAGCACAGTGCACAATTTAAAAGTCATGAATTTTCTATTTAATATTTTTAGACTACATTTGATTGTGGGTAACTGAAATTCCAGAAAACAAAACCGAGGATAATGGGGGACCACTGCATATATCTCAGAGGTAAGAAGAACTATCACAGGGCTTCTAAAATAACCATCATTTATGGCATTATAAAATAAAACTAAAGAAGGAATGAGGATTGCTAGAAGGAGGTTTCAGTTTTTGGATGGGGTGGTCAGGGAAGGCTTCACTGAGGAGGTGTCATTTAAGCAAAGACCTAAAGATACTGTGTGTGTGAGTTGTGCACAATCTTGAGAAAGAGTATTTCAATAAAAAGGAACAATAAATACAAGAAGGACATGTTCAAGTTGAATTACAAATAATCTCATGAATTTCTTTAAAAGACCTAAATCACATCATTTTTGTTTGCCAAGAACCATCCCCCATCCCCAAGAAAAGTTTCATGTTTCTTAGAAGAGAAAATTAACTGATTACTGTTCAGCTATCATTTATAGCAACAACAGAACCTATCTGCTACAGAACAGGAATTGGATTTGAAAAACATAATGCTGCTAAAAATTACATCTTTAAGACTTACTTGAATGTAAAATGAGAATTACTGTATTCAATAATTCTATTATATGACTGTGGAAACTTGTCTACTTATGAAAAGCGAGAACAGTCTAGACAGGTAGAAGGTGTAATGTGAGCTTCATAATATTAAAGCTGGAATGAAAAACAGTTTTTCAAATTTATTTCATCAATTACTGAACTATTGCTAGAAATAAAAGGCAGAAAGCTCACGGCAACATCAGAAAGCTTAAAGTATTTATCTTTAAATTGAAAATATGCTAACTGCTAATATACAAAAAGTGGTTGTTATTGTAGTAATAGTAGAAAAAAATAATAGCCACATGTGAGTGCTTAGCATGTGACAGGTACTGTGTAAAGTATTTTGCACATTGCCTCATTTAAACCTGGCCTCAACCCAGAGGGGCAGGTTTCCTTGTCATTCCCAACTTGCTTGCTGAAGATTACCAGCTGGTCAGTGGCAGAACTAGAACTCAAGCCTAGGCAGCCTGACTCATAGCCTAAGCACCATATGCACAATGCTATGAAAACACCAACATTTGTCTATCAATCTCAGCAACTGTTTCTGCTTGTCCTGACCAAAATCTAACACCTTCCTATTTAGTTTTTGAAAAGATTATTATGTATCACTTTCAAAACTCAGGATTTTAATGTTTCCTGTCTTTGTGATCTATTAATGATTTCCAAGTCATTATTTAATAATAATGGGATAACCACAGTCTTGATTTGTCCAGTCCCAGTTTACACATTTTGTCTCACTAAATAGCATCCCTTTCACTTTCTTAAAGTGACCAGGTTTGGATCATAAATTAGATAATCACTCACTTAATAATCACTTTATTTTTTGCTCTGCCCACTCATTGTCTTTTTTTATTAAACAATGAAACTTACTGAACTGCTAAGCATTCTGTCTTTTAGAGGGAGTATATCTTCAAACACACTTCTAATCAGTTTGGCTCTCAATATTTAAAGCTCAACTTTTTTTCTTGTCTTTAAATGGTCCACAGCTCTTTTCCAATTCTTATGTCTGATCTCATCTCCTCCCACATCCTGTCCCATTCCCTATTGTTTTCTCCTAAATGAATCCTTTGTCTCTCTCGCCCACTCTTGCCTATATCTTCTTTCATGCCACCCCCAACGCTTGGAACAAACCTATTAATCCACCAAAGGTCTGTCCTCCAATAACTTCTTTAAAAGTCACTTTAGTCAGTGAAGCCTACCTAACATCATCCATCCACCCACTTGTCCTATTTATGGACTGAATCCATCAGGCCAACCTCTTTGAGGCTCAAATTTGAAACGTTTTTTATTATTTTTACACTACTATGAGGTTCACCAACTTCACTCACACCGAAGAGAATGTGAATTCTAACAAACTTTACAATGTAAAAGTAGGGCTTCCAGGTATATCTATATCTAGGAACCAAAATGTATGCATAATCCAGATGGATCTTGCTAAAAAATTATAAATCCAACCACTGCTTTCAGAGGACATAGGGACAAACACTTAGATGTGAATATCCGGTTGTCAAAAGGGAGATCATATATTCACTGCTGGTACACAATCTAAGAAAAGTTCCTCTCAATCTCATGGGGAAAATGGGTGAAGTGAAGATCTGGTCTTGTCCTGCTCCTAACACCTACAACTTGCCCAATTCTGAATATCAATTCTGGGCCCATTTCTTCACATTGACAGTAAGGATAGTAATAAAAAAACAAAATAGCACACATGGAAAGCTGTCTCTTTTGAGCCAAAGACTGTACATTTAGTGAGCTAGTATAATGAGCTAAGGCATTAGAAATCCTATTAACATATTTTTCAGCAGAATTGTACATTGAATAAGACAATTCTAGGTTAACACTAATTTTTTAACATTGCAGTTTAAGACAAATACAAGGAATTAAAATTCAAAGCTGAAATAGGACATCAGAAAGATATTTTTAATGGGATAATATATCTAAAAATAATAGAATGAGAATGAAACTCTCCCCAAAAATTTGAGTAACAAATATTAATAGGTCAGAAAATAACTATTGTATTTATATAAATATAGACCATCAGAAGAAATGCCATTTGGTTATGTAAGAGGGAAAAAATCGCTTTTCTAAATGTACAAAATCAGAGAATATCACCTACAGAACCATGTTAGAAAAAAATAACATGATAATACATATGGCTTCTTTATGCTAAAAAACACAATAGGTATTGAGAAAGCGAGTTCTGTGCTTTTGATTAGAGAGAGAGACATCAAACTTCCACGTTACAAATCAATAAGGCCACCTTATCCTCTGAAAAAAACGACTTAGTGATTCTTTTTCATTCTTGAAGTTAAAGAGCACTACTCAAATAAGGATATACATTCCCCAATACATAAAAAGCAGTAATTTAAGTTGTGTGCCAACAAACTGGAATCCAAGAATACAAATATCCCAGAGCTGAGCTAACTATAAAGCAATCACTGTAAGAGTTCATTTGGCTGTTTGGGGGTAGCACTATCACTATGGCAGAACAAAACCACCACCAGTTTCACTGTGGAGAAGGCATTTCAAATTAACACCAAACTGACGTGGTCTCATTTAAAGAAAAGATGTACATGAGGCGGGAAGTAGAAGTACTGCATCCAGGGGATCCTGGTTCTGTCCATTTTGTTTTATGAGGCCCGTCACAACTAGACAATGTAGCACAGGAGGAGTGTATTCTTAACGTATCTTGTCGAGGGCAGTCTGTGACACACAGACAATGGAAAAGGAAAGTGGGCCTCTAAGATCTAGCTGTTCATAAATGAAAAGTTCCTCTCAAGAATATGGGTACAAAGACAATTGCACTTGCATATTTATCACAGCACTATTTATAATGGCAAATGCATGGAATCAACCTAGACCCCCATCGGTGGTGGAGTGGATAAAGAAAATGTGGTACACATACACCATGAAATACTAAGCAGCCATAAACAAGAACAAAATAATGTATTTTGCAGCAATTCCTAGGTGAATTAACACAGAAACAAAAAACTGGATATCACATATTCTCATGTATAAGTGGGAGCCACACACTGGGTACATATGGACATAAAGATGGGAATAACGGAAACTGGGGACTTCAAAAGTGGGGACGGAGGAAGGGGACAAGCGCTGAAAAACTTCCTATCGGGTACTATGTTCACTATATGGGTGATGGGATCAATAGAAGTCCAAACCTCAGCATCATGCAATATATCCTTGTAACAAACCTGCATGTATTCGCTGAATCGAAAATTTTTTTAAAAGGGGTTGGGGTGGGGAAAAGAATATGAGTTCAACTGCTTCTTCTTTTCCAGGGCAAAAGAACTTTGCTTTTACAGTCCTGGCCAAACTTCTAAATGGCATATGGAGTACCCGGGAAGCATTAGATAATACACTGTTACCATATTTTGTCCCCAGAGTAGTTTTTTAAAAAACAAGTCATCTATAGTTTCTATCTACCAAACAACGACCCAAGCCCAGAAATGACCAAATAACAAGCACGTGGGCAAAAAGAGTCATAAAAAAATAAATCCAAATAACCCAAAAGTCACAGGCATAAGTGAGTTACATTTACAACTTTGTAACCAGTGTCTCTTAGTTTATACCATGATTCTAGCTCAAGTGGATCATCTTTCTGTGGAACCACAAATTATTACTGTATATAGAATCAATGCACAGGTTATTAATATCAGTAATAAAGCCACAGGGAAAAGGAGGGACTAGAAAACTAGACAGTGAGGGTGAAATAAAATTTCTCTAAACAACCATGATCACAGGAAATACCACAAACTCTTGCAATAGTCACATCAACTGTTACATAAAATTTGGTAGTCTGCATACCTCTTGCACTGGCCGCTTAGTGCCAGGCTCCGAAATTAAATGACAGTGATTCTTCAAAAGGAATATTAAAAAACAAATGAAAACAAAAGCTCTTTTCCTTCCGTTAAACTAGACAATCACAACATTGTTTCAATAGCTGCCTGCTATAGTACTATAGTGTTATGCAAGACAAGAAAACAGCAAGATAACCACAGAACAGATGACTGTCCATTGTGTTTTACTGATGAGTATTTAATCCATAATGATGCTCTCTGACTTGATCACTTAAGGATAGTAAGAAAAATTCAGAGGCTATTGTACCATCAACTAAACTGTGAAAAGTATTTCCCAAACACACTTTTCTAAATGAACACACAGAAATAAATTTTCCTGCAGCTTTTTATTCACTGATACCAGATTGGTTTTTCTTTTATTTTTAACATTTTACAGAAAAGACTGAAATATCATTGTATATGGTTACATTGCTATCTTTCAAAGTGATTTTGGAGGTTTAGGACTGAAGGATATCACATGAAACTTAATGAAACCACCCTAACCAGATACACATTGCTCTCTCCGCCCAGACTCTCAATGCCACAACCATTGCATGCTAGGATGCAGAGACAATACATTGAATTCTTAAGACTTCTACTGTCATAATTAATAGGCTCTTGAACTTCCTATTGGCATATAGTATGTGCTACTTGAAAATAAATGCACATATGAAAATAATGGTATCAACATGAGATACAGGGATGAACTTAAAAATGAACATTTTTAAGTTTCTGTATAAATGTTACCTGTATAAAAGTGTACATACAGTGCAAATATTACCTGTATAAAAGTGTACATACAGTACCTCGAACAACACAGGGTTGAACTGTGCAGGTCCACTTATACATGCATTTTTTTCCACCTCTGACACCCCTGAGACAGCAGACCAACTCCTCCTACTCTTCCTCCCTCCTTGGCCTATTCAATGTGAAGACAGGGGAGACCTTTATGATGATTCATTTCTGCATAATAAATAGTGATTTTCTTAATAGCATTTTCTTTTCCTAGCTTACTTTATAGTAGAAATACAGTATATAAAACATCAAACATACAAAATATATGTTAATCAACCGTATATTTTTTAGGTAAGGCTTCTGGTCAATAGTCGGCTATTAGTTAAGTTCTAGGGAAGTCCAAAGTCATATGCAAAGTTATTTGTCAAAGTTCTATTGTGATTGTGCTGGGGGGAGCTCAGGGGGTTTGGGGGTTGGCACTCTGCCCCACATCATTCAAGGGTCGACTATATTTGGATAGTAATTATACTTCAGAATCCCCAGAAAAGCTTCTGCTTGTTTACTTAAAGTTAGAAGAATAACACAATTGTTAGTAACTAAACAGAAGAATGACAAGGAAACTATGAGAATATTAGTCACCATTATAAATTATACTCAGTTGCTAATTACTCTTAATTATTCCTCTTCCAGTACTAAGTAAAACCTAAAACTTATCCTTTAGGTTACCTTGAAACTCTGCCTATAAATGCTTACTTTTTGAAATCTAGTTGAAAATACCTTATATCCACTATTACTTTGAGAAGAAAAAAAAATCAACCCTGTATCAAAAATTAAAACCGAACTTAGATATTTTGGATACAACACCATGAAATTTTTATAAAGATTAGTAGCTTTGGACAACAAGAGACACTATATGTTTAGAGAACAGAGACCAGACTAAACTGAAGATAAAGAATTTAAATGACCAAGAAAAATGGTTTTGAGTTTCTTCTGTTTCTACAGTTTACACATCAATTTAAAATTTTAGCCAGTTTTATAAATTATCTCCTAGTGAAACTGTGAGTAGGTAAAGAACAGAAGTTCAATAATTTTGACACAAATATAATTTAGAATGTATAGTCATCAAATAATATTAAATTTGTAATGGCCCTATGATGAGTCAAAATGATTTCAAGGGCAAAGCTAATGAAATCATACTATTATTAAAAGGATTCTTAGGAGGCAAAGAATAAGGTCAAAAGTGTGGCTTTG
Organism: Macaca thibetana thibetana; assembly: GCF_024542745.1. Taxonomy (NCBI): domain Eukaryota; kingdom Metazoa; phylum Chordata; class Mammalia; order Primates; family Cercopithecidae; genus Macaca; species Macaca thibetana. The sequence continues at coordinate 31,447,482 of NC_065595.1, read as the reverse complement.
GGGGCCAGAACGTTTGGATTGCAATACTGGCTTTAATACCTTTCTAAGCAAGTCATTCATTCATTCATTTTGGAGACGTGGTCTCACTCTGTCACCCAGGCTGGAGTGTAGTAGCGCAATCATAGCGCACTGCAGCCTCAAACACCTGGGCTCAAGTGATCCTCTTGCCTCAGCCTCCTGGAACTATACATATGTGCCACTATGCCTGGCTATTTTTTTTTTTTTTTTGTAGAGAGAGAGTCTTGCCTAAGCTGGTCTTGAACTCCTGGCCAATCAATTGACCATAGTTGCATGGGTTCTTTTCTGGGGTCTCTAATTTTTTTTTTTTTGTAGAGACAAGAGTCTTGCCTAAGCTGGTCTTGAACTCCTGGCCAATCAATTGACCATAGTTGCATGGGTTCTTTTCTGGGGTCTCTATTCTGTTCCACTGGTCAATGGGTCTATTTTTATACCAGTACAATGCTGTTCTAATTACTATCGTTTTATAGTATACAGTAGTTTGAAATCTGGTCGTGTAATACCTCCAGCTTTGTTCTTTTTGCTTACAATTGCCTTGGTTACTTGGGTTTCTCTGTGGTTCTATATGAATTTTAGGATTATTTTTCTATATGTATGGGAAATGACATTGGAATTTTTATAGAGATTGCACTGAAAAACAGGCCGGGCGCGGTGGCTCAAGCCTGTAATCCCAGCACTTTGGGAGGCCGAGACGGGCGGATCACAAGGTCAGGAGATCGAGACCATCCTGGCGAACCCGGTGAAACCCCATCTCTACTAAAAAATACAAAAAAAAAAAAAACTAGCCGGGCGAGGTGGCGGGCACCTGTAGTCCCAGCTACTCGGGAGGCTGAGGCAGGAGAATGGCGTGAACCCGGGAGGCGGAGCTTGCAGTGAGCTGAGATCCGGCCACTGCACTCCAGCCTGGGCGACAGAGGCCAAGGGGGTAGGGGGGAAAAGGAGATTACAGTCAAAGGGTACAAAGCCTCAGCTAGGCAGGAAGAATAAGTTTGATTCTTTTTTAGATCAATCGCACAGCATGGTGAATATAATTGTTATATACATTTCAACATCACTAACAGTAAATCTCTAATGTTCTCGTCACAAAAAAATGTTAAATAGTGAGGTGATGGATATGCTAACTAGCTTAACTTAATCTTTCCACATTGTATTAAAAAATCTTAACACCATCTTGCACCCCATAAATATATATAACTGTAATTTGTCAATAGACAATAAAAATAAAATTTTTAAAAATTTAAATAAAGAGTTAATAACTGGAACACTGGCTACTGCAGTGTAAGAGTTCAATAAATATTAGCTATTATCACCATTACTGGGCAAAAAAAATATTTTGTATGCACGCTTTCTCTAATATGTAGCCTTTAAAAAAAATCCATACATCTAAAGTTCATTTAAAAATTAATTTTTAATGAACTGCCTCTTATAGACAGCTAGTTTGTAGAACTGTTGTGCAAAACAAGTGCCCTCCTGGAACACGTGTGATGCCAATTTAATATCAATACAAGAATAGTCATGGAAAAATGCCAAAGTCACTCTTCGATTCCCATTTTAGCTCAAATCTGTAAGAACGTTTTTAAAACATAAGAGAATAGAACTGAAATTTTAAAATCTCAGAACAACATTTTTAAAAATAGAAGAAGCTATCTACTGAGAATAATTCACTAGACACATGTGTGGTGAGATACATTTATCTCACTTTATAATGCTGTGACATTCAATAAGATGAAACTTTGATCAGAGAAGGGACTCCAGAGAGACTTGGATTCTACTTTGGTTTGTTGTGTGATCATTGCCAAACCATTTAACTTCTCTGTATTCTCCTTTCCTTCCTCATCTTTTATAACATAGAAATAAATCATTCTGTTGTCAATATAACTCAGATTATATTGGAATAAATGCCATTTCCATTCTGTAGCCAAACTGAAAAGGATTTACCTTCCTCGTCACCAGTGTGATGATTTAGTTACTTAGTGCCAGCAGGTGAAACATTAACTTCTGATTTACATCACTGTCTATTTAAATTTTGGAAGTCAAATAAATCCAAGGGCTGGCATCATGACATGCCAGGGCATGGAGTGGGTGGAATCACTTTTCTCCATATACGGAAACCCTGTATGTTTAAGTCTGTTAGACATTTAGTTACAAAGAATATTTCTATAATAAGCAGTTGTGCAAGTCTGCATGTCTGAATATGTACATGAAATTCCCTGCAAATGGCAGCCCAGGAGAAGAGCATCCAACTTGAGGAATTTTGTATCCAATCCAAATCCTCCATACACATATTTAAACTGCATGAGAAATTTTAATTTGTTATTTAGCGTGTTCATATTCAGGAATTCTGGTCACACCTACACACCCACACCTACACACTCTACATCAGCTGAGACTTGAGTGCCCCCTTCACCAATGCGATCTATACCTAGAAGCGTCTGGTGGGAAAAAAGGATCTACTACATTTTTTGGATCAAATATGAATTTCATATTGTTCTTTCCTAAGGTCCTATTCTTACATTGCTTCCATATGCCAAAATTCTTATGACATCCTTCTTACAGATTAAAAATCCAGTTAATAAGTATTTTTGTTATATTTTTAGTTACTGACTTAATTTCTTCCATTTTTGAATGATACTACTGGTGACATTTTAGTGTAGATCACGGTGGCAGGCTAGTAATCTAAAATTTATTCTGGGTGGGGTTTTAATGTTACTGTTAGTCTTCAATAAATCTTAACAATACTCTTATAAGTAACACAAAAAAAAATTTTAAAAATATTTCCAGGTTAGTACAAATTTATTTACTTTTCTGCTAAGTTATTTTGAATTAAAAAGTTAAATGGTATTTTTAATATACATAAATACATATTTTCTTATATTTTACCTATATTCCTGAAACTTTACTCTGTTACTACTATTGCAGTCATTAGCCTCCATAATTTACTTATGCCAAAGGAAAACTTTTTGGGGGAGTGAGTGGTGATGGTAAAGCTTGCTAGGACTACTCTATTTTCAAATTGTTTTCCAATTTTGTGTTTAAATTTCAAGAGGCAAAATTTAATGTAAAATAATTTTGCTTTCCCCTCTGTGCTCTTCTGGTTAGCTGAAGCTAGCAGAGTAAATGTTATTTTATAATTTTTTTCAAGCTTTTGATTTCTTTAATTAATGGTCATTTATGTATCTATTTTCCCAACACTTTATGCTTATCTAACAAGATGTAATTGTTAGTTCAGTTCACTGTCTACTCAAAGTACTGTGTTACTTTAAGATTAAGTTTTCTCCTTTTTATTTAATGCATTATAACTGTACATATTTATGCGATTCAGAGTGATACTTCTATATGTGTATACAATGGGTGATGATCAAATCAGGGTAATTAGAATAGCCATCACCTCAAATATTTATCATTTCTTTGTGTTGTGAACATTCAAAATTCTCTCTTCTAGTTTTTTGAGAATATACAATAAAGTTAACCATATTCACCCTTCAGTACCACAGAACATGAAAACTCACTTTTCCTAGCTAGCTATAATTTTGTATTCATTAACCAGCCTCTCTCTATCCTCCCCTCCTAGCTGAGGAAATCATAGAGAATCTATGCTACTGCATCTACCCAGAATTGAAGCCAAAGCACCCTACCCAACCAACACTATAGATACATCCACAATAAAAAGTTTCGTGTTTTCAGGAGGACTCTTTCAAAGTAAGTTGATATTGCCTTGATGGTCATGGTTATCGGATAATTTCAATAAGTGGAAAATTTGTAAATTATTTTACTGGGAGGAAAAGCAGTGCAATTCTGCATGTTCAAGAAGACTTAAGGAGCTTTTCTCTACTCAGGTAGTTTTACTGCACATCTGTAGAAACTATAACCAGAGAACTACAACCAAATATTTCAATTTCTAATTATGCTCTCTTAAATGCTTTTTTTTTTCTTTTTTTTTAAACGGAGCCTCGCTCTCTTGCCCAAGTTGGAGTGCAGTGGTGTGATCTCGGCTCACTGCAACCTCCACCTCCTGGGTTCAAGTGATTCTCCTGCCTCAGTCTCCTGAGTAGCTGAGATCACATGCACCCACACCACACCTGGCTAATTTTTTGTATTTTCAGTAGAGATGGGGTTTCACCATGTTGGCCAGGCTGGTCTGGAACTCCAGACCTCAGGTGATCCACCTGCCTCGGCCTCCCAAAGTGCTGGGATTAGAGGCGTGAGCCACTGCATTGCACCTGGCCTTGAATGCTACTTTTAAGACACAGTAGCTTTATAACAGGATCACACTTTACTGCTTCTCTAAGTCTCTTGAAAAGTGATTAGTAGACTAAACAAGTCTGCAAAAAGTTAAGTTCATTTCAGCAAAACAAAATTACCCATTCTCAGCAAATATGAAGCACCTATTGAATACCCAAGTATCATATTAAGTGCTAGGGATCAGTGGTTACACACACACACACACACACACATATGCATACACACACACATTTTCTGCCCTTATGGAACTAACAGTCTACTCTTAGAGTGAGAGCGACATCAAGAGTGAGAGAGTGCGGGGAGCAGCATGTGAGAGGAACCACAATATTAACATAACAACGTTTTGGATAAAGGAAAACCTGTCTGAGGAAGTGACAAATGTAAGAAAATATGGAGAAGGGAAAAGACAGGAAAGAACATGGAAAAAATCCTGAGAGAGAAAAGGGGCGAGCAACTCCTGGAAGAGAAAACACAATTGATATGGCTAGAGAATGTAGCATCCTAAGGGCAAAGAAAAGTCACTAAAGGGTTAAGCAAGGAAGGGACATGTGACTTAGAATCTATCAAGATGCTTGCTAGATCAGGAATTAGGGGCAAGGGTGGGGTGACAGAACTTGAGGAAAAGGACCAGGCAGGAGTCCAGGTGTGTGATAAGGACTGTCTGAGCTAGAGGGACTGGCAGTGGTAACAGAGAAAAAAAAGTACGGATTTGATTTATACTTTGGATAGAGAACTGAAATGGATGTAGTGAGGATGGAAACAGCGGGTGAGGGGAAAACGCTGATGACTCTTAGGTGGTAGGCAGAAGCAACTTGATGGATACAGGCACCATTCATGGAGATGAAAAGGTTTACGGAGAAAGCTTAAGAGTTCTCTTGGGAGATGGGACATGTGAGGTATGAGTGTTGACGTTAACAGTAAGGCAGCTCTCAGGATAGGACAAGGGCTCAGAGTTTCAGCTGGATTATCAATTTGGAACATATTGGCACGCGGACATCATATACAGTCATAGAAATTGATGCAAATGCATAAGGTAAGACTTTAAGTAGGAACAAGCTTTTTAAAAGTTCTAATGTTTTAAACCAAAAAGCATAAAAAGAAACAGCAAAAGGGAGGGAAGAAAGCCAGGAGTACGCTGTCACAGAAGTCAAAAGAAGAGGGTGGGGCTGCGCTACCTAGCTCATCTGTTGGGGTCAAGTAAAGAAGATGGTGAAGTTACTCAAACTGTGCCTTCCCCTCTCCCCTAGAATGCATGTAAACAATTCATTCCCATGGTTCTTGAAAAAAAGAAAAACCCCAAACCAGAAACATACTAAGTTAGAAGAACAACTTTTTAAAATGTATCTATTATATTTTCTTACCAACTTTTCTGATCTGAATTTACTTGTCCTATTTTGACTTATACTGCACTGAGTACTAATGCTGTAAATCTTTAAGACTGAATATCACATTATAGAAAATGGAATAGGCTTGATGACAGGATCAAGTAGTGAATATGTAATTCAAAAGGAAACCATAATGGTTTAAGTGGGATAATACATTTCATTTCATGCCACAGAAGTGGCACAGAAATCAATAAAGCACACAGCCACAACAGAATTATTAAGACAGTATCATATGCATGAAAAATTATGACTATAGCTTCAAGTATTTATTCATTACAGATTTAGTGAGTAGCATATTGTGAGTAGACAAGACCATTCCAGCAATTTTTAAAACTTCTTTTGAGGAAACTCATTAGAGTTTTGTCTTAGATTTAGACTGAAGATGCAATCCTTTGAAAGCAATAAAATGGCACCAGATGTGATTTTTTTTTTTTAAAGCACAGTATAAAAGACATGACAAATGGGTAAAAATATTCCTAAATTTGAAAGTGCTACAGTTTAGATATAGAAATGATTTCATGTCACACTTATTTAGAATTATAAATCCGTTCAGTTAAAAAGAAAAGCAAAAAAAAAAAAAAGCAAAAAAAAAAAAGCAAATCTATAAAAGTTCTAAAATAAACCATGGGAGAAATTCTCTGTGATCATACTGGGGAACTCCTATCTAATCCTGTAAACCACTGCAGTTCTTTGCCTATTAATAAAGTGGCATTACATTATGTTAGTAGAGGGAAAAAATAAAAGAAAATCCAAAGATACACAAGTAACTTGGCGGTGGTTGGGAGGAGGGTAGAGAAAAGGGAGAGAAAAAATTTACTTAGATTTGCATAATTTTTTTAATTTGTAAAAGATAAATTTTAAATTATTTTAAAAAGAAATGTCATGTATATTTTACTATTGTTCCACAGCTATTTTTATACATTATCTGGTTTTTGGACACACACATAATTTTTATGTAGTTGTTTTAATAGCCATATATAATTTTATATTCTTTTTTCATTAAACAATATGTCAAATATAACTACTAAAAATACAAAATAGCAGTATATGTTTATATTCTTTTTTCATAAACATGTCAAATGTTTTCCATATTTCTACTTATTTTTCTTTATAATATTTTAATGGTTATATGATAGTCCATTGAGTTGATAGGATACAGTTTAGTGGACCATTCTTTTATTTTGTTCCTAAATATAACTCTTTCTGTAGGTTAAGTTCTTCCCTTAAGATAAATTCCAATATATTAACATTTTAGTGACTTTTGGTAAATACTTCTAACATATTTCTTTATAGAATTCACTATCTTCATTACTACTAAAAATTTTTTTCTTTCATTGACAAAAATTATATTATGATGTACAACATGTTTTGATATATGTATACATTGTGGAAATTATTAAATCAAGTGAATTAATATATTCATTGCATCACATACTTTTTTGTGGTAAGAACACTTAAAGATCTACTCTCAGCAATTTTCGTGTATACAATATCTTGTTATTAACAATAATCACCATGTTGTGAAACAGATCTCTTGAATCGCCATGCTTTGGATCGCATTGTATGACTGGAAAATAATCCAGAATCACGTATTATACCATATCTTTAGTATAACCAATTTTAAAATGGTTGGACAGTTCAAAAAATCTTCACTCTTAAAAAATCATTCTTTTACCAACTGATTACACAAAGCTTTTAATATTGAGTATCGGTAACAAGAATTCTCCTAGCACACTCCTCTTACAGTATAAAATATAAACCACACAAATGATACATACTAAATATTTGCCATGTTGATAGGAACTAACTACATGCACAGAAGTAATAACACAGTTCCTACTAATATTTCATACTATACCATTTCAATATTGAAAAATGTTCTCTCAATATCATACTTCACTTCATTTTTTTTCAAAGTTCACCTCCATTAAGTCCTTCTTTTTTCATCTCTACTGCCACAATCGGGTAGTCTATGTGTTGGTCTATTACCTAAATTCAGATTCTTTCCCCTCAGGTTCATTTAAATGCACAACAGTCACCAGAAGCAGCATGCTTTGACCACATCACAGTCACGCTCAAAAGCACTAAGTAAAACTCAATGGGCTACCAAAATCATACACAAACAAAAAAAGTCAAAACCAAAATAAAACATGTGAAATGACCTGGCCTAGCATTCAAGGCCCTCGGGAGTCTGGCCCTAGCAAATGTAACTCATTGCAATATTGATTAACATCACAGATAAATCTGCTTTTGCCAAACGTCCTATTACTGCCCCAGCATATGTCATGTGCTCTCCCATATGTGAACTTCCGCACTTGAGTTTTCCATGCCTACTCTGGTAATAGAACATTATCTATTCTTAGTTCCTGCTCAAATAATTCTGTTTCAGACCACTTCAGATTCTCTTGTCAGAAGAGATCACTTTTTATATGTTACTAATTTTATATTTAACAGTACAGGGTAATGATTTTTTCCCAATGGTATTATCTTTCTGTCTTCACTGGGAACCCCTCTTGCTGTTTGGCACAGGATTAATCACACGGTTATCACTGAGTAAGCATTTGTTAATTACTCAGGACAGGAACTCTCGATTGTATGGCAAAGATGGTTAGTTGTCCCTATAACCATCTTCCCTTCTTACCCAACAGCAGAATACTTAGCAGGCCACATGGCCACTTAGCTAAAAACTTTATTTCCAGCTTACCACACACACTGGGTAGTCCTATGGCAATCTTTTGGCCAAAGGGATGTGTGATGCCCTTAAAATGGAAATTTACATCCAACTTCTGCTGTCTGAAATGCAGGGCTTGTGGTGAGGCATTTGAGACCTTTTGGTCAGAGCAACACATGACGGGTGGTGGAACACAAGAGAAAAGAACTCTGGGTCTTGAAAATTGTATGGGGCAGAGCTGCCACATCAGCTCATACTTTTACTTGAGAAGTAAACTTCCATTTGCTTCTTTAAGCCACTATTATTTGGGCAGGGGAGTCTCTCTTTTACACAGCAGCTATATCTAAAATTCTACCTAAATCAGGTCCATGTAAAATTTAGAGGCAAAAACTCCTATTTCTGTTTTTTGAAGAGAGTCCATAATTTTTAATAGATTGTAGAAGAGTTATGAGCCCCAAAAGGTCAGGAACCATTGATCTTGGCAAAGTATTAACTAGTCAAGGACTTCAGTGTTAACATGCTTTACTTTATAAGAAGAGAACATAATGTTTTTAACTCAATGTGTGTTAGAAAATAATTTTAAAACATTTCTGATGCTGTTTCTCAGCTTTCTCTCATCAAGCAGCAACAATCTGAAGAGCCTAGTTAATAGTAACTCAAAATAAATTGTGCCACTGCAACAGAATTAACTCAACACTAAACTTAGCTCTTCATTTTTCCTTGCTTCAGCCCCAATTAAAACAATAGTAGCAGCTATATTTTTGACATCAGCAAAGTATGTGAAGTAAAAATAAAGACAAATAGGTACTTTCTTACTTCACAGATTTCTCACAAAACGTATTCACCACTCCACCCTGAAACCTAAGAAAGTAGAACTTAAAATTGGACGTGGAACTCTAAGCAGTGTTGGTCTATTACCTAAATTCAGATTCTTTCCTCTCAGATTCACTTAAATGCATGACAGTCATCAGAAGTAGCATGCTTTGACCATGTCACAATCATTCTCAAAAGCACTAAGTAAACCTCAATTGGCAACTGAAGTCCACACACAAACCAAAAAAGCCTAGCAATGAAATGAAATTCTCAAGTGCTTACTCAAAATTCTAAATTTGATTTCTAGAGAAGTCAAATCCAAGGTTGGTAATTTGAGAGCTGATTTCCATGCTTCTGGGGGTAAAATGGAGGAGCTAACAGGTCTGAAAGGCTTATGGCTTCATAAAATGTGACTCAGAAACAAGAAAAACCTCAATACATTACATATATTTATTTGTTTTATTTGTTGAGACGGAGTCTCACTCTGTCGTCCAGACTGGAGTGCAGTGGCGTGATCTTGGCTCACTGCAACCTCCACCTCCTGGGTTCAAGCGATTCTCCTGCCTCAGCTTCCCAAGTAGCTAGGACTACAGGTATGTACCATGACGCCCGGCTAATTTTTTGTATTTTTAGTAGAGACAGGGTTTCACCATGTTGGCCAGGCTGGTCTTGAAACCCTGACCTCAGGTGATCCACCCGCCTCAGCCTCCCAAACTGCTGGGATTACAGGTGTGAGTCACCACTCCTGGCCTCAATCCATTACATTTAAACAAGAACAAATGTAAAGCCCTGCAATTACATTCAAATAATTAAATGTACAAATCTAGAGAAATGTGTTTTTGTGTGAAAAAGATCTGGTAATTCTATATGAGTCAAGGTGTGCCTGTTTTTAAAGATCACTCCAGTCTTAGGACAAATTAAGAGTATAATTTATTACAGATTGCCATAGTGGATGAGAAAAAATACACCTAATTTATAACTATAATTTTATAATTCATATTTTAAATTATAAAATATACTGAAATATCCAATTCTGGATATCAAATTTTATGATGGGAACTATCAATCATCCAATAAGATAATAAAAAGACTGCATAATCTAAAAATCATCTGTTGTCAGGAACAGATTAAATGGCCAAGGTATTTAAGCTGAGGAGAACAAAAATTAAGGGGAGTCCATGACAGATGTTTTCAAAAACCCAAGGGTACCTCATAGACAGCACAGTTTATACATTTGTGTGTTTCTCTAAAGCACAGAGCTATAGCCAATATATAAAAATTATTTGCAGGCAGGTTTAACATATTCTAATCTTTCTAAAAATGAAACAGCAAGAGCTTGACTGCCTTCCGAGGTAAGTAGCACACAGAAGTGCTCTCTTTCAGGGATGCTGTAAAACAAATTCTGACATTTGGAAGAAGTTTGCAGTAGAATGAGACTTCTATCTATAGCAGTAGGTCATGTGAGACTAAGGTAGTTTTTGTTTGTTTGTTTGTTTGTTTTTGCGGAGTCTTGCTCCGTCACCCAGGCTTGAGTGCGGTGGCGTGATCTTGGCTCACTGCAACCTCTGTCTCCCGGGCTCAAGTGATTCTCCTGCCTCAGACTCCTGAGTAGCTGGGACTACAGGCGTGTGTCACCACGCCCGGCTAATTTTTTTGTATTTTTAGTAGAGACGGAGTTTCACCTTGTCAGCCAGGATGGTCTCGATCTCCTGACCTCGTAATCCACCCATCTCGGCCTCCCAAAGTGCTGGGATTATAGGCATTAGCCACCGTGCCCAGCTGGTAAAGTTCTTTTTTAAGAAATAAGTTTATATTTCTCTCTAGAAACTGACTTACATTTTTAAATTCTGCATAACCAAAAGTTATTTGATTTTAAGTGAGTCTGTGATTGCTCCATTCAGACATTTGGCTTAGTTTGTCTCTCTATATTAATGGAGTTCTGTTGAAGAAAATCTCTCACCTGCAGGGACTACACTCCACTTGGCCATGTGTCACTGTGTATGCAAAATGTTTGTCACCTGCAAAGGAACACAGCAAGAGAAGGTGGCCAGATAATTCCTTTTATGCAAATCTATTCAGGTCCGTCCTGAATAGAACAGTGTCCTCTGTCCCATCCCAGACTGCAAGTGGTAAGAAAAGGAGTGAAAGCTGGTTGCGGGTATGGGGAGGAAGCCTTAACTCCAGAGCCCATGCCCCTAGTCACTACACCATATTAACATGTATTTCTTCTCTGTTGTTCAGAAAAAAAATGGGCAGGGCCTCAGGAGGGCTTGGTATTGAAAAAATGCCCTTTGGAGGCTTCATACCTTAAACTCTAGCTGAGAGTACTGAGAAATCCAAGTGGGTAAGGAATGAGGGGGTTCCAGGAAAGGTGTTGAAAGAGGAAAATAGAAAATGCAGAATAAATTCTACTCTGGCTCAGAAACTGAGTCTTGGCTGAACTCTGCTGGGAATCAGGGGAAGGGGGCTCAGGAATTGGACGCTGCTTTCGCCACTTGTGTCTCCATCTCTCTCCTCTCATTTTTTAACTTTTGTTCTTCTCTACTTTGTCTTCCTTCTCCTTTTTCTTTCATTTCCTTTTATTTTCCCAGCTGATGGTGTATTTCTGTCTCCTGTCTGCTCCTGCTACGTGAGGAGTGTGACTCCAGGAGAAAAAAGACAGGGGCCTCTGTCACACACGATGAATGCTAAAATCTGCTGCCAGCTGTATTAATGAGGGTTAACGATGTGCCAGGAATGACATGCTATATGATGTATAACAATGAACAAGATATAGTGTTTACCCCCAGAAGGCTTATAGTTTCCACAAAACCAAAGGATACCTATGACAGGATAGGATACACACAAAGAAAAACACATGGAATAGATATGTGGTAACAAGGAACACAGAGGTGAAGCATAGTGTGATAATGAATTTTATGTGTAAACCGGGCTAAACTATTGTGCCCAGTTGTTTGGTCAAACACTAGTTTAGATGTTGCTGTGAAGGTATTTGCAGATGTGATTAGCATTTATGATCCACTGACTTTAAGGAAAGCAGAGTACCTTTTATAACGTGAATGGGACTCACCCAATCAGTTGAAGCTATTAAAGGGACAGGTTTCCCGAGGAAGAAGGAATTCTGTCTGACGACCACAGCATAAAAATCCTGCCTGAGTCACTTGTCTGATGGCCTGCCCTGTGCATTTAGGATTTGAGACTGCAACATCAAGGCTTACCTCAATTTCCAGGCTGCCAACCTGCCCTACAGATTTCAGACTTGCAAGCCCCTACAATCGCCAAAGCCAATTCCCAAAATAGCTCTGTCTCTGTCTCTCTCTCTCCACTTACATATAAAATCTCCTATTGGTTTTGTGGAGAGTCCTGATGATACACTAGTAAATAAGAGTAAGGTCGACCGGGTGTAGTGGCTCACGCCTGTAATCCCAACACTTTGGAGGCCGAGGAGGGCAGATCACTTGAGGTCAGGAGTTCGAGACTAGCCTGGCCAACATGGTGAAACCCCAACTCTACTAAAAATATAAAAATTAGCCAGGCATGGCGGTGCACACCTGTAATCCCAGCTACTCAGGAGGCTGAGGTGGGAGAATTGCTTGAACCAGGGAGGCAGAGGTTGCAGTGAGCTGAGATTGAGTCACTGAAGCCTAGCCTGGGCGGGTGACAGAGCAAGACGAAAGAAAGAAAAGAAAGAAAGGAAGGAAGGAAGAAGGAAGGTAGGAAGGAAGGTAGGAAGGAAGGAAGGAAGGAAGGAAGGAAGGAAGGAAGGAAGGAAGGAAGGAAGGAAGGAAGGAAGGAAGGAAGGAAGGAAAGAAGGAAGGAAAGAAAGAAAAGAGAAGAGAAGAGAAGAGAAGAGAAGAGAGGTCAATTATGCTGCACATTTCAGAAGTTCAATGATCAGCAGCAGTTCTCCTCATTCCTCGAAACCAGACACACACTGTCTCCAATTCCTAAGAATATCATGCAACTTACCTGATATTCCCTCACTTTACATAAGCCAGTGGAAAGTCACTGGGTTTAGTATGCTAAATTTGATAAATTCTTCTAACATTACATACTTAAGAGTTAATTCTATTATTTTCACCTGCTTTTCTATCCCTGAGCTTTTTATTTCTCAAAAGTATCCACACTGACTTGATAAGAGGCTGATCAACATCATCATGAGTCTGTAAAATCTTTCTGCTACTAAGAAAAGTCTCTGTTAATTTACACACCAGACTGCTTTCCTTTCCTAGCAATCAAGTGTTTTCACTTAGATATTATGTATAGTCTGAAGTTTTATATGTTTCATCATCTGAAAAGGTCTATTTTAAATTCTAAATGTTTGCTAATTTCTGGTTAAGGTTGTCATGGAATTTTCTCCTTCTTCATCTAAATCATCTGGCAGTGAAGATATTGCCTTAAATCATCATATCTAGCTAACAGTATAGAGCTGGTATAAGTCATCTCTTATTTCGAAAAAAAAAAAAAGTGTGTTAAAAATGTTAACTGCAAAGCACAAAGCGGTAATGTCATACTGCCCTCTATTTTGGTGCATGATACACACAAAACAGCAGGTGTTGATTTTCTCTGATATTCGAGATTGACAGCTTGTCTCTTTCTTCCTCCACCCACCATCATTATGTTTAATTTACATTCATCCATGACACACTGCAACCTGCTGATTTTATATGATTTTATAGCCACTCTGTATGTAAATAAAATGAGTAAAAAATACGAAACCCCAATAGTATAATTTCTGCCTTCCTGTAAAATCAATCTGCTCAACTGAATGCACTTCTATCAGAACATAGGTGAAATCCTACAGCTAGCTCTCAGGTGTGCTTGCATGAAGGAGAACTCAAAGGTCATAGTAACTGTAGAGTCTATTTCATATAAAAATCAGAGCACTCCAACTGCTATAAATTAAATCAAAAGATTCCCAAATGCAATGAGGTATAGAATAGTTCTGGCAAGTTTAGGCCAGACGCGGTGGCTCACGCCTGTAATCCCAGCACTTTGGGAGGCCGAGAAGGGCAGATCACAAGATCAGGAGATTGAGACCATCCTGGCTAACACGGTGAAACCCCATCTCTACTAAAAATACAAAAAATTAGCTGGGCGTAGTGGTGGATGCCCGTAGTCCCAGGTACTTGGGAGGCTGAGGCAGGAGAATTGTGTGAACCCAGGAGGCGGAGCTTGCAGTGAGCTGAGATTGCACCACTGCACTCCAGCCTGGGTGACAGAGCCAGGCTCCGTCTCAAAAAAAAAAAAAAAAAAAAAAAAAAAATAGTTCTGGCAAGTTTATACGGACAATTCCGTGGTTGAACGCTTTCCTCTCTTCCATGAAACATAATATAAATTACTTAAGAAGACATGTGTAAGGAAACAAAATCCAGCTATTACTTAAAAAAATTATTTAGTACCATCTCAAATATAAATGTTCTCTTTAATAATTTAATTGACACATGTCTTATTAAAACATGCAATTATCAGTCATATACAACATGCAGCATGCAGTAAATGGACAGCAGAGGTTAATAACCTGGAAGCATAGGATCTGAGAATGTGAGAGCAAGTTAAAGACAAGAGTTCCTCTCCATTGTCACTGAGGGTCGAGAAGCAATGCTGAAGCGTAGAACAGTGAGAGTGGGGGAAATACAGTTTGTCCAACACATAAACATATCTCCGCAAGTGGCGGCAGGTATAACTGAAAGACAAAGGTAAAAGGAGAGAAACAGAAAGAGAGGAGTTTTCCTTTGAAAAAATAAATCATTCTTTATGTCCTCAAAGCTTTCTGTGTATCTTCACTAGATGGTGCCCGAGAAAAAAAACTGTCAGAATGAAAAGATAAAAAAGAAAATGAACAATCAGAATAAAAAATGGGCAAAAGATCTAAACAGACACTTCATCAAAGAAGATATACAGATGGCAAATAAGCATATGAAGAGATGTTTAACATCATACATCACGAGGAAAATGCAAATTCAAACAATGAGACACCACCACAGACTATTTGAATGGCCCAAATCCAGAGCATGGATTACACCAAATGCAGGCGAGGATGTGGAGCAGCAGGAACTCTCATTCACTGCTGGTGGAGATGCAAAATGGTATAGCTACTTTGGAAGGCAGTTCGGCACCTTCTTATAAAACTAAATATACTCTTACCATACAATCCAGAAACTGTGCTCTTTAGAATTTATCCAAAAGAGTTGAAAACTTATATCCACACAAAAATCTGCACACAGGTGTTTATGGCAGCTTTATTCAGAATTGCCCACACTTGAAAACAACCAAGGTGTCCTTTAGTAGATGAATAAATAAATAAACGGTGGTACATCTAGACGATGGATTATTATTTAGGGCTAAAAAAATGAGCTATCAAGTCATGAAAAGACATGGAGGAACCTAAATTACTAAGTGAAAGCCACCAATCTGCAAAAGGCTACATATTGTGTGATTCCATTTATATGACATTCTGGAAAAGGAAAAACTATGGAGACAGCAAAAAGATTAGGGGTTGCCAGGAGTTAGAGTGGAGGGATAGATGAATACACAAAGCATAGAGGATTTTTAGGGCAGTGAAGCTACTCTACTAATACTATGATGGTGGATACATACATTTATCGAAAACCAAAGAATATACAACAGCAAGAGTGAACCCTAATGTAAACTATGTAGTTTGGATGATTATGTGTCAATGCAGGTTCATCAACTATAACAAATATGTCACTCTGGCACAGGATGTTGATAGCGGGGGAGGTTGGAGGCCAGGGAATAATATGGGAACTCTATTCTTTCTGATCACTTTTGTTGTGAACCTAAAACTGCTCTTTAAAAAGTCTATTTGGTGGAGAAAAAGGCATACTCACTGGGAGAAAAGTCTCAAAATATGAGGCTGTCATTAGTGAACCACATAAAATATGCCTTGGTAGAACAAAGTGATACAAAATACTTTTTCTTCACGGTATTATGAATATGTTCCTGGCAAGTAGGCAATAATACTACTACAATATGGAAGAGATTATGGTAGAGAGAACACTGAATTGCAAGTCAGAAAACTTAGAAATCCTTTGGAAAAGTGCTTGCAAAAATAAAATTTTTTAAAGAAAGACAAGACTTAGAAATCTAAATCCCGCTCACCCATTGGCAGCTTTATAATAGTGGGTGTATGACCCCTCTAAGCCTCAAACCCATAAGCGAACAACATAGAAGTAAAAAGTTTTAAACTGCTCCAAGATTTTAAAGTGATATTATAAAAAATAAAGTAATAAGAGGACCAATAAGAATTATCACTATTATTGTCAGAGTAATTTCACTGATGCCACATTTCAGGCCATTTAAAAATAGCAAGCTAGAGAGAAGAGAATGTAAAATCAATCTGACAAGGCAAATCAACAAAATAGTGTACATATCATGTGATATGCCTTGGCTATTATTAGTCCTTCAGAATCATGTCTAAAGAACTACATCAAAACTATATCAAAGTATTAATACCAAGAGGGTGATAGGTAATTTTTTAAGTATGTTGAACTCAAAACTAGTAAGTTAGAAGATTTGACATGGGCAAATTTCCACAAATGAACAATCCATTCATCCATTCAACCCACTAGCCTATCAAACAACCAATCAGTCAAGCAGTAACTACTATCTACTGCATGTGGGAACAGTGCTGGGCATTGAAGACAGGGTGGGGAATGATGTATACACAATTCCTACCCTTAAGGAGCTTACAACCTAGAGTGGGAGACAGATTATAAGACCCAGCAAAATCCCTCTAAAATAGAGAAAGTCTTAAGAAGCTGTTAATCTCCAAAACAGAGTAGTTAAAAATCTTTTAAAGTAGGCTTATATTTAAAGAGATGTTTCTATTGAGTCTTGGAAAGGATTCTAGGACTCCATCCACCAAAAGAGAGCAAAAACTTAAGAAAATACAAGAACTATATTCTTGAAAAATGCATACCACCAGCACTTTAAACAAGGGATCACAGTTAACATTATCATCAGTCACGAAGCAAGCAGATGTCATGTGTCTCCTGATATGATCACAGCATAGCCAAAGTCTAATCCCCCAAAAATCAAACAAACCAAAATTGAGGGACATTCTACAAATAAACAAAAAACTGTTCTGTATTCTCCAAATTTTGAAGGCCATAAGACAAAGAAAGACTGAGGGACCATTCCAGATTTAAAAAGATGAAAGAAGACAACTATATGTAACATGATTTTGGTATCAGATCCCTGACTTGGAGGGGAAAAAAGGCATTTTTTACTTAAAATAGTTTTTATTAATGTTAATTTCCTGATTTTAATAAATATCCTTATTTTTAAGAAATATACCATGCAGTAGTTAGTAATGGGGTATCATGTCTATAAACTTATTCTCAACCATTTCAAAAAAAAAGAGACAATAGTAAAGCAAATGTGGTAAAATTTTAACATTTGGGAATGTGAATTAAAGGTAAATGAAAATTATTTGCACTATTTTTGGTAAAACTGTTTTTTTTTATTTTCTTTTGAGACAGAATCTCATTATGTCGCCCAGGCTGGAGTGCAATGGCATGATCATAGCTCACTGCAGCCTAAACTACCTGGGCAAGCGATCCTCTTACCTCAGCCTCCCAAGTAGCTGGAACCACAGGTGCGTGCCAGCATACTCAGCTAATTTTTAAAATTTGTAGTAGAGGCAGGGTCTCACTCTATTGCCCAGTCTGTTCTTAAATTCCTGGGCTCAAGTGATCCACCCACCCTGGCCTTCCAAAGTGTTGGGATTATAGACATAAGCCACTATGCCCGGCCTAATTTATTTTTAATCTGGAAAAAAAAAATAGAACTGGTCTTTTTGATAAACTGAATAATATCCATTTTAAGATTATGAGATTCAAACCTAGAGCCCTAAAATGTCATTCTGACCTCTACACTTAAAGCTTGGGACATCAGAAAAACAAGATCATGGGAAGTAGGCAAATGTGGTCTGGAGCTAACCCATAAAAAACAGTCACTGTTACTTAAGAATTATACTTTCACAAAAATAAAATTTCTTTAATGCCTTCTTACAAGAAAATGTCCAAGATTGTGCAATGTATAGTTCTGAAATGTTATTTGATATAGTTATGCTTCACTAAAATAAAGTATGATAATATTCTGTCCTAGAACAACATTCAAGTCTGTAAAAGATGACAAAAACCACAAAAGAGTAATACTTAAAAAAGATTCCAAGGTTAAGTTTTCTAATAATGTATTTTGCAGTACTTATCAAATAAAATTATAACACATTTTCATAGCAACTTTTTCTGACTTTGTTTGGAGACGGAGTCTCGCTCTGTCACCTAGGCTGGAGTGCAGTGGTGCAATCTCGACTCACTGCAACCTCTGCCTCCCGGGTTCAAGCTATTCTCCCAGGTTCAAGAAATTCTCCTGTCTCAGCCTCCTGAATAGCTGGGACTACAGGAGCATGCCACCATGCCCAGCCAACTTTTGTATTTCTAGTAGAGATGGGGTTTCACTATATTGGTCAAGCTGGGCTTGAAATCCTGACCTCAGGCAATCCACCCACCTCAGTCTCCCAAAGTGCTGGGATTACAGGCACGAGCCACCGCACCCGGCCAATTTATTTTCCTAATTATCTATATGCTTAAAGAACTTAAAAAAATGAGATTACCAGAGGCAGGTTAACCTTTACCTAGACTAATAAAAATATTCTGTATATCCTTTTCCAATTTCCCTTCTTCTTCCCTCCCTTCCTTCCTTTGAGAAAGTTCATTAGTAGATCCATTAGTAGACTTAAAAATACCAAGAAATTAAATTAATAATAAATGTTTATGGCCTATATAAAGAAAATTACTAAAGTTAACTATTTGGCATAAAAGAAATCTTGAATAAATGAAGAAATACTAACTAGCATGTTTTTGGATAGGAAGACAAAATACAAAGAATGCCTTTATCCTTCACAGATTCAAAATCTCAACTGTTTGTATCTGATTTTGACAAAATTACTCTAAAATTTTTTTAGGTGGCCATTTTAAAAGCCAACAAAAGACATGGATTCCCTTACAGAAAAATGTACCAACAGTAAATGCTTGGGATTCAGTGGTACAAAAAGATACATGGATTCTGCTCACATAGAACCAGGGGCCCCATCCCCCATTTTGAAGCCTGTTAGGAACTGGGCTACATAGCAAGAGGTGAGTGGCAGCTGAATGAGCGAAGCTTCATCTGTATTCAGAGCCACTCCCCATTGCTCGCATTACCACCTGAGCTCCACCTCCTGTCAGATCAGTGGTGGCATTAGATTCTCATAGGAAGGCAAACCCTATTATGAACTGCGCATGCGAGGAATCGAGGTTGTATGCTCCTCATGAGAATCTAATGCCTGATGATCTGATCTGAAGTGGAAGAGTTTCACCCCAAAACCATCCCCCATTCTGTTCCTGTCTGTGGAAAAACTGACTTCCACAAAACTGGTCCCCAGTGCAACAAAGGTTGAGGACTGCTGTCACAGAATACACATTTAAATAGAGAGAGATTCAGAATCAGTGAGTAAAAAAACAAGATAATTTGTTAACAAAATAAAATATGATAAAGGTGGAAGAAGGGGCTAATTGTTAATTTTGGTGGTTATGAACGATTTCACTGATGGTATGACATTTGATATGAGAATCAAACACTTAGCAGAACTACAGTCTCAACTTCTCAAGCATTTGACAACATTATGAGCTAATTACATTAGCATAACTGAATAAAATATTTCTCATTTCCACTGAAAGGGATGATATTAATAAACTTGTAATGGGGCTTAGATATGAATAAGATGATGATTCATTTTAGTGGATGGGTCTAGACAGTGAGGGTTCCTGTTAATGGGCACTGTGATCTCAGAATCACAGGGCTGGGAGAGCCCAGGAGGTCATCTTGTGCAAGATCTATCCACAGAAGAACATCTAACAACCCTCGTGAGATGTTCACACTGCTCTTACTATACATCTTTAAGGGAGAAGGAACTCTCTAATTTGACAAATAGCCTCATTCTACAGATATGTAAATTCTAACAATTAGAAAACTTCTTCCTATAATAAGCTAAATCCAGTTGTTCTGTAACTTCTACCCAGTAATGAAACTTGGAATTCAGTACACAAAGTCTAACTTACTTCCTTACACTACAGTCTTTAAATAGATGAGGAAATTGTGAATTTCTTCATCTTTTCTTCTCTGATTGATGTTAAAATCTGTTCACCTCTCATAGGCTATGGTTTTTGGATTCCTCATCAGTCTTGTTACTCTCCTTTGGATACTCACACTGCCTAATAAGCTTCTTAGCAGCACAGTCAGTGCAGGGAGAAGTACTTTCTCACTGGTAGTATTGCGAATTGCTGGTGCATGGTGAGAATAAAAACCCAGACCAAATTTTGTTAGTTTTATTATAGTTTTGAAATTCTTTACAGACATACACAATATATCCCCTTACTGCCATCTAGATGCAGGGTAAACCACTCATATCATCCCACCCTTGATACCAGGCTGGTCATTCCTAAAATATGGCAAAAAGAATAAACATATTATTCTAGATGTGTCATGTTTTGGGCAGTGTTGAAAAGATTATACTCTATTAATGCAGCTTAAAATTATACATACTCAAAACTAAAGTTAAACTAAAAAGAAAAACAAATTTCCTCAAACTGAAAACTAAAACAAATTTAATTGTATCTCAAGTGGTAATGAAACTACACAAAGAATTACTCTGAATAACTTTCAAATGTAGAATTGACCATATATACTCAGTGGGTTATATTCTAAGGACTAATAGAAACACACACAAAAAATCCTAAACTTCATTCACTGACTTAAAATTAGTCATAATATTAATATTATTGTGAAACAACTGTATACACAAACACGGAGCAGAATAAAGAGAAAAACATTATATCAATGCTATTAAAAAAAGCAAATCAGAATTTCTGTTAGATAATCTGAAATTTGAATCAGAACTAAAAGTATAAATAATCTTTTTTCTCTACAAGAATTTATATCTTTTCAGCTTTGTCCATTGAAGAGACCTAAAAAAATTACAAACTCCTCAACAATGAGCACCCTATCACCTACCAACCACATTGTGGTTTCTAGGTCTGAGACAAGAAATGTATTTAATACAAATGAGTCTGAGACATCTTGTTTGCCTAAAATCTAGGAAGGAAGCAAGGAAACTGTCAAAGATGAATGGAGTCCTGTCAAAAGGACATAAGAGGCAACATAAGGGATCTCCCAATGGCCAAAAATGAAACAATCAGAAACCAAAAAGAATAACTGCTCTGTGAGTGATCAAAAACATAACAATCTATATGGACAATATGAACAGAAGTTCATAATAAATAAAAACCAAAAAATGAAAATGTATCAATTACTACTAGAGGTACCAAAGGTATCAAACTCAGTTTTGAAAATTAAATATTAAAAGGAAAAAATTAAGCATTACTCCCCTCTTTCCAACTATGATTACACAGTGGATGAAGGAAAATTCTTCTTTACAGAAAAACTCTATGTCACAAATATGCACATAATATTATAATTAGAAATTTGCATTTGGCAACATATAATAAAACAGTTTAGTCACATGAAAATCACATGAAAGAATGATGGTGAAATTTAGAATGAAAGGATTAGCTATCACCATCTGAACCTACCGATCAATCTTAGTATCTCCAGAATAACTAGACTTTATGTATCTCCTCATATGATAGAATATGAAATAAACAGGAACACTAAGTATTTTTGCCAATAAATTCCATCTAAATGATCTATCCTCTAGAGTTAATTTTCAGTTTACAAGAGAAATTGATGAGAGGGAACAAATTGAAGGACACAGAAAGTTGCAAACAAACAAATCTGGAATGTGAGATATTCTATAAGACAGCTTACCTGTTGACCAACTAGTCAAAGATGTGAGTTGAAGAGTTAAAAAAGAAAAGCAAGCAAGGGATACTGCACAATTTTTTTCTTAAACTTAGGTCAGGTAGCAAATAGCTGCAGTCCGTATTGTCTCACTTAAAATTACTTAACTCTGCAACTGATGTGAGAAAGCAGTCATAGGATGCACACAAATGGGCATGGCTGTGTTCTAACAAAACTTCATTTACAAAAACCTGCCTCTTTTCGACTGAAAAAAACTAAGACACATGACTAATCAAATGTGGTGTCGGATCCTGTATGAATCCTGATTTGAACTAATCAAAATAAACATATTTTTTTTCAAAGATAATCAGGCATAATGTAAATATGGGTTTGGAATCAGATAATATTAAGGGAAGTGTTGTTAATATTCTTGAGTGGACAAACTAAATAATCAAATTGATGTAAATGAGTAACAAAGTACTACAGATGAAACTTGAAATAGATGAGATTTTGCCTGAATAGATAGGTAAGGGAAAGTTTCCTCATAAAAGTAACGATTCAGCCAAGATTTGCAGGAAGACTAAAGATAAGCAGGAAAATAATTACAAGTGAAGGAACAAGGCAGACATAGGACCGAGACTGGAAGGAAACATGTCTCCTACGCAAAAGTAAAGGACAATGTGTAAGGAGCTGACCTTGCGGAAGAACAGAGGTAGGTAAAATCACCAAGGAATTATGCCTTCATTCTAGGAACAATGGGAAGCATCTGAAGTGTATAAAGCAGAGGAGTCACAGGATGAGATCTGCATTTTGAAATGATCCGTCTGGTTGGAGACTGATGAAGCAAGAGTTGACATCAGATGTGTTAAAGAGTTACTGCAGTAGAGTAGGCACTAAGGCAATGATAAAGGAGAATGAATGGATTTGAGGGGTAGTTACTGACAACACTTGGTAATGAATTGGATATGGCAGGTGACAGGGAGTGTCAAAATTGACTCTCAGGTTTCCGGCATGCAAAAAATTGTGGTGTCATTCAATGAGGTGGGAACAGAGAAAGAGGATCAAAAGAGGCTGGGAAAGGGCAAGATTTCCATTTTCAACATGCTGAGTTTGAGATGTCTCTGATAAATCCAAAAGGTGACATTAGTCATCTGATTGGACATGCAGGTCTGAAGCTAGAGGATAGGGCTAGCTAAATGTATGTTTGTGAGTCATCTGTATAAGGATGGGAGTGACTACAATCACCTAGGAAAAGAGTAGAGGGAGAAAAGAGAAGGGGGTTGCTACAGTCTGAATGTTTGTGTCCCCCACAAATGTGTATGTTGAAATCCTAGCCCCCAAGGTGATGGTATTAGGAGGTGGGGTCTTTGGGAAGGCATTAGGATTAGGCAAGGTCATGAGGGTAGAGCCTTCATGTATAGGATTAGTGTCCTTATAAGAGTCCCAAGAGAGCTTGCTTCCACTCTCCACCATGGGAAGACAAGAGAAAAAACTGCCCTCTTTGGGTCAGTAAGCAGGTCCTCACTAGACACCAAATCAGTCGGTGCCTTGATCTTGGACTTCCCAGACTCCAGATCTGTGGGAAGTAAATGTCTGTTGTTTATAAGCTACTCCGTATACGCTATTTTGTTATAGCAACCCAAACTAAGACAGGGTGACTTTGAGAAATGCCAACATTTAAAGTGTCACAAGATCACTTCAAATCTAGATAAAGATAAACTTTTACAGAATTTTGAAGAGTGGCCAAAAAAACCATAAAGAAGATGAGGAAACCAAGAAGAGGTTACTGTGAGGAAGGAGTGGTTACCAGTGTCAAATACAATTGAAAGGATAAATGAGACGGAAAATGTCCACTGGATTTGGCAATGTGGAGGTCACTGGTGACCAACAATTCTTTTCATTAGTAACATTAAAAATACCATTGATTAAAACAAAATCTGAATGCAAGACTTCCTAAGACATCTTTAATCTCATTGATTAGCTCATTCACATGCATTAAATATGCACTAAGTTTCCAGGGGAAATTTTTACAAACTAAAAATTTATAAAATAGCGTGCACACACAATTTTACACAGTATAAAACTTACATATCCAAGAAAATCAGCAAAGGAAAATCTGGAATGAATGTCAGGAAACTATACAACAGTGGTGGAAGCACAACCCTTGAATCATTTAATTCCTTGACAGCAGAAGCCATTTTTCCTGGAGCTGAATCTACTGCCAGCAGTGAACATCCTGGGAATCTCTAGTATGAAGGATTAACAGACTGGCTCAAACACTGGAAAATATATTGAAGGGAACAATCTAGTACTAGCTCAAAGGGGATGAAATGACCTAATATCCCACTGCCAGATTTATAAAATAATAGAGACTATAATAATAATAATAATGAACCCCTTTACAATATACCAATATTAGCATCTTTTCTGTGAGTTGTTTTATTAATTGCTGAAGAAATTCAGAATAAGAAATTCCTACATCTGTAGTAAAATACAATTTTTTAATCAATTAAAATGTATACCATCCTTGGTACTTGAGATTTAATCATATTCTCTGCTGATTTCAAAATCTTTCAATAAGCACTTTCATCCTAAATTAGACACTCATTCTGGTATATAAGTGTATCAATAAAGATCTAAAACCTAATTTGTAGAAACATAAATAACAGCCAAATATCTTAGATAGCAATTTCATGATATCTCTGTCAAATTACTTGCTTTCTAATTTTAAAATATTGTAAATATTATTAGGTTCAGATATAAATTTGGCAATAGCCACAGGAATAATCATATTATCTCTTAGGGACAAATTTTATTTCCAAGAATATTTTTGAGAACTTTAACTTGTCTTTGAAGATTTGATCACAGTTTATAGAATCTCATTCTCTTCCACATAGAAAACAAAGTAAAGGCACAGATTATCATATACCACCAAAGCAAAGGGGATAAGGCACCTGAAAAGAGTTTTTAAAAGGTTTGTAAACAGTAAGTCATATGCACCAGGTATCTAAAATTCCGAGACTGAGCAGATGAAAATGTACAGGGTACTCATTAAGTACACCACTGTCCCTTGTTTTACAGATGGACCATCTATATTTACAGGTGTGGATAAACAGATCAATTTATTACCAGCATTCCTTCCTACATGGTATGTGAATGAAACATGTCTTTTGACTTTGGACAAAGCAACTATTTAAAAAGAATGTTGTCATGGCTCTCCATTACAGACATTTGCTCTGCAAATGCCCAATATGGCCATGCAGCAATGTGAAGCTGGCTTGGTTCCCAGCAATGCACAGTTTGCTATATGGCTTGAAGTTGTATTTCAATGTGTTAATAGCATGTTGCTGTCTACTCTACTTGTGGTCTAGTAAGCGAGGTCTAAAACTCCACACATGCAGACATTCATTTGAAATTTCTTTCTGGCACTTTCTTTTCATGAATATAGAGTTAGGGTAAAGGGAACACTAATGGAGATTTCATAAAAACAAAATTTACTTGAAAATAATTCATTGATTAATTTGTTTACACCTTATATTTTGAAAGAAGCATTTCAATGTCATTATGTTCCTCTTGTACCAAAGGAAATGGTGGATGGACAGAGCACACATTAAAACGATGACTCCCACAGATGCCAAATTGGTTCCAGTGGGAATGCAGTTGACTAAAGGAAAAAAAGACCTAAAGCACATGCTCATTACAAAAATAGCCATCAAAGACACACAATTCAGCCTGAAAATATTAAAATTTACCTTTTAATGTCATCCAGAGAAATTAAGATACTTGTTTTAAAACATCTAGTCTTTGGGGGACATGAATGATGACTATATGCTAAAACTCCACACACATCTGTCTGCACTGAATAATCTGAGGTATAAACACTAAGAATGTAATGGAAAAATTGAGTTCACAAATAAACAGGTATAAAATAGCATGTTCAGCACATTTTATGATCATCAAAAAGCTTGCTCATTTTTAAAGTCATTATTTTGTACAAACTGCCTCTTGGCAAAACGATTTATAGCCATTATAAAATTCTTCCTAAAAAACTGAGCTCTAAGTTTTGATTCTTCAACATCCATGCCACAAATATTAGATCAGTGAAGTTAGATAATCTGGAGCCATGAAATAAGGCCAATTCTGCTGAGACTGATTAAATATTTATGTCATATCCTTTATACAGCAGAGCAGAAAAAATACACACAAGATAAAATGCTATATAATGGTAAGAGTCGAAAATCTATTGGAGTCATTAAAATAAGAACAAGTCTTCATATATATACACAGAAATTATGCCATTAAGTCATTATCAGAAGACCATTTCAGAGTCATTTTTCAGTTGTGGTCATGGATATACACGGAAACATCCACAGTCTCTCACCCTTTTACCCACAAGGGTGTGGTGATACACACTAAACCCACACCTGTGAGCTGGCAGGTGAGGATTATGGGAGCTGTCTGTTACAGGAATGTAGTCATCAGAAATTGAAGCTCGCTGGGGTGGATGGTTGGAGATGAAAAGACTGATCTTGGTCTCACCAGCCCAATGTTCTAGCCAGTCTAACTGAAGTATCAGCCTGACTGCCATAGTGACTGAGGCATATAGCTCAGCATCTTCTCCAAGGGAAATAGACAAGCTATGGAGTCTTTTGCCTCTGGGTCTTTGCACCTGCCGCTGACTATCTGGAGATGCTCCTCCAATCTCCTTATCCTCTGGGAAAACTCCTACTCTTCACTAAGTGTGACTCTTCTATGAGGCCCTCCACGATTGCTACATGCACATTTTGGTGCTCTCCCTTCTAGCTTCCCATTGTGCCTTATGCTTACTACCAACAAGCAAGTTCACAAAATGCATTTGTAAATGGCTTTATTGTCTATCTCCCCTCTCAGTAATCATAAACTCACTGAGGGCAGATGTTGAGTTTTTATTTTCGTTTCTCTAGTACCTAGTATAGTGTTTGGCGTAAGAAACCACCATATTTATTAACTGGAGGAAATGGACAAAAACTAATGTTCCATATTCAATGATACACAAGTTATCTTATGTATGGGAGTTCTATGCATCATCATTGCCTTTATATTAGACTGACAAACACAGTTTAGGCTGGGCTGAGATTCAGAGTCATAACCATAAACATAAAATTACTTACTTCCTTAGGAGTAAGCAAAGACCTATAAATCACTGGCAACAGGAACTTACACAATAATTCCTAAGGTCTTAACTGCTCATTTCTTAAAATCTTAAGAAAACCCCACAATTTGGCCATTTAGCAGAGGTGAGAAAAATTCATCATTTTAATCATCCCTGGTCCCTAACCAAAAGGAAAGCTTTCTATTTTCTTCCAGCAGAATAGAGAACTAGAATAATACGATTAATCTCACAGTTGGCCAAACTGAAATAGTTCTGAAGACCTTCAGTTATCACTTTATTCATTCTATGAATTATTTCAGATTATTTTGAATCAAAATCAGCAATACTTTTACCAACCTCTAGAACTAGGGTCCTCTATGAAGGCTACCTACCCTTTTTCAGGTAAAAGTTGTAACTGTTGGATATAGGAAATGGGTGAGGTGCGATGAAAGAGACCATGATGGGGGTTGGGAGGAAATTCACTGTGGATAGGAAGACAAGCTAAATTGCATTTTTTGTGGCCATTCCTAGAAGGAGAAAACTGGGTCCAAGGAAGACCTAAATTCTGATGAAAAGGACACAGGTTCTTATTTATCTCACATCTGAATAAACAGTTATTAGTTATTTAACTCTTCCCTTTATCTCCATTTTGTACATAATTTTTAAGAAAATTAACCAATGGTTACTCATCAAGCAGTTTATAATCTAGTTGAAGATACAAAATATACACATACTTACTAAAAGTTAAGAAGAAAACAACATAAGACATAAAATGATTCTGTATTATTTATTATTTGACAAATAATAAAACTACTTTTAAATTTATTAATATAACAATTGAATAATTTCAAATTACTTGATAAATAATAAATCTATTAGACAAAATAATAAATGTATAACAATAAGAGCAATAAGAACAGGGACAAAATAAAGTACTGTGGTCTATAAACAAGTATCGGGGAAAAATAATAAGTGGGGATTATGGATTATTTGAAATGTTAAAAGAAAAAACAAGCCACAGCCTGGAAGAAATAAATGTTTGCAAAACAACATACTTGTAAAGTACTTGTATCCAAAATAAATAAAGAACACTCAAATACTCAAAACTCAAAAACCCAAACAACCCAATATTAAAAGGGACAAAGGTCTAAATAGATACTTCGCCAAAGAAGATAAATGGATGGCAAAAGAACACATGAAAAGATGCTCAACATTATTTGTCATTAGGGAAATGCAAATTAAAACCATGAGTGAGCACCACAGAACTACTGAAATGGCTTTTACAAAAAGAAAACACTAACTTCTGGTGAAGATGTGGAGTAACTGGAACTATCATATATTGTTGGCAAGAATGCAAAATGGTATGGCCACTTTGGAAAACACTTTGACACTTTCTTATAAAGTTAAACATACAATTACATATGCCTGAGAAACTCTACTCCTAGGTATTTACCCAAGAGAAATGAAAACGTGGGTTCCCCAAAAATTCTCTACACAAATATTTATGGCAGCTTCATACATAATTGTCCCAAAATGAAAACATCCACATGTCCTTCAACCAGTGAATGGATAAACTGTGGTATTCATAGAATAAAATACTTGCTCAGTAATAAAAAGGAATGATACACACAAGAACATGGATAAATCTCCAGTCTCAAAAAACTAAATACCATATGATTTGATTTATGACAAAGTGGTAAAGGAAAACTAAAGAACAGAAAGGGGCTTGGGTAGGAAGAACGGTTTGACTAGAGTAGCCCAGGGGAATCTTTAGGGAGATGAACATATTATCTTCAGTGTGGTGGTAAATACATGACTTTATGTGTTTGTCAACTCAAAGAACTATTTACTAAAAGAGGGAAATTTTTTATATGTAATACATTTTTTAGTGTCCTAAAAAATTAAAAACAACAGTCACTATGGTGAAGCAGTAGCCTATGCTGGTCAAATATACCAAATGTATTCAAGGGAAGAAGAAAATTAGGTTACAGATTTTAAGCTCAATTCTAATGTCCTGTTCAAGCACAGACCATTTGTCTTTAAAAACCTTTGATATCAAGCCCCTTATAATCTCTCTACACTTTTTACATTTCTTTCCCATGCTAGCATCCAAAAAATCTTACTATTCTCAAAAAAGAACTACTATCAGACATCTGGGAACAAAACCAAGTGTTTCCTGCCACGATAGAGACTTGTTAATATCCTACCAAAAATGAGCTATACTAAAATGAGATAAGCTCCTGAGAAAAGCTTACCACACCCTAAATACTACAGCAATGGTTCATTCCACATCAATCTGTATATTGGCCCCAAACAAACAAAAGGCTTATTAGAGAAGAGTTATTTCTCAAGGTCTTAATGGAAGTCAGAGGAAATAGTCAATGAAGCACTAAATATTTAATTCAAAACACTCAGTATACTTGGTTTGGTAGTCTGAGACATATGCCTTATAATTAATAAAACAGATTTTCTCCTTAAGAATCCACATCCTATCTGCTATCAGATAAAATTCTGCAGAGGGCAGAGAACAAAAGAGATACAGAATCATGCAGAAAAACTCAATAGCCTATGTAGAAATAAGTAAAAGACAAAAAAGAATATTTCTACATGATGAATATATTTTAAAACGCACATAGAGCTTAAATAATCAAATGGGTCCATTATTTATTTTTAAAATGACTTCAAGAATGTCACTAAAAGAATACTATTGTTTTAATGCACAATATTCATCTTTTAGATAGATATATTAGCTTAGACTACTATACTGCCTTTTGAGAAGTTCAAAGAACCTTAAGATCAACCTCTTTACTCCATCCTTTAAGAAGAGTTTCCTAATTTTCGACTTATTTATTCATATATGTATGTGCTTATGTATGCATATATTTAAAGCAATGGAACCCTTTCTTCCAATGAAAGCTAATGTGAAATGGCAATGTGTAAACAGATCAAAGCAGAGTGGAGCTGCTCTGGGAGGAGTACAGTGGGTATCCCAGAGTAACTGGTGGCTGCTCATGTTGCCACCAGCAAAGAAAGCAGGAGATCTAGAGTACGAGAACAAAACACAGAACCGGAAAATCATTGCTTTAAAGTAAAGGTATCAGAATCACAGAATCTTGGATTGGGGGGTAGACCTCCCTTTACCCAATTTTCCATCCATCTCTCCGATGGTGCCTCCAAAGGCATGCAGCCACTGCTGAATAGCTTAAGTTCTCTTAGGTCTTTTTCCCAAGTCAAAATGCAGGTCACAGCTACACTGTCCTATGTGAAAGATATTGAAATACATGAACTAGTTGCCACATTCCTTTTAGTTATTAGGATCAGCATGTTTCCTTTGTAAAATAAAGTGGAGTGGATCTACTTCTATCTGGTTCCTCTGAGGCAGTGGCAGTCTAGATCCAACTCTAATGAAATAAACAGCTGTTACAATGCTTCATACTGTACTAGCACATCTGGAGCTAAAAGTCACGAGAGGAATCTTAGTCAAAGTCTAAATACAAACTGTAAGTACTAACTAGCCTTGAAGAGGGCCACATCAACGTAATTCTTAAAACGGCAACGTCTGTATCTGATTTTACTTCTGCAGGCAAGAAAAGGAACAGGCTGGAGACAAGAAAACTTCAGAACTAAACATTCATAGATACAAAATTTGAAAACATGTAATTCCTTTATAATAATACTCAGTTATATATACCTTCCAAAATTCTTTTTCTTGCAACCTGTTGATGTTTCTAAATTACACATGTGATTTTCCTGTTCCCCTGCCTTTTACCTACTGAAATACTATTCATCTGTTAAGATCTTGTTTGAAAGACAGGTACATTATTAAGCATTCTGTTTTATCTTAGTTTGGAACTATTTCCTCCCCCTACTTTCCATATTCTTATGCTTTGCACAATTTATCACTTTCCGTCTTATATTAGCTGGCTATATGGAAATCCTACTTGATTGAAACAGAATTTCTTCTTTCTTTCTCTCTTTTTTCTGAGACAGAGTCTCGCTCTGTCGCCCAGCCTGGAGTGCAGTGGCACGACCTCGGCTTACTGCAAGCTCTGCCTCCCAGGTTCATGCCATTCTCCTGCCTCAGCCTCCTGAGTAGCTGGGACTACAGGTGCCCGCCACCACATCCGGCTAATTTTTGTATTTTTAGTAGACATGGGGTTTCACCATGTTAGCCAGGATGGTCTCGATCTCCTGACCTTGTGATCCACCCACCTCGGCCTCCAAAGTGCTGGGATTACAGGCGTGAGCCACTGTGCCTGGCCTCTTTTTTTTTTTTTTTTTTTTTTTGAGACAGAGTCTTGCTCTGTCGCCCAGGATGGAGTGCAGTGGCAAGATCTCAGCTTACTGCAACCTCTGCCTCCTGAGTTCACGCAATTCTCCTGCCTCAGCCTCCCAAGTAGCTGGGATTACAGATGCGCGCCACCACCCCCGGTTAATTTTGGTATTTTTAGTAGAGACAGGGTTTCACCATGTTGGCTAGATTGGTCTTGAACTCCTGACCTCAGGTGATCGGCCCACCTCAGCCTCCCCAAAGTGCTGGGATTACGGGAGTGATCACCATGCCCAGTGTGAAACGGAATTTCTTATACTTAAAGTATACTTTCACATTCCCTTTCAATAGATAAGATATTTAGATGCTATAAGAATTAAAGATCCATATAATAGAAAAATATATGGATTGGTTACAAACTGGGGGGGTGTCTAGCAAAGACTCAGTACAATCTAAAAATGTACCTTTCAGCCAGGTGTGGTGGCTCACACCTGTAATCCCAGTGCTTTGGGAGGCCGAGGTGGGTGGATCACCTGAGGTCAGGAGTTTGAGACCAGCCTGGCCAACATGGTGAAACCCCATCTCTACTAAAAATGCAAAAACTAGCCGGGTGTGGTGGTGCGCACCTGTAGTCCCAGCTACCGGGGAGGCTGAGGCAGGAGAATCACTGGAGCCCAGGAGGGAGAGGCTTCAGTGAGCTGAGATCAAGTCACTATACTCCAGCCTGGGTGACAGAACAAGACTCCATCTATAAACAAAACAAAACAACAACAACAACAACAAAATACCTTTCACAGAAAGCATCCACTGCGGCTTTATTAAATACCTTCTCACTCAAAATGCCATGTAACATTTTAATTCATTAAAAAAATAATTACTAAGACTTACTTTGTAAAAGCACCATGCCAAGTATAGAGTAATAGAAAAAATAAATCAAGACTAGATGCTCTTTCAGGTATAAAATCTTTGTGTTCAGATGTCAAGTTACATGACAGACTTCTCTTCAGTCTAACCCTATGGACCTCTAACTTGCCTATGATGGTGCTGTTGCCCCACTCCCACAATATAGTAGTTGTGCTATAATTCCCTTCAGTTTGCTGGTTTCCAATGATTAGGCAAATGCACTTGGTGGGGCAGAGGCTGTCGACTGTTCCCCAATGATCAATTTCTCCCTTTCTTCTACACTAACAGATTTTTTTAAAGCTGAGCACATTGCTGCAAATAATAAAGACTATATTTCTCAGCTTCCACTGCTGCTAAGTGTGATCACATGGTGAAATTCCGGATTCCTAGGTCGAAGGTCTCCTGGCAGCTTCTAAGAACCTTCATTAAGAGTTACCCAGTCTTGGCCAGGCATGGTGGCTCATGCCTGCAATCCCAACACTTTAGGAGGTCGAGGTAGGAGGATTGCCTGAGTCCAGGAGTTTGAGGACAGCCTGGACAACACGGCAAAACCCTGTGTCTACAAAAAATAGAAAAAAATTAGTTGGGCATGGTGATGTATGCCTGTAGTCCCAGCTACTTGGGAAACTGAGATGGGAGGATTGCTTGAGCCTGGGAAGGGGAGAATGCAGTGAGCCAAGATTGTACCACTGCACTCCAGCCTGGGTGACAGAGTGATATCCTGTCTCAAAAAAAAAGAAGAGTCACCCAGTGTTTTACCTCACTTTTTATTGTTTGCCTCCTCCCCTATTCTGTGGCTTGAACTAAGATGCTTCCTGGACCTAAGAAGGAGGATCAAACCCTAGGGGATGGTGGGTCTGAAAAGAGTGTGAGTCTCTGAGGACTTTGTGATAGGCAGAATTCCCTCTACTCAAAGATGTCCATGCCCTAATGCCTGGAACCTGTGAACATGTTATATTACAGGTCAAAAGGTAATTTGCAGACATAATTAAGATTATTGTCCTTAAAACCAGGAGACTATCCTGAATTATCCAAATATGCACAATCTAATCACATGATCCCTTAAAAGCAGAGAACTTTATCTGGCTGGAGTCAGAGACATGTGGCAGAAGTCAGAGGGATTCCAAGCATGAGAAGCATCATTTGATGTGCCAGTCAGATGCAGGGGCCCACACGTAAGGACCAGAGAGAGGTTTCCAGGAGTTAAAAGCAGCCCTCAGCTGAACACCAGTAAGGCAAGGAGGAACTCAGTTCCACAATCACAAGGAACTAGATTCTGCCACCAACCTTAATGAGCCTAGTGGTAGATTCTTCCCAGAGCCTCCCAATATGAGCCCATCAGGCCTACAACTTGATTTCAACCTTTTGAAACCTGGAACAGAGAAACCTGCTGAGCCAAGCCAGATTTCTGATCTACAGAATTGTGAGATAATAAATCTGTATGGATTAAGCAGTTGAGTTTGCAGTAACTTGTTACAGCAGCAAATGGAAGCTAATACAGACTTCCTGAAGCAGAGCTTCCTCATCAGTCTCAGAAGGACTGCTCTGGACTTTACTTGGAGAGAAAAGAAATTATTTTTTCTTTAAGATGCTCAGATTTTAGGTTTTTCTCTTATTCACAGTTGAACCTAAATCTGACTGATACACTTCATGAAATCCTTTCAACACATAACAATATCATGATCAAAAGCTAAAGACTAACAGAAACTTAAGTGAAATACTATTCAAGTTGTGAACAATTTTTAAAAATAGATGTAATGATACAAGTTAAACAGTCTTTAATAAGGCCTATTTTCACTTTCTCAGTTGCAACAAAGACATGGTGTGATACTTCAAATTTAATAACATTTAGACTATGGCCCAATTTTAATAAAGTCCTTTTTTAAGTGGCATGAGAGTACACTGCTATC
Source organism: Macaca thibetana thibetana (assembly GCF_024542745.1). Lineage (NCBI taxonomy): Eukaryota > Metazoa > Chordata > Mammalia > Primates > Cercopithecidae > Macaca > Macaca thibetana. The sequence goes on along the minus strand of NC_065595.1, from coordinate 31,413,275 downwards.
AGGCAGTGTTTGAACTAGTCAGGGTTAGTAATTACTTATGAGATACAATAAGATCAATCAACACACACCAGCAAAACAGGTGCAAATGATATGGTAGGAAAGAAAAGTATAGTTTCCAGTAAGTACCATATATCACTGTGAAAGAAAAAAAATATTTGTGGCTTGAAAAAATGCCTAAAATCTTTCAATCATCACACAATATTCACTCAATTTCGTAAGTGCAATATAAAAACATAATACTATAAAATCTTCATATTAACTTTTCCTCTTCATAAGGAATCAGACTTCTGCAAACAAAATTTGTTTAATTCAGTTCTCATTTTAATACGAAACGTTTTATTTCTAGCTACATAAGGAGTATAACATTTGTATAAAACACTGATAATTGTGTTTCAACTTTTTTTGTTCTGGAATGTCTTATTCACATTACAGATGTCACTTTGGATAACTTAAAAATTAAAACCTTTTTAAAAAACATATTTCAAAGGACTTCCAATTCTCCCTCTTATATGAGAATGGCCTTTGAAATGCCCATTTATACACTAAAAAATATATATATATAAATAGGCTGGGCACGGTGGCTCACGCCTGTAATCCCAGCACTTTGGGAGGCCGGGATGGGTGGATCACGAGGTCAGGAGATCAAGACCATCCTGGCTAACATGGTGAAACCCTCTCTCTACTAAAAATACAAAAAATTAGCCAGGTGTGGTGGCAGGCGCCTGTAGTCCCAGCTATTCGGGAGGCTGAGGCAGGAGAATGGCGTGAACCCAGGAGGCAGAGCTTGCAGTGAGCCGAGATCATGCCACTGCACTCCAGCCTGGGCGAGACTCTGTCTCCCCAAAAATAAATAAATAAATAAATAAATAAATAAATAAATAGCCATTCTCAGTCATGTTACTGGTATCTTCAGAACTATTTGAATTTGATGAAATAAATCCCACTTTAGGAAAACTAATATATGGAAAGAACAAGTTGCTTTATAAATGGCAAGATTCAGGAAGGGAAATAGGCAGGGGTGAATTCCAAGTGCCAATTAACATTGAGAAATGAAAACAAAGTCTTTTTAAAAAAACAATGTAAGTAAATGGGAAAATGTGAACTCGCTCCCAAAAGGCCACTCTGTAGGAGCCAGGCCTGCAGAACTCCTAGCCTCTGAGGTAGAGGATGAAAACAACATGCACACAACAGTCAGATCAGTCCAAACCATCTGCTCTTTGCAAATATAACTTAACAAGGTCAACCAAGGAATCAGTGGTCCCTCATCTTGAACTTGCTCCCGCTAGACTTTGAATCCTTTTCCTTGTTGCTTAACGAAGCTCAAGACACACATGATCTGGGAGCAGTTCACCTAGCCCTTGAAGAGAGCAGTTCACCTAGCCCTTGAAGAGAGAACTGGGAGCAGTTGAACTGGGAGCAGTTCACCTAGCCCTTGAAGAGAGAAACTCTCCTGCAGTTGCTCATCCAGGTATCTTCATACTCAATTTTATTAAGCAAATTATCCATAAGGGTCTCCTGCTTGTGACCCCAGGGATCACTTTAGGGGACAAGTACTAAAGGACTGTACACACTGAAAGGTTAGGTAACTTCCCAAGATCACACGGCTGGCAAGAAATGGAGGCTGGTCTCTCATTCCAGTGTTCACACTGTCATACACTGTCCCTGATGCATGAGTGAATATTTTCTTTCCAGAGCTGTTTATATGTGTCTTGACATGCGTATGTACAAACAACTTAAATGTCCCAATATATAGCATTAGCAATTTTAACTGGATAAATTCAATGATATTTTGAGGTCATGTATCTTTGAACACAGATTATGGAAAATGCCTATAAAACTGGTTTTTTTTTAATTGCATACACATGAGTAGAAAATTATCTACAGTGTTATCCACCAAGATATCAATTTAAGGATTACCTGGAAGCAGACGTTATATTAATAGTTCCAAGTTTGTCTATATTTTTTGTAATCAGCTTATGTCGCTTTTGTTCTTTGAGTTATTTTTGAATCATTTATTCTAAAAATATTTATGTGCCAGGTATTGTTATAAGGATACCATTGTGAAAAAAATAAAGATCACTGCCCTTTTGGTGCTTACATGGTAAGAGATGAGAAGAAAAACATACACAGTGAAAAGGCTAGCTTTCCTCCCACCCCATAACCACTTTTATCAGTTTCTTATGTATCCTTCCAAAGTTTCTGCATGTAAACAAGATAAATGCAAACATATATTATTTTCCCCTACACTAATCACATACTACATGTATTATTCCATATCTTGTATTTTTCACATAATACATCTGAAAGGGCCTTCCATCAGTACCTTACTTTTTTTTTTTTTCACAGCTGCACACTATTAGATCAATGTACTATATTTAAGTTGGTCTCTATTGGTGGATATTTGAGTTGTTAATCTTTTGCTATTATAAAAAACTCCCAAAATAAACCAGTACATTGTCATTTTGCACAAATGCACGTAGTATTGTTGGGTCAAAGGGTGATGTTATTTGAAATTTGGATAGATATTACTACATTCTTCATAGGAGTTGTACCAATTTACACTTCAACCAGAAAATTTTGAGACGGTCTGTTTCCACATAACCTGGAAAACAGATTTTTCTAATCTGATAGGTGAAAAACAGCATGTCAGTGAAGTTTTAAACTGCAATTTTCATATCAGAGTGAAACTGTGCATTTTTAACAATATTTAAGGGCTATGTGATACCTCTTTAAGTAACCTTTAAAACTGTGAAATTTGTGAATGCATCATCTTTAGGCAAATTGGTTACTGCCTCCATAGTGTCTACATGCAGCAATGGATCTGGCTTGAATTAATTAGCTATGTATTAATATTATTTCTTCACTCTTGATGTTAAGAAAGTTAATAGCCAGGATTAGACTGTAAGGATATTAACTGTTGTATTAGTTCCCCTAAGCCTAGCACAGAGCCTGGTGCACCTTAGCGTCCAATAAAATGTTTGCTTTAAAAAAAGAGCAACAGAAAAGATGTTTTCTTTGGAAGTTATAGTGCAACAGCACCACCAAGGGGGAGCTTTAGCCAAAGCATCCCCCTATCAAATTTCCTCCAGCAGAATCACTTGAACCCAGGAAGCAGAGGTTGTAGTGAGCTGAGACCATGCCATTGCACTCCAGCCTGGATGACAGAGTGAGACTCCGTCTCAAAAAAAAAAAAAAAAAGAAAAAGAAAAATATTTCCTCCAGCCCAAGCCACTGTGGATACATAATCAAATTGGAGATACTGTGAATGTTGTTTAAATGGGACTTGCAAACAACCTTCAAACTCCACCCTCCACATGCTACCCCTCGGCCTCTCTTGTATAGAACTTGAGCTGTTATTGTCAGAGTGAACATCCAGCCCGCCACATTACCACAAGATAACACAGCCGTACATTTTCTCAGACTAAAGACAAGATTTGGTCAATATCAACAACTCAGTGGCCAGCAAGCGCAGCCACATGAACATGCATCATACAGGAACTCTGCACTTGCTTCTCTTCCATTCTGACTATAAAGACACCTCTACTAGATAGTGGGCATTTCCTGCTCAACAAAAGAAACTAAAGGCAAAAGTCAGGGAGATGATGTTAATGTCAAATGTAAATTAAAGGAAAAAAATGCAAAGAATAGCATTTGAATGGATTCAGCTTAAATTTTCTATTTTGAACAGAAGCCTGGATGTTGATCTTAAGAATGAAAGTTTTCATTTTCCCAGCTACAATAAGCAATAATTTATAAAACTTAATTCAACAGTCTTCTAGCAGTCTTGTGGCTGCTAGTATCCAAAGATGGCCACAAATGAACCACATCTCCCAGCATTTATGCCCTTCTGTGGTTCTTTCCTCTTGTATCTGGGCTGGTCTCGTGACATGCTTTTGACCAACAAAACGTAACATTCAGGGATAGCTGAGCTAGGCCATAAGAAACCTAACAGTTTCTGCTACTCTCGGGATGTCTCCTCTTGGGGACCTGCCTATGTTGCAGTGAAGAGGCCAAGCTTCATAGCAAGGTCACAAGGAGAAGAACTGAGGTGCTCCAGGCAACACCTCAACATATCTCCCAGCTAGCATCAACTGCCAGCGTTGAGATGACACCACACTGGACAGCCAGCCCAGCTGCTCTGTGATGGCAAACAAGAGACCTCAAGTAGATAATCACTTAGCTAAGCAATCAACCCAAAGCCCGGTGGAGGTCATTACAAATTGTTGTTTTAAGCCACTAAGTTTTGGGGTGGTTTGTTACACAGAAATAGACAACAGCAACAAATTTATTTCATAAACACACCCGGGCAAGATAAGCAATAAACTTAAAAGGCAATTTAGTACAGTAACACTGCCATCTTAAGACTTTTAGGATAGAGACCATGAGCTCTTACAGAGAATAAACATGATTTATATATTCTGTAAAACCCTTCTCTTCCAACATCTGATAACTATGTTCTCAATAAATATTTATTAAATGGAAGCATGAATAATACAAATGTAGTTAAATATTGATTATACTGATGGAAGGAAGTAAAGGTATAATTAATTCAGAAATAGTAGATATTTAAAAGTATATACAGTGACCTCTGTAATACAGACATGCTCACACCCACTCTACCTACCTCATCCTGAAAGGGCATTAGAGTGCTGGCTCTTATACTTCTCTCAGAGCCCCTTTCAACTCTTAAAAATATTAATGAGAACCCCAAAGAACTTTTTCATATGTCAGTTATACTGATAGATATTAAAACTGAGAAAAATATTAAGTATTTACTAATTCATTTAAATTTAATCATAAACACATTACATGTTAACATTAATACAGTTAGTGAAAAAGCCCCTTCAGTCATTTGAGAGATACTGGTTCACTGAATTACGCAGATCTTCCAAATGTTGACACATTTCATCAAATAATATTTTTTAAAATCCACGTTTATTAACATCATTGATGTTATAACAAAAGTCTAAATTATTGGGAAGTTGTCAAACTCATGATGCCAAATATAAGTCGAATATAAGTTAAAATTTTAATTTTGACTTGAAAACTTTATTAGCAACCAACACTGGCAGTTTCCTCACTGCCAAGACTGTCTTGTGTTCTTTAGTGTAAAAATGCTATTCCATCAGAAAAGTGGCTAGTTCAGCTCACAACTCCATCACACACCTGCTTTTCCTCAAGACAATCACTGGAACCCAGTATGGAGTAGAAGTGCATTATGTGAGCTTCTAGTTTTATCACAGAAAATATCAAAAAGATGTACTCAAGGGTCAAGATTTATAACAACTAATCATTTTTACTATTTCACCAAGGACATTTTTCAGTGAAGATGGCTTTTATTTTACCACAAATATGTGTGTAGTTGTGGAAAATATAGTGAATACTAGTACAGTTAGGTACCACTTGATTTGTGCTAAAGTCTCAGCAGTTTTACCCCAAGTTTGCTATTGTACCTTTGATGCAAATGTCAGCACAGTGGAAATGGCAAATGATATCTTATTATAAAAGGCTTAGACTAGACTCCATGGACCCTCTGTGGCCCACAGAACACACTTTGAGAATCAACGCACAGAAGTGATCCAAGACTCCATAGAAACTTTATATAGTGGACATTCTACTCATTCACAACTGAGACTCTGAGTGCAGGTATAAGGTAGATGATGTCTGTCTATCCTTTTCAGTTTTATCAATGTTATGTCTGCCAAAAAGAACATTTCCAGGCTAGGGTCAAACTTGGATTTCAATTTCAGCTCCACCACACTAAGAGCTACATGACCTTGGATAAGTCTCAGGCTGAGTCTCAGTCTCCTCATCTCTTAAACAGAAATTCTGTACCTTATAGATGGCTAGAGTTACAATTAAATAAGAGAGTGTCCATACAACACTGACTAGGATTATGAGTGATAGAGTAAGCCCTGAACTGAATCAGGTTCTAAATGACTAAGGACCAAAACTATGGCTAATTTCCATGTTTTGGAAGATAGTGGTAACCTGATTTTATTTTTCTCTCCACCACTTGTAGAGGGACCAAATCATAAATGGATATTCATAAAAATGTACCTCTTTACATAATGCAATTCTGATAGACAAAATGATGTCAGGAATTGCTTCCAAATAATCCAGGGTAGGGAGGAAGAGGTGGGGAAATAAATGAAATAAAGTTTGGCAAGAACTGGTATCTGCTGAAGGTAGGTGCTGAGAATCTGAAGTTTCATTATATAATTCTCTTCAAACATGTTTCCAGTTTTTCAAATTAAAAAGGAAAAAACTGATCACTCATTTGAGGCTTCTAAATAATTATGCACTGACTGTAGTTAATTTAATAACGTACAAATTCAGTTTCCACAATAAGTCACCTTCTACACTGCGAGTTATCAACCATTTTCCCAGCACTACAACATGTACCACACATGTTCTTCAGGAGCCTTTCTCCAAAGATGAGTCAGATGGGCTGCCTGGAGTTACACTCCACGTGCTCTCACCCCACCCCACCATTCCACTGCTGCCGAGAACTGCTGATCTAATTTAAAGTAATCTGGGCTGGGTACAGTGGCTCACGGGTGTAATCCCAGCACTTTGGGAGGCTGAGGCAGGCAGATCACTTGAGGTCAGGAGTTTGAGACCAGCCTGGCCAACATGGCAAAACCCCGTCTCTACTAAAAATACAAAAAAATTAGCTGAGCATGGTGGTGTGCGCCTGTAGTCCCAGCTACTCGGGAGGCTGAGGCATGAGAATCGCTTGAAACCAGGAGGCGGAGGTTGCGCTGAGTGGGAAGCGCCACTGTACTCTAGCCTGTCTGACAGAGTGAGACTCCATCTCAAAAAATAATAATAATAACAATAAAAATACATAAAGTAATCTGAGCATTTCGATCATCTGATAACTGTAATATACATTGAAAAATAAAGTTTCCTGAGTAAGAAAACAAATTAAAATTGGATGAAGGTCAGCTTGACACACAGCCTCTAGATGGGTTTTATTTTAATACAAAGTTTATTTTCATCCCCTTGTGGGAGTCAAGTTAGATGAAGGAAGTTTTGCGTCTTCTGTACGTCACTGAAAGGGAAGTATATCCCAAAACGCCAAGTTATACCTAGGGTTTCTAAAGGAAGCCTAGGGAAGGGCCAAGAGCCAGATGGACAGAGAAAAGAGCTGCCTCCTCGCTAATTTAAAAGAGGAGACCTGCTCATCTTCCAAGATATAACTCAAGCATCAATCATCTCACTGGTAAGGCTTTTGTGATATTCAGGTGAGCGGGCTGCCTTCTCCTGTGTCCCACTTTCATCACAGTAAAAAGCAGAGCCTGCTAGATGATAAGCTCTCTGAAGGCAGCACGAGTCTATGGTGTGAATTGCCAGTGCCTGGAGATGTCTGACACATGGTAGCCACACAGAAAATGTCTGATAAATGATTACATGTCCCCTAAATACCTACTCTTGTTTAAAATACTCCATGAACAAATCATTATTAGGGTTGGGCGTGGTGGCTCACGCTTGTAATATGAGCACTTTGGGAGGCCGAGGAGGGTGGATCACTTGAGGCCAGGAGTTCGAGATCAGCCTGGCCAACATGGTAAATCCCTGTCTCCACTAAAAATGCAAAAATTATCAAGGTGTGGTGGTATGTGCCTGCAATCCCAGCTACTTGTGAAGCTGAGGCATGAGAATCACTTGAACCTGGGAGGTGGAGGTTGCAGTGGGCTGAGATCGTGCCACTGCACTCCAGCCTGGGTGACAAAGCAAGACTCTGTTTCAAAAAAAAAAAAAAGGGAAAAAAAGAAATCATTGCTAGAACCAGTCTCTCTAGTTTATCAGAGGACATACTTAGAATCGCAGTAATTCATTTAACACTGAGTGATCCTAAATTGGAAATTCATAATGTGAAGGTCTTTGATTGGTTTATGTACTAAGATACAATTATTATATCAATATCAGGCAGTAAGTTTTGACAGAGTTGTATATACTTCTGAATTTCCAGGACTAATGGGTCCATGAAAGTTTATTCAGTAAATAATAGACAAATGCTCTCATGCTTCAATATGATCTTCAAGTTTGACTAAAGCAGGCATATTTTAGATTTTTTTTTTTAAAAAATCATTAACAGGAGTGTCACATTGGGTTCCTAAAGTAATTTTTCTTAACCAGTGGACCTCAAACCCAGAAGGCCTCACAGATCTTTTAAACCAGGATTCCTAAGAAGGCAAAAGTTTTGTCATCAACTAATTTCTCTCCTACTTGTTTAGAAGGTATTTGTTATGTATGACTATCTCCTTGAAAGAACTGGGGAAATCCCCACTCATCTGGTTCTCCGTTGGACTTGATTTTCTCATGAACTCTGATTGGGAAAAGCTGCTTAGACTATCTATCACAGGGTATCTGGGACCCCACTGTTCACCCTCAAATCTTTTCAGTCAGTAACTACTGAAAGATAGTCAATGGGTTTTTAAAAACATGTCAACAGGGGGATCACATGTTTAGAAAGGTTGGCAACAACTGCCCCCAAGTAAAGTGTTATATTAAATGACCAAGTACACAAATTACTTGTTTTTAATTTAAAACTTCACTTACAAGAAGCACTGGCAAAGGAAGGTGGCGCAGTATTGTAGACAGAGCACAGGCGCAGGTTTAAATACCAATGTTGTCATTGTCTATAGACAAGTTACTTCTCTGAGATTTAGTTTCTTCATTATAAAATATAAATAATACTCATATTATTGGATAACACAAATAACCAATTGCATAGGATCCAGTATGTGTGTGACAGATACCAGCTTCACAGAAGAAGAAGAAAAAAAACCAAAAACAAGGTAGTCTATAAGCACACTGGTTCCTCCTTACCTATAGCCAGTAGATTTTAACCATTTGTTTTAGCTCAATTCAAGTATCAGAATTTCATCATTCATTCAAATACCTACTGGGCCATCGTGAACAAGCCATGGTGCTGTGAGCCCTCTAACAAGGAAGATCTTTTTCCTTTGATAATTACTGGGTGACTGCTGTGGGAAGTCAGGGACCCCTAACGGAGGGACTGGCTGAAGCCGTGGCAGAAGAACATAAATTGTGAAGATTTCATGGACATTTGTCAGTTCCCAAAATTAATACTTTCATAATTTCTTATGCCTGTCTTTACTGCAATCTCTGAACATAAATTGTGAAGATTTCATGGACACTTCTCACTTCCCCAATCAATACTTTTATAATTTCTTATGCATATCTTACTTTAATCTCTTAATCCCGTCATCTCCGTAAGCTGAGGATGTATGTCACCTCAGGACCCTGTGATGACTGCATTAACTGTACAAATTGTTTGCAAAACATGTGTGTTTGAACAATATGAAATAAGTGCATCTATAAAAAGAACAGAACAACAGCGATTTTCAGGGAACAAGGAAAGATAACCATAAGGTCTGACTGCCTGCAGGGTCAGGCAGAATAGAGCCACATTTTTCTTCTTGCAGAAAGCAAGTAGGAGAAATATTGCTGAATTTTCTTCCCAGAAAGGAAAAACCCTGGGGAAGGTATGCATTCCAGGGGGTAGGTCTACAGATGGCTGCTCTGGGAATGTCTGTCTTATGCGGTTGAGATAAGGACTGAAATATGCCCTGGTCTCCTGCAGTGCCCTCAGGCTTACTAGGATTGGGAATTCCAGCCTGTAAATTCTAGTTAGACTGGTTCTCTGCTCTTGAACCCTGTTTCCTGTTAAGATGTTTATCAAGACAACGCGTGCACAGTGAGACACAGACCCTCTCAGTTATTCTAATTTTGCCTTTGCCTTGTGATCTTTTATTGCCCTACCTTAATGAAACAGTGACAGGTTTTTCCAGTGGCAACAGAAATTCCTAACTAGGTAAGGAGTGCTGGGAGACAATTCCCCACTCTCTCATGTTTTGCACATCTTAAAAGCAGAGGCATTAGTAGCCTTCTGCTCTGGGCTATCTCTGCATGGATGCTTGTAGAGTGAACAGACTTGGAAGACAGAGATAGTGTCTCTCTCTAGAGCAGAGAGTAGTTTGATATCAAATATATTAAAGATGTCTCCCTTCAAAGCAAAGGTTGGGTAGGTGTGCTTGAAGGCTATTATAAAAGACTAGGGATTCCCAAGCTCTGGGTTCCTCTCCTGTACTGCAACCCACTGCACTTGCAGGTGTCACCTGGCCCTTGTCATGTTGCCCTGTGGGTATGGGAACCACACAAGAAAAGAGTATTCTGGTTCCTACTACTGCTATGACTAATAATTTACAATAAAAACATATAATAAAAGGACAATAACACACTCTCCTTTGTCTCTGACCCAGGAGTCTTAAGTGTCCTACCAGAATCTACAAAACCGTAGCAGGTAAATTTGTTAGCTTGAAAGTAGGTACAAATCTTACAAACTTCATAAAAATAAACAGGCTTATGGAGGCTTAATAATTGATGGCTAAGAGAACAAAGTATGAACCACACCCAGTTACCTCTGTAACATCATGGTGACATTCAATAAAGCTCTATGGAAGTTATTTTAAAGTTTAATTTGCTATGTGGCAATTTTGTCCACAAAGGTCTTTACTTATAAGAAATAAAAAATCTGATAAACATATGACATGCTTCTTTAAAGCTGACATTTTGAATGTGCCAGCAGTCTAAACTGAAATTAAACCAATTATGAAGTTTTCATGTGTCCCATCAAGTCTGCCAAGATACCCTGTTGTACAATACTAGCAATTTTTTGAAGAGGCAACAATTTTCTACTGGAAACGTATAAATTTTCAGAGAGGAGCTGCCTAACGTTCTCAGTGTAACTCCTTAAGAAAGGACTAAACTAAAAAAGCAAACCAAGCCAGATTTCCCTGAAAAAATTAGCTGCCTTCAAAGTACCACTGGCTGTAGGAAATACAGGAAGCCAGATTTTCAAGACAAACATTCCTCCTTCCTTTCCTGGCTACTGCTATGCCAAGATCAAACAAGGATCAGCAAAGACCAAAGGAATGAAGAAACTGGAACCTTTTTATTGCCTGGGCATTGGGCAAGAGCAAGCTAATTCTATCTTTTAAAAATGAAATCATATACATTTAAGAGAAGTATTTCCACCGCAAGCCATTGCTCAGATCTCCCACCAATCTACAATAAAACAATTATTAAAAACTTCTATGTTCAATAAGATCTTCATCGTCTTTGTTAGAAAAATATTTGGGGAATATAGGCAATTCGAAAATCCATCGGGCAGGGAATCAGAATCTAGCAATGTTAGCAGAGACCAATAAATTACTTTGTAGAGATGTTATCCAGATTTATTTTTAGATTCAAAATATCTAAAAAATGTGATAATACTATAATAGAGAAAATAGAGATGCAAGACTTTACAAGCCATCATTAACTCTTACATCACTCAAATGAAGTAGGTATCATACCTCATTCAAGAGATGAAAAAAAAGTTAAATAACTTAGCAAGGTTTTGAAAACAGAACTGGGCCGGGCGCGGTGGCTCAAGCCTGTAATCCCAGCACTTTGGGAGGCCGAGATGGGCGGATCACGAGGTCAGGAGATCGAGACCATCCTGGCTAACACGGTGAAACCCCGTCTCTACTAAGAAATACAAAAAATAGCCGGGCGAGGTGGCGGCGCCTGTAGTCCCAGCTACTCGGGAGGCTGAGGCAGGAGAATGGCGTGAACCCGGGAGGCGGAGCTTGCAGTGAGCTGAGATCCGGCCACTGCACTCCAGCCTGGGCTACAGAGCGAGACTCTGTCTCAAAAAAAAAAAAAAAAAAAAAAAAAAAAGAAAGAAAACAGAACTGAACTATTCATTACAACTCTTACTATCAGATAATTCCCTCCCTAAAGAAATAATTTCTTGACTACAGTGCTAACAATAATATGAGGTTAAAATAAAATCAAAATTTAAAAAAATAAAACCAACTATAACACTTAATTTCTAGATACAACAAATGGCATTCGTCTGCAATAAAAACATAAGATATCTCAAATTAAAGAGGACTTCAGCAGTGGTAGGCATTCATAAGTATTTATTAAATTAAAAATAAAATTTAATATCAAGGATTAGATATAAAAAATATTATTGTCTCAGGCTAAAAGACACACAGTTCTTATCCTCTTTTCCAGGATAATTTCCACATACCATGTATTGTAATACCTGAACACATCCATACCTGTCTCAAACATGTCAGTTCTAAAAAATGGAAAAGACCTTCCTGTCTTTGCTACTATAACTTTAGGTACTTAGCTAGATTGGGAGGCAGGTGGAATCAGGGCTGGGGGAAAGCAAATTGCATGACCACCAAGGACACGGCTACCTTAGATTGCAGAGAACTGTCTGTTCCAGATAAATCCCAGGAGTGTGGATCCATGGTCCCATGGTGAGTGAGTCACTCTCAGAAGGAGTATTCTGCCATTCTTGGAGTGAGCCAGGCTTTTGATCTGGACAAACCTGGGCCAGCCACTTACCAGCTGTGAAGAGTCAATACCCTTGACTGTCTAAACCTCCAGACTTCAACTAGCCTTAAATGTAACACAAGAGAGATAAGTGTTGAGACACTGAGGATGGCAGGTATAAATTTATCATTAAATGGACTTTTTAAAAAATAAGGCAATATTTCTAAAATATCATAACCATATATTATATCACATATTTGAACTGTGCATGTCTGTGTGTAATATAAATTCATCCCAACAAACAGGTCAATTTGCTTATTAATATTTCCCTTTACATTTGAGAAAAAAAAAACCCATGAAAACTTAATTCAGTGGGAACAGAAGTGAGGAAGCCTGTTGGGGTAAGTTAATATTAAATAATTATTTAAATGAAGGCTGGCGGCAAATTGTCTTTCTTTCTTTAATTCCATGAGCCTGAATGGTCTAAAATATCTTATTTGTCCAAAATAGAGGAGCTGACCACAGAGTTCAACAATCAACTTGTGTTTTGTAGTCTTCAAAAAAATGCTGGGTGATTAAAATATGTGTCATCACGTGTGCAGGGCAGGAAAAGGCAGCTCACATAAAATGCCAGCTTGAGACTACATGGAAGTTACACAACCATACACTTGAAATCTGAAGTGTATACACTCACTCCTGATGGCTGTGAGAAAAAGTGAAAGCATAAGTCATGGATTTGAGAATTTTAAAATTCTTAAATTGCATGATTAAATTTTATCAGAAATAACTGTATTGCTCTCATAAAATTGTTTTAATTAAAACCTAATCTATATTTTGTATTACTTTATTCTCAAGAGGTGTGAAAACCCAGAAAGCTTTCAACAGTGTCTGGCACTGTCTAAAGCATCTTATGGACACTAGATCATCAACTTCACTAGTTTCAAGCGGCAGCAGATATCTGCAAAACATAGCCAGATGCTAATCAACTTGCACGAAGTCTCAGAATAGTGGGTGCCAGAACTAAGTTTAAATTCCAGATGCCAGCCCAACTTCTAAGAATCAGTCACTAAGCATTTATTAAAAGTCTATTGTGTGCCTACAGAGAGCGACTCTCTGTAAAGTAATGCAAAGAAATATAAAATAAAGTCTTTTATCTCCAGTAATTATTACTCTGCTTAAGCAACAGGACTTGCAACTCCAGACCAGGCCAGTATGTCATAAGCACCTACACTGGACAGGTCAAGACTTGGAAGTTCTATCTTTCCCACACCTACTTCTAAAAGAAGCCAGGTAACCACAGCCAGATCTTCTAACATGTAACTTTCTCCTTTCCCGGGGCTTTCCTTCCTGCTCTAGCCCCAGTAACTAGCCCCTAGGCCAGAAACTGACAGTGATCCATGGTCTGCTATGAAGAAATGAATAGGGCCAAATGGGTTCTTTCTCTTTGTAATCTGAAGAATGGGGAATATGAAACAACTATGTTAGCAGCAACCTGGTCCAAATAAAAGGCCTAAGAGCTGAACTGGGGAGGCCTCAGCAAGTTGAAGAAGCCACTGCAGGTTCAAGATAAAAGACACAGAATAAAGGGGTGGGAAGCTGGTTGAAAAAGAAAAATCTACAGAAAAAAAGAGGTGATACAAAGAACCGCCTCAACTTTTTTCTAGTTCCAGACCACATTTATCCAGATTCAGCAGTATAGCTGTGAAAGAGCAAGGAACTGTAATGATTCAGGAAAGCAGAAGCAGTGGGTACATGGCAAATGGTAACTGAAGATGAAGGGCAAAGGGCAGGGCTCAGACTGTCACTTTAAGAAAGGGTTGCTCAGCCTTGACAGTACTGCCATTCTGGGTTGGGTAATGCTTTCTTGTGGGGGCTGTCGTGTGCACTGTAGAATGTTTAGCAACATCTCTGGCCTCTACCCACTAGATGTCAGTAGCAACCTCTTTCCCAGTTCCGGCAACAACAACAAAATCTCCACGTATTGTCAAATGTTCCCTGGGGGGCAAAATCACCCCAGTGAAGAGCACAGGTCAGATTTTTAACCTGATAACAATAGGAAGCCATTTAATGTTTTTAAGCAAAGGAAGCAATAAGATGAGATTTGCTTTTCCAATGAATACAGCAGTGTGCAGGGGTGAGCAGGGAGGCAAAAAGACCCAGTTAGACTACTGGCATAGTGTGGGTGAAGACGATACACATGTGAACCAAGACAGCAGCCATGGAGAAAGGGAAGAGCATACACATGCAAATTACAATGGCAGAGTTAGGTACAACTTCAGGGTCCAGTAAGAGAATTTGAGAGAAAGGCAGAAAAGTTACAGAATTGGCTTGGCAATTTGGGTGACTGTGGTGAGCGCCATTACCTAGGATAGGGGATTTAAAAGGAAGAGCAGGTTTGAAAATGAGTTCAGTTTTAAACATAATGAAAGTCCGAAGTAAGCATGGGATACCCAGGTAGTGAACCTAGTGGAGCTGGTGCTTAGCCAGCTAAAGCTTACTTGGGGCAAATTATGTGCGAGGCCCTTTACAAATGTCAATGCACTTAATTCTCACCATAATCCTTTGAGATAGCAGCTACTGCCACTCTCATCTTACAGATGGGAAACTGCTGCACAGCGAAGGTGAAGAACGTCATCGCCAAGGTTCCACAGGTAGTAAAGTTCTGGAGCTGAAATCTCAAACCCTGGCAGTCTGGCTCCAGAGGCTATGTGCTTATCCTCTACATTGTACCGTCTGCCAGTACAGTGAAGGAGAAAGATCTAGATTATGAATTTAGACTTGGGTGGTGTTTTAGTCAGTTCTCACACTGCTATAAAGAACTGCCTGAGGCTTGCGCAGTGTCTTACACCTGTAATCCCAGCACTTTAGGAGGCTAAGGTGGGCAGATCACTTGAGGCCAGGAGTTCAAGACCAGCTTGGCCAACATGGTGAAACCTCATCTCTACTAAAAATACAAAAATTAGCCAGGCGTGGTGGCAAGCACCTACCTGTAATCCCAGCTACTTGGGAGGCTGAGGCAGAAGAATTGCTTGAACCTGGGAGGCGGAGGTTGCAATGAGCTGAGATTGCACCACTGCACTCCAGCCTGGCCAACAGAGTGAGACTTGTCTCAAAAAGAAAAAAAGAACTGCATGAGACTGGGTAATTTATAAAGTTAAGAGGTTTCATTGACTCACAGTTCAGCACAGCTGGGGAGACCTCAGGAAACTTACAATCATGGCAGGAGGTGAAGGAGAAGCACAGCACCTTCTCCACAAAGTGGCAGGGAGAAGAGTGGCACAGCCAAGGGAGAAGAGCCCCTTATAAAACCATCAGATCTTGTGAGACTCACTATCACGAGAACAGCATGGGGGAAATTGCCCCCATGATTCAATTACCTCCACCTGTTCTCTCCCTTCACATGTGGGGATTATGGGGATTACAACTCAAGATGAGATTTTGGGTAGGGACACAAAGCCTAACCATATCAAGAGATTTTCAGTATACAAATGACAGTATGTAAAGTCATTGACATATATGTGATCTCCCAGAGAAAATGTGTAAAGACAGAAGAAAACAAGACAGAATGAGATACTAGAGGAAACTACCTGTTAAGCAAACGGTGAAGGAGAAGCCAGAGGAAACAGCCAGTGGAGGGACATGAAAGACAATAAGGGACAGTCTTAAGGGCTGGAAGTAAATGATATCTTTCTAACCCAGAGCAATCCCTTGCATATAATCTGCTCTTTATAAATGTCTTGAAATTGAATAACCTCATAATCCTAAATAAAGAACACAGCAAATATGCAATTTACAGCACATCCAAAAGACTTACAAATCGAGCAAAACTCAAATTAGATCTGTGATTCTCCTAGAACACCAAGAGTCTGTAGAAGATACATTGTCATTAAATATGAGCAACAGCCTAGGCACTGTAAGAAATAATTCCTTACATTTATGTCCAGCTAAGGAGGCTTTTCAAAGCTTTATCCACATCCTTTCATAGCAATGTAACATGTTATCTGTTTTGCATTTTGTTGAAGATAATGTGAAATACTGACTCTTCTAAGTTTTGCAACTGACAAATATCAAATTGTGTAGTCTTTTTCTAAAAGAGGATTTAGGAATCATGTATATGAAAACTGCTTACTTCTCACTTGAAGCAGTTACTAGAGAGTCTGGTGAATTCTGAGTTGTACTGCTGTAATACCTTCTGGGTATCTAAACAGTTTTTGTTATGCATCCCTTATCATACATTTCTATACCCTAAACACAAATATTTAGTAGAAAATGAGTTCCCTCAAAGTACAAAAAAGCTGGCCCCCATTTCCAGCTCAAGACAAATGTTTTCTCAGGAAATACATAATGATTTCCAGGCCAAAACTCAAAGTGTTTTCTAAACTTTAATGTAGATACAAATCATCCGGGGATCTTGTTAAAAAGAAGACTGATCTAGTAGGTCAAAAGCCACACCTACACTCTATATTTCCAACAAGCTCCCTCCTGCGTGACACGACACTCTGGTCCATGCCAGCTACTCAAATGTGGTCCTTGAACAAGAAAAGTGTTGGCAGCATGTGGGAGCTGGGTAGAACTACACTTCCCTCAGTGTGACAAACAGACCACGATACTATCATCTGCTCAAAGAGGTGACTCAAAAAGTTTACCTTAAATTCTTTTCTTCAAAATCCACTTATAAACTCATTTAATCATACTTTATTTTTTGTTGTTGTTATTAAGACCTTCTTTTCTCTCCATTCCTTTCGATTATTCTAAACTGTGAGTCCCACCCTTAAGCCCCTCCACAGTAATGGCCCCAGCTGTTCCTTTCAGGCTTCTCACCTGTAATCCCAATACAGGTCCACAGCATGCCAGTTCCATGAAATTGGTTATTTTCTATATAAAAATCATGCTGTCTCACCATACCCCCTCTTCTTTTGCTTCAGTTTGTTGTAGCTGATGATTGCTGTATCAGGCCAGTCTCTCTTATCTATCACGTCATCTTTCTCTAGCCACCCTGCCTAATCTTTCAACGAGAAGCGTTCTCACCATTCTTGGAACCAGCCATTCACCCCCTCCATAGCGATTTTTATTTCATTATAATATTAAGGTATAATAATATATGTTTCATATAACATTCTGCTATATAAAGGATCCTTGTATCATATATATACAAAGATTGGTCCTGGTCTTACTCCTTCTACTGAATTGCAAGCTTCTTGAGGGCAGGAATCTTTATTATTTATTTTGATACTTCTTGCATTGCTTAACATAGTTCCTTACTCATATTAAGCTAACTAAAAATCTATTAAAATGAAGTAAAGCACTGCTCATTATTGATGATCACAATCTAAATATTCTCAGATCACAAATCTAAACTATGTTTCTTATTTCTTCAAATATGATTGGTTTATTTTCTACTTTTGTCATCACAGATTAAAACTTGAGCACAGTGTTTTAATACACATTTTTCCCAACTAGAAATTTTTTTGCATCTCAAAAATATTTAATCGTACTTAATGTATTTTATCAGAACTTAAATTCTCAACCAGCTAATTTGGCTTTTTTTTTGAGATAGAATTTAGCTCTGTTGCCCAGGCTAGAGTGCAGTGGCGTGATCTTGGCTCACTGCAAGCTCTGCCTGCCGGGTTCACGCCATTCTCCTGCCTCAGCCTCCTGAGTAGCTGGGACTACAGGCGCCCACCACCACACCTGGCTACTTTTTTGTATTTTTAGTAGAGACGGGGTTTCACCGTGTTAGCCAGGATGGTCTCGATCTCCTGACCTTGTGATCCACCTGCCTCGGCCTCCCAAAGTGCTGGGATTACAGGTGTGAGCCACCGCCCCTGGCCAATTTGGCATTTTCATATCAAACAAGCTAAATGTTCATTTGTCATTTGAGAAAAGTTAATTGTGTAATGAAATCTTCATGAAACCGTTATAAAACTGCACATAAACAGAAAAACAGCCTACAAAGCAGCACAGAAATCATTAACTCTGTTATGGTGAAATAAAGCATGGTGACAAAGGTTAACTCCTGGAAACTAAAGGCTCTTCAGAATACCTGAAAAACTCCAAGGTAGGAGGAGACTGCTATGTTTACTTTAAATAGTGAAGTTCACATTAGTCCAATGTCAGCCAACTAGATGATCTCTAAAGTACAAACCCAAAAAACAATCTAATGGAATGTATTAAGACTAGACATAAATTAAATAGTGAGTCAATGCAAAATATCCTCTACTAAATTCTGAAGATAAACAGACAACTTAATTTTCAGTAACTTAAAAATGAGCCCAGGTCAATCAATGCCTAAACAATGAACAGAATGTGAGATCAGCGCTTAAAAGTGATACGCTGTTGGGATCACCACCAATGACTGCTAAACAAAACTGAATGGTCAAAACCACATGACCAGGCTGAGGCAGGAGGATCCCTTGAACCCAGGAGTTTGAGCTTTCCGTGAGCTATGGTTGCTCCATTGCACTCCAGCCTGCTTGAAAGAGTGAAACCCTGTCTCTTAAAAAAACAAGAAAAGGCCAGGCGCAGTGGCTCATGCCTGTAATCCCAGCACTTTGGGAGTCTGAGGTGGGCGGATCACGAGGTTAGCAGTTTGAGACCAGCCTGACCAACATGGTGAAACCCTGTCTCTACTAAAAATACAAAAATTAGCCAGGCGTGGTGTCATGTGCCTGTAATCCCAGCTACTCAGGAGGCTGAGGCAGGAGAATCACTTGAACCTGGGAGGCGGAGGTCGCAGCGAGCCGAGATCACGTCACTGCACTCCAGCCTGGGTGATAGAGTGAGACCCTGTCTGAAAAAAAAAAAAAAGAAGAAGAAGAAGAAGAAGAAAAACCCTGCATTGCCCCAAAAGTAAAAATTAAAAGAAACAATATGACTTCACTGAGCTTCTATTTGAGAGCTACTTGGACAATATCGAACATCCTACAAGAAGTCAAAAAAGTACCCCCATATATTAAAAAGTCCTGCAATGATATTCACTCATGACTAGTTAGTTAGCTTTCCTACCCTTAAAAGTCATGTCTTTACATGGTGAAACCCCGTCTCTACTAAAAATACAAAAAAAAAAAAAAAAAAAAAAATTAGCCAGGTGTGGTGGCGGGCACCTGTAGTCCTAGCTACTCGGGAGACTGAGGCAGGAGAATGACGTGAACCCAGGAGATGGAACTTGCAGTGAGCTGAGATCGCACCACTGCACTCCAGCCTAAAAGACAGAGCGAGACTCCATAAAAAAAAAAAAGAAAAAAGAAAAAAAAAAGTCATGTCTTTGGCAATGGGTGGGGAAGAGACAAGGGTTTCTGGCTGACAGAATAATGGCTCCCTCAAAAATGTTCACATCCTAATCCCCTGGACTTATGAATGTTACCTTACATGGCAAAAGGGACCTTATGATTATGATTCTGGCTTTGAGATGGGAAGATAATCCTGGATCAGGAAGGGTCCAGGAAATCACGAGAGTCCTCAGCGTGGAAGAGGGAACCACAAGAAGAGGTCAGAGTGATGAGGTATGAGAAGGACTCAACAATCTACTGTTGCTGGCTTTGATAACAGAGGAAGGGGCCATGAGCCAAGGAATGCAGGCAGCCTCCAACCACTAGAAGAGGCATGGAAACAGATTCTCCTTTACAGCCTACAGACAGAAATGCAGCTCTGTTTCAGTTTTAGCCTAGTGAGACCCACGGTGGAGTTCTAAACTAGAGAATTTAAAAATGACCAATTTGTGCTTTCAGCCACTAATTTTTGGTAATTTGTTATGGCAACAATAGGAAACTAATACACGGGTGAACTGCTATAAAAATTCTCTAAAATGCACACAGATAAATCCTTAAAAGTATATTGTGATGCTCTATAAAATGCTCATCAAATACATTCATATTTAATTTACATTACTAAGAAATATACCTGCTCCTCTAAAAAACTAACATTACACTTAAAATTACATTTTAAAAAGATTGAACGTAAATAAAATTAACTTTGATCAAAAAGTTAGGTTAGAAAACAAAACAGAACAAGGTATTTTTAACAAAACAAGAAGGTGATAAAAATTAAGTAGAAAAATGTGATAGTCCTCACAGGTAACATTTAAAATGGAACCACCATAGTATCCATCTTAATAGCTCAACTGGAAGCAAATCAGTATTTCTTTTAAAGTTCATATTTACCTGATGATCCTCTGGGCAGCATACTGATGGAGAGAACGAAACTGTGCCGACATATTTGCTAAAGCTGCCAAACAGTTCGTGTGAAGGTACTTGTCCTGTGAGGAAACAGCAAGTATAAAACATACAATCAAGTCTTCTCCATATTTTAACCAAGGTTAACTATTAATAGAAGCAAATGTAAACTCAGTTGTCACTGATTTTAGAAAGTTCAGATCCACAATCTCTTTTTTCTAATTCCTAAATCCATAAAGCACGGAAAATTCAAAGTTTTTTCACAACACAAAAAATGACGATGTTTCTGATGGTCTTCATTATTCCCTCCATGGTGAATATTGAAATGTTTTGCTACAGAAATATAATGTCTAAGTACAGCATGCTACTTAAGGCCCTAATGGTTACATACAGTAGAGTATATAAACTATAATTATCTTTCTAAAATCCAAAAACTTCTGCTTTCTAAAACATAGCTGGCTCCTAGGGTTTCAGATAAAAACATGAATGTGTATCTGCAACAGCCCCACAGGGGAAAATAACTGAAAATGGGCTGGGAGCAGGGGCTCACGCCTATAATCCCAACACTTTGGGAGGCCACAGTAGGAGGATCACCTCAGGACAGGAGTTCAAAACCAATTCAAGACCAGTCTGGGCAACATAGCGAGACTTTGGCTATTAAAAAAAAAAATTAGCCAGGTGTGGTGGCATATGCCTGTGGTCCTAGCTCTTCAGGAGGCTGAGGCAGGAGGATCACTTAAGCCCAGGGGTTGGAGGTTACAATGAGTTATGATTGTGCCACTGCACTCCAGTGCAGCCTAGGCTGAAGTGCAGTGGCACAATCACAGCTCAAAAATAAATAAATAAATAAATAAATAAATAAATAAAATACCATTTCTCTTAGCTATGAATTCGGTACACTGCTTCTCTTTAACAATATATTTCTATTAACCAGAACTGTAATTTGCTCCCAGGTACTGTGAATAGAATCCAGCAGAAAGTTTTCTTTTACTCTTTAAAATATTCTCTTTTCTCTTTTTCTTTTACTCTTTAAAATACTCTCTCTCTTCTTTTTTTTTTTTTTTTTTTTTTTTTTTTGAGACGGAGTCTCGCTCTGTCACCCAGGCTGGGGTGCAGTGGCCGGATCTCGACTCACTGCAAGCTCCGCCTCCCGGGTTCACGCCATTCTCCTGCCTCAGCCTCCCGAGTAGCTGGGACTACAGGTGCCCGCCGCCTCGCCCGGCTAGTTTTTTTTTTTTTTTTTTTTTTTTTTTTTTTTTTTGTATTTTTTAGTAGAGACGGGGTTTCACCGTGTTAGCCAGGATGGTCTCGATCTCCTGACCTCGTGATCCGCCCGTCTCGGCCTCCCAAAGTGCTGGGATTACAGGCGTGAGCCACCGCGCCCGGCAATACTCTCTCTCTTCTATTTCTCTTTCTCATTTAATTCATACTTTCTTGTGCTCATTTCTTGTGCTCATTTTCTTGTCCTCTTGTACTTTGTTATTTGCTGATATTAAAAAAGGCAAATCAGTGTTACTGGCCAAATAAAGACATACAATAGCTTTTATCTAAATGTTTTGCATTGCTTGTTTTCTATTTCATGTAAAATATCTCCAATCATACAATCCATTAAATATTAAGACCTTATGTTACATTAGGATCATGTAATACAGTGACTATACAGTGACCTGTATTTTCTACCATATGTCATGAGAATTTTAGCACCCTAAAAATTGGGATTGCTTTAAACTATCGTCTTAATTGTACTGTATGCAAAAAAGATAGAACAGCAGCTGGAATACTTACTCTTGTCCTAGTCATGTTGTATTGAATGGTTCTTATTACGACCAGGATCAGGAGACTCCCCAAGGAGATTTCAGTTAAAACTCGTTCTGAATACCAAGTAATATTTTTTAGTATCTGTAATGGGGAAGAAAAGTTTAAGTAAAAAATGATTGCTTTACAGACAAAAGGATTACTCCATGTCCACAATTTTTGATAAACCATGACTTTGCTCTGAAGGTGAGTTAAGCAGCAGAGAGAGGCCACGAATGCAAATGATTCCAGATCTTCAAGGAGAGATGCTCCAGTGCTCTGCCATGTATGGAGAGTAGGCAGCTCTGGTGCACACCTCCGGGCCGAAGTAAGCAAGAACTGTTTTCTAAGTTAAGACATTTCCATTGCAGATTTGTAAGCTGGAGATGAGAGAGAGAGAGAGAGAGAGAGAGAGAGAGAGAGAGAGAGGCAGGCAGACAGACAGGTACAAACACTGGGCAGTACAGCAGCCAAATCTGGGCTGCCCCAAAGAAAGAGGTAAATGGGGGAAAAAACGACAATAAAAAAACCCCAATGGGCTCAGCCGAGCACTCGAACTCCCTAATGTTCTCTTCCATTAAGGTTACTCCTGCATCCTTTCTCCGTGACTCAAGGAAAGTCACTGTGCCATATTATTCTTTACCTATGCACGAAAAAGGAAGAGACTGCTGGGCTGATTCTTGCCCTCTCCCTTAAGAAGAGGCACACATCCACAGAGTCCAGCAGACTCCCCACCACTCACAAATGCAGAGGGGAATCCCACAACCTTGCAAAACAAGTTAGTCTAGACTTGTGTTTATAAGTACAGATGAACAACCAAACCACTAAGTGAAGACATTCAACCTAAGAGAGTGATATGCTGAACCTACTCAAGACTCTTCTAATTAACCAGTGCACACAAAATACAAAGGACAGAACACATTAAATACCATGATGATACATAATCAGCTAAAGACAAATGCAGGAAATCCTACTAAACAAATAACCCAGTTTCTTCAACAAATAAGGGGTAAAATAAGCTGGGATAGGGAGAGAGTGCTATAGATTTGTGAGTCTTAATAACTAAATGCAGTAGACGTTGGAATCTGATTCAAACAAATCAACTCTAGAAGACATTTTAAGGATAATTAGAGATAATAAATTGTTAGGAAGAATTTAAACATTATTGTTGATTTTGTTGAATGTACATTTTTATTTATTTATTTATTTTTATTTATTTATTTATTTTTTGAGATGGAGTCTCACTCTGTCACCCAGGCTGAAGTGCAGTGGCGCGATCTCGGCTCACTGCAAGCTCTGCCTCCTGGGTTCACGCCACTCTCTCGCCTCAGCCTCCCCAAGTAGCTGGGAC
Source organism: Macaca thibetana thibetana (assembly GCF_024542745.1). Taxonomy (NCBI): domain Eukaryota; kingdom Metazoa; phylum Chordata; class Mammalia; order Primates; family Cercopithecidae; genus Macaca; species Macaca thibetana. Next base: position 31,389,590 of record NC_065595.1, on the reverse strand, counting down.
TACAGGTGCTCGCCACCACGCCTGGCTAATTTTTTGTATTTTTTTTAGTAGAGACGAGGTTTCACCGTGTTAGCCAGGATGGTCTTGATCTCCTGACCTCGTGATCTGCCTGCCTCGGCCTCCCAAAGTGCTGGGATTACCGGCATGCGCCACCTCACCTGGCCGGTATGATACATTTTTTAAAGTCCATACTTATTGAAAGAACATACTAAAATATTTACACATGAAATTATATGGAAGATTTGTTTTTAAAAATAGAAATCAAAATGTAAAAGGTGGTGAGGGTAAAGTGGGTAGATGAAATAAGAACATGAGTGTTAATAATGACTACATGAAGATCCATGCTACTATTTTCTCCAATTATGTTTAAGTTTCATAGTGTTCATAATAAAAAGTTTATCAAGTAAATAAATAAATAATAAACTGTGAAACTGAACAGGCAGAGAGAAGAGACCTCTAATTAAACAGAGAGGATTTAGGAAGCTGGAATTTTTTTAAAAAATTCTAATTAGTATATTTAGTGAGATTTGACAAAATATTGCATCCATAAAATAAGAAGAGACTGCTATGAAAAGAGAAAATCACAGAACAAAGAAAAGTTGCTTAAGATTAAAATGGCAGCTGGGCAGTGTCTGACGCCTGTAATTCCAGCACTTTGGGAGGCCAAGGTCAGGAGTTTGAGACCAGCCTGGCCCAATGATGACTCTCTAAGAATACAAAAAATTAGCCGGGTGTGGTAGTGCATGCCTACAGTCCCAGCTACTCTGGAGGTGGAGGAACAAGAATCGCCTGAACCTGCGATGTGGAGGTTGCAGTGAACCAAGATGTCACCACCGCACTCCAGCCTGGGCGCAGCAGAGTGAGCACTACAGAGAATTAAATTTGTGATGTGAAGGACCAAACTGAGAAGTTCTCCACAGATACTATAAGAGAAAAGTGCAGATGTCATAGGCACTTAAAAATTCCAGAAGAAACAAACTAGAAGAAAAACAGAACAATCAGTAATATGAGAAAATTTCTTTGAGAGGAAAAGAAAAACATCCAACATTCCAAGAAAAAATCATGAAAAACAATCAAAACATTCTTGCAAGATTAATGAATTCGCAGTATATGAGAAAGTTCCACTGGCTTCCAGACAGAAGAAACATGTTATCACCAATGGAAAGAGAAGGAGACTAACGTTAGAGTTCCCATTTTGAACACTACACATCTGAAGGACACCAGAACAATGTCTCAAGATTTTTGAGGGAAGACATTATGATTCTAGAATTCTACATCTTGAGAAACTACCACGTAAGTCTGTTGCAAAATAAACTCAGCATGAACCACCCATGTACCATTTCGGGAAGAAAAAAAAAAAATCACCACAACACATGTAAGTATTTAGCTGCCCCTTCTCACCATAGTAACAGCAGGACAAATCCAGGAGAATTCAAGAGAAGGAGAATATGGAACACAAACAAGAACAAACACAACAGTCATCCATGACATCAGGAAAACAGAATTAAGTCTAAATAATATGGTTGTACCTTAGTTTTTCTAAAAGGGGATTAAAATAGATCATTCTCTAGCAAGTATAGGGAGAACAGAAACAGATAAAAAGAATAAAAACACAAAGGAATACCACACTCAATTTCATGTCAATATGTTTGAAAGTACAACTAAATACAGGTGCATTCCCCACACATATTTTCACTCATTCAACTCTCTGGCCCCACATCACCCAGCATCCCCCATTACAAACAAGCCCACCCTGACTGCATTCTCCACTCAGAGGCTGGCACATAACAAATACTCACTACATGGTGGTTAAATATTATTCAGAATTGAAAAGTAAAAAATATAAAAGTTTGGCTGGGCACGGTGGCTCACGCCTGTAATTCCAGCACTTTGGAAGGCCAAGGTGGATGGATCACCTGAGGTCAGTAATTTGAGACCAGCCTGACCAACATGGTGAAACCCTGTCTCTACTAAAAATTAGCCAGGCGAGGTGGTGTGCGCCTGTAATCCCAGCTGCTTGGTAGGCTGAGGCAGGAGAGTCGCTTGAACTAGGGAGGCAGAGGTTGCAGTGACTGCACTCCAGCCTGGACGACAGAGCAAGACTCTTTCTCAAAAATAAATTCCGTAAGTTATATATGATAGAGTATTACACAATAACATCACATAATATCAACTGTTTTAAAAAATTAAATATGTATAGGAAAGTACAAAAAAAATTGACATCTATACGCCCACATTTCACATTACCAACTGTTAATTTTTTTTTTTTTTTTTGAGATGGAGTCTTGCTCTGTTGCCCAGACTGGAGTGCAGTGGTGCAATCTTGGCTCACTGCAAGCTCCGCCTCCTGGGTTCACGCCATTCTCCTGCCTCAGCCTCCTGAGTAGCTGGGACTACAGGTGCCCGCCACCACGCCCGGCTAATTTTTGTATTTTTAGTAGAGACGGGGTTTCACTGTGTTAGCCAGGATGGTCTCAATCTCTTGACCTCGTGATCCACCCACCTCCGCCTCCCAAAGCAACTGTTAATATTTTTTAATATATAAATCTCATTTTATTCCCCTATGAAGGAACAAACACTATCTTGAGTTTAGTATGTATCCTCTAGACCATTTCAATTACTTTATCTGCATATATACATATATGTGTATACATATATATGTAAAAAATCAAAACCAGCATTCCTTTGTGTGTTTTCTAGTACACATAAATAGTATCATACATAATGTATTAGAATGAATGTGTTTCCCCAAATCTATGTCATTCAAAACCTGTGAATGTGACCTTATATGGACAGAGAGTCTTTGAAAATATAATCAAGATGAGACTGCATTAGATTAATGTGGACTCTAGGGCAGTATGACTGCTGGTGATTTTAAGATGAGGAAGACAGACACAGAGACAGATACCTCCTGAGAGAAGGATGTGATGACAGCAGCAGAGACAGGAGTGATGTAGCTGGCAAGCCAAGTATTGCCTGTGATCACCAGAAGCTAGGATGACAACAGAAAGGGTCTTCCCCTAGAGCCTTCAGAGAGAGCATGGCCCCACTGACACCTTGACTTTGGACTTTCAGGCTACAGAAGACAATACATTTCTGTTGTTAGGAGTCACCTAGCTGTGGTACTCAGACAACTCTGGAACATACCAAGTATCTTTCATTTATATCAGCAGTACTCAGTAACTGTGGTGGTCAGTTACAGTAGCTCTAAGAAACTGACACACATCTGGTTTGTTTGCATCTTACTTTTTTCACTCAGTATGTTTCTGTAACTCTCCTATATTGACACATATAAGAAGAATATTCACCAGGTATGCCTATCTGATAGTACTAGTTCTTTTTTTAAAATGGAATACTCAATACTAGTTAGTAAATAGCTGTTGTTGCAAGCCACTCCCCCAGGTAATATACAGCAGAGAACAAAGGACTATAGTCCACATCCATTCTTACTGGCTGGTGTTGGTGCCATCCACACTAGCTAAATCATTTGAATGTCACCTCTATATCTAAGTCTACTTCATTCCTTGCAACCACTCTAGAGTACTATACTAGAAAGTCACATTTTTTAAAAAAATCCATTCCTCTATTAATGGAAATTTAGGTTATTTACAGTTGTTTTCCTATTTAAAACAATGTTACAATTCAGATCACTATCCTAAATCTTACTATATGAAAGTCAGAAAAAAAGAAAGAATTACTTACTCTCCATATTCTTACTATCCGGACTTTTACCTAAGTTCAGGAATCACACAGATTTTGAAAGCAAAAATACCTGCACATGACTTCATAAGTACATCTGTGAGAATTTACTAGGAAGCAGAATTGCCAAATCATTAAATATCTTCTTTTAAAAATAAATGTATAGGCCGGGCGTGGTGGCTCACACCTGTAATCCTAGCACTTTGGGAGGTTGAGGTGGGCGGATCACGAGGTCAGGAGTTCAAGACCAGCCTGGCCAAGATGGTGAAATCCTGTCTCTACCAAAAATAAAAAAATTAGCCAGGCTTGGTGGCAGGTGCCTGTAATCCCAGCTACTTGGGAGGCTGAGGCAGAGAACTGCTTGAACCTGGGAGGTAGAGGTTGCAGTGAGCCGAGATCGCGCCACTGCACTCTAGTGTGGGCAACAGAGCTAGACTCCATCACAAAAAAAAAAAAAAAAAAAAAAAGTATAGTTACCATTAACTGTGTTAACACACTAAAAAGCACAGAGCAGCACTGTCCAACATAGTGGCACTAGCCACAAGTGGATATTTAAATTAAAATTTAATAAAAGTAAAATCGATTCCTCAGCCATACTAGCTACATTTCAAGTGTGAGCATACTGCACAGTGCAGTCATAGAAGACTTCTATGAGGATAGAAAGCTTGATTGATTAGCCTGCTATAGAGACCACCACTGTATCCATCACCTAGATTTATCAAATGTTAGTATTCTTGCTTCTAAAGTACCTGAAGCCTCCTCGTTGTTCTACACTGATAACCTGCCTCCCTAGAGGCAGCCACTATCCCAAAATTGGATGGGCTTTTTTTTTTTTTTTGAGTTTTATTATTATCAATACATGTAGCTCTATGCATTCATTCTAGCTGCTTTACAATATTTCATTTATATTATCTGCTCTCCCAATACTACAATGAAAATTCTTTCAAATATGTTCTCGTGATCTATGAAGCTCTTCCTAAAACATAACCTTGAAATGGAATTTCTGAGAGGTGTAGTATTTATTTCTGTATATAATTTGAGGAATTTGAGAGGACAAATTTCTCTCTAAAGTGGTTCTACCAATTTGTACTACCACTACCAGCATATGAGAGTCCCTTTTCTCTATATCCTCACCAATTCTTTTTTCTTTCATCAACCCCATAGTAACAAAAACATCACCAACTCTTGATATATCAGATTTTGTCGTTTTTGCTACTCTGACAGGCACAGAATATTTCAGTTGCTTTAATTGGCACAATCCTGATGAAGCATCAGGTTGAACGATGATTACTGTTCAGGGTCTCTACTCTGTTTTTCTATTATTTTGCCCATTTTTCTATCGAATACTTTGTGTTAGGTATAAGCAAGTCCATGCTTGACAAGAAGAGGGCTAGAAAAGAGAAAAAATACCAAAAGGAATAAATGTGTCATATCTCTAGGCATGGAAATAGGTAGAAATTGTGAAATCACAATTTTAAAGTTTTGCCTTAGAAGAGCAGTACATTGAACAAATAGACTAGAGCCCAAACTTAATATCCTCAAAGTCTACCACACCTCTATAATCTAGAGAAGAGAATAAAAGCACATGACTTATCTGGCAAGTTAAAACTAGGAGCTATACTAAAAAAGTGACAGTTAAAATTCATTTAACCGTTACCACAGGTATGAGAGGAGGTATATGCTCATTAAATGCTTAATGAATTAGTAGTACCAAATATACTAATCCTAGGCCTATGTGGGAGTGAACAAAGTATATACAGTCCTTAAACAATCTCACCAAACAATATATGTGCAGGCCGGGCATGGTGGCTCACTCCTGTAATCCCAGCACTTTGGGAGGCCGAGGCAGGCAGATCACGAGGTCAGGAGATCGAGACCATCCTGGCTAACATGGTGAAACCCCGTCTCTACTAAAAAAATACAAAAAATTAGCCAGGCGTGGTGGCGGGCACCTGTAGTCCCAGCTACTTGGGAGGCTGAGGTGGGAGAATGGCGTGAATCCAGGAGGCGGAGCTTGCAGTGAGCCCAGATCATGCCACTGCACTCCAACCTGGGTGACAGAGCGAGACTCAATCTCAAAATAAAAAGAAAAAAAACAATATATATGCTGTAAATTACAGGCTGTCCCATGTTAACACGTGGTAAAAAAACAATGCTTCTATGAGCCGAAGCACACAGTCTTAGGTGTACTGGGGTCCATGTCGGATGATAAGGGAGAAAACCCTAGAGCAGGGTCAAGAAGAACATGCCTGACTGAATCCTGCCTTACCTTGTAGCAGTCCCTTGGAAAAACTGACAAAATCCTGAAAATTCTGATGAAAATCCCCAAATCTAGAGAGAGAAACAAGTTTGGTAGGTTTATTTATTTGTTTCTTCTTCCAACTAAATAGTGGAAAGACGTGTGGGAGAGAAAATGAAAACCTTCAGACATTTTCAAACATGAGAAGGTGAATAAAATATGCCACAGAAATATTCTGTGAAGAAAATAATTGCAAACAAAAGCCAGACATATAGAAGATGAATAAAAACAAAGAACTCAGGAACACAGAAACTAAACTATGGCAAAAGGGTTGATGGTAGGCAACACATTCAATAAAATCAGTATTAGGCAATTTTGGCAATTTGAGTTACAAAACAGAATGGAAATGTTGTAAGTTTTGAATAATCTAAAAAAATAATTAGCCAGGAGTGGTGGCACTTGCCTGTAATCCCAGCTACTTGGGAGGCTGAGGCACGAGAATTGCGTAAACCTGCGAAGCGGCGGTTGCAGTGACCCAAAATTGCACCACTGCACTCTGGCCCGGGCAATAGAGTGAGACTGTCTCAAAAAAAATTTTTACAAAATTAAATAATTAAACTAACAAAAAATTGGATGAAAGAGATGAAAAGAAGTGTGGAATTAATAATGTTCTCATGTTTCTCATTAAGAAATACACTGATTCTCTCTACAGCTGCAACATGGATTTAAAATAACTAAACAATGATTCTAACATCTTATCTTTCCAAAATCTCTTTTCTTCACCATATACGAATATTTAAAAATATATTGTATAATGAAGGTCTGGTGTGGTGGCTCACGCCTGTAATCACAAAACTTTGGGAGGCTGAGATAGGCAAATCATTTGAGCCCAGGAGTTAGAGATCAGCCTGGGCAACATGGTGAAACCCATCTCCACAGAAACAAAAATTTGCTGGGCATGGTGGCATGCACCTGCAGTCCCAGCTACTCAGGAGGCTGAGGTAGGAGGATCACCTGAGCCCAGAAAGTCGAGGCTACAGTGAACAGTGATTGCAGCACTGCACTCTAGCATGGGGGGCAAGAGTGAGACCCTGTCTCAACTTAAATAAAAAGAAGAAAATTTTCTGAAAATGATGTTCACCCAATGTTAATAGTTCTAATTTCTAGTAAATGAATGAGTATGATCGTTTACACTAAAACAGTATAATAATTTGTCTTAAGCTAAGGTATTCACATCTTAGGTGGCAGTGATAAAGTTTGACTTTAATGTATTTTCAAATTCTTAAAAATAATTACTGTTAAATACATTTTTTATTTATAGCATTACTCTCCAGTGCTGCCTATTGTCCAAAGTCTGAAAACCATTTTCATACATTTTGCTTACAGTGGAAAAGCAGAAGAATATAAAATCAAAGGTCTAAGCTTCTACCTTAAGAAACGTTGGAAGAAAAAAAAAAAAGCAAATTGAGGCTCAAGTAAGCAGTAGAAAAGAAATAATAAAGAGCATAAATAATTAAAATAGAAAACAAAAAATGGAGGAAAAAAATCAATAGAATCAAAGTTAGTTCTTTAAAGTTTTTTTAACTTTTTAAAAAAGTTAGAAAGATAAAGAAGAGAATAGACACATCAGCATGAAGACTGAGGGGTAATCTCTCTGGCTAGTACAGACATTAAAAGGTAACTTTTTTTAAAAAAAGAAGAGGTAATAAGAGTATATTATGAACAATTTTATTGTAATAGATTCATTACCTTAAAAGAAATGTACAAATTCCTCAGAAAACACAAAGCTCAAAACTTAACCAGACTGTATATGAAAATACATTTCAAAACATGTCATGTCCAAGCACAGTTTACTCCAGGATGCAAAGTTGATTTAATATTCAACAATCAGTATAATTCTCAATAATCAGTATAATTTACTACATTAACAAACTAGAATATAAAAAAGCAAATGATCCAGAATAAATAATTCTTACATCTCAATAATAAGATTAGCCAAGTTTTTAAAAGGGGGTATGGCTATTCAAGAGCAAGATGAGGTATATAATGCTGTGGTGACAGAAATGTTCTATACCTTAAAGTGTATCAATGTCAGGCTGGGCGTGGTGGCTCACACCTGTAATCCTGGCACTTTCAGAGGCTGAGGCAGCTGGATCACTTGAGGTCAGGAGTTCAAGACCAGCCTGGCCAACATGGTGAAACATCCCTGTCTCTAATAAAAAATACAAAAATTAGCCAGGCATGATGGCGTGTGCCTGTAATCCCAGCTACTCGGGAGGCTGAGGCATGAGAATCGCTTGAACCCAGGAGGTGGAGGTTGCAGTGAGCTGAGATCCTGCCACTGCACTCCAGCCCGGGAGACAAAGCGAGACTATGTCTCAAACAAACAAACAAACAAACAAAAATATCAAATATCTTGGCTGTGATATTGAACTACAGTTTTACAACTATAGTTGCCATTGGGGAAAACTGTTAAGGGTACATGAGGTCTCTCTTATTTTTCTTAAAACTGCATGTGAATCTACAATCATTTCAAAATAAAAAAGATAGTTTAAAAAATAGCAAAAAAATATATATGCACATAAAAAGCACATTAAAAATAAATTCTCCATATCATTGGGTATTAAGAAATGCAAATTCAAATCAAAATGAGATAACAGTATATATTTCATAGGCAAGCAGGTTCACACTAATGATTCCATGTAGAGAAACTTGGTAAAACATTTGAACTTACTCTTTTTCTATATTACATATGAAAAGGGAAGGGACCAAAATAAATGGAGATCAACAAGAAAGTCAGATTCTAGAGAAAAAGAACAAGTGTTTCAATATTTGAATTTGAAATGTCATCTAAAATATCCTGAAATCCAATGGAACTGAACTTGAATGTGAACTGAACTTTCCCTGTCTTACCAACCCTGTTTTGGCAGTCAGTGAAGTTTAATTTTAAGCAAAATTCTCTACTAATTTGAAAGTGTTTTATTTATAGAATAAGGATACAGAAAAGTATAGAAAATAGCACAATAAACAGTATACCCACATATGAATTATGCCAAAAATTAACATCTTTGTCATGTTTGCTTCAAAGTTTTTTGTGTGCTTACTTCTTCTTGTTCTGATTATTTTGTTATTGCTGCTGCAGAAGCAAATAATTATCTGGGTGGTAATGACACAAATATAGAAGGTAATTTTCATTAGTTTTCCTTTAAAATTTGTGTGTTTTATATGCATATTATACTTCAATTGTAAGATGTTTTTAAAAATCGTATTGATTTTTAATTTATTTAAAAAGTTGAGTAAATCAGTGAAAATATTACTTCTCATAGTATTTTACTGAAAACAAGAACCAAGAAATTTCTATGTTCACAACAAAAGGTCAGGCTACAAATGTAAAAATAAATTAATGGGACTATATTAAACTAAAAAGTGTCTATACAACAAAGGAAATAATCAACAAAATGAAAAAGCAGCCTCTGAATTGATATAAAATGTTTGCAAACCATATATCTGATAAAAGGCTAGTATCTAAAATACATAAAGAACTCACACAACTCAATAGCAGAAAAACAAATAACCCCATTAAAAAATGGGCAAAGGACCTGAATAGACATTTCTCGAGACATAAATATGGTCAACAAGTATATGAAAATGTGCTCAAAATCACTAATTATCAGGGAAATGCAAATCAAAACCATCACACCAGTGTGGACAGTCATTATGAAAAAGACAAGAGATAACAAGTTCGGGAGGGGATGCAGGAAACAGAACCCTTGCACACTGTTGGTGGAAATGTAGATTGGAGCCACCAAGGTGAGAAACAGTATATAGATTCTTAAAGAAATTAAAAATAGAACTAGTGGATCATCTCACAGTTCCTCTTCTGGGCATAAGGAAAATGAAATCACCACCTATAAAGATAACTGCACTCCCTCGTTCACTGCAGCACTATTCAGAGCAGCCAAGACACAGACATAGCCAGAGAGTCCGTCGACAGACAAATGGATAAAGAAACTGTAGTATGTAGTCATTTGCCACATAACATGTTTTGGTCAATGCCAGACCGCATATATAAAGAAGGTCCCAGATGATTATAACTAGATTCCTATCACCTAGATGTTGTAGCCATTGTAGCACAACACACTATTCATGTGTTTGTGGTGACTTTATAAAGTAACAAAGTTCCAGTAAGCTAAGGGTAATTGATTATTAAAGAAAAATATTTTTTATAAATGTAGTGTAGCCCAAGTGTCCAGTGTTTATAAAGTCTACAATAGCATACAGCAATGTCCTGGTCCTTCACATTTACTCACCACTCACTCATTGACTCAATCAGTGCCACTTCCAGTCCTGCAAGTTCCATTCATGGTAAGTGCCCTATACAGGTGTGCCTTTTAAAATCTTTTATACTGTATTTTTATGGTAGCTTTTCTATGTTTAAACAAATACCATTGTGTTACAACTGCTTACAGTATACAGTAACAATGCTGTACTGGTTCGTGGCCAGGAGCAACAGGCTATACCTCACAGCCTAGGCGTGTAGTAGGCTACACTATCTTGGCTGTGTAAGCACACTCTACAGTTTTCACATAATGATAAAATCACCTAAGGGCACATTTCTCACAATGCCTCCCAATTGTTAAGTAGTGCATGGTTGTATAAACAAAGGAATATTATTCAGCCTTAAAAAAGAAGACACCGACATTTGGCACAACATAGGTAAACCTGGAAGAGATTATTCTAAGTGAAATAAACCAGAGAAGAAAAATACTTCATGATCTCACATATATGTGGAATACCTTTTTAAAAAGTCAAATACACAGAGATAGAGGATATTACAATGGGTACCGGGGGTGGATGTGAGAAAATGGGGAGATATAGGTCAAAGTTACAGGTCTACAGGATGAAGTCTAGAGATCTAGTGCAGAATATGAGGACTACAGTTAATGATATTGTACTGTATTCAGGATTTTTGCTAAAGGAGAGTATCACTGCTCTTGCCACAAACAATAAAGGGGGTAATTATGTGAGATGATGGATATGCTAATTTACTTGACTATAGTAGCCATTTCTCTGTGTACATGTATTAATATATCAAAACATCAAGTTGTATACCTTAAATATACACACAAAAAATAAATTTCTATGTTTTATACTCCTTCCACAATGGTCAAGATTCCTTAAATCTTAGTTGAAATTATGGTCATACTATGTAAGAGGCAAAAACATGACTTAAGGGAACATTAGAGAGCAGTAAAGATAATATAAAAGCCCTACTGAAAATGAGGAGAAAACAAAGTGTCTGTACCCTTATAAAGAGTAAAAGCCCTGCCCCCTTCTCCTATAGACCCCCTAGCAAGGAGACTGGAAGAATCAAAAACAATCTACCCAAAAAATGGCCTGCAGGGGCAGAGTCCCAGAGAAAGAGACTATGTACAACAAGGTACAGTAAGACAGACCTGCCCACACACAGGACTTCCAATTGACTTCTTAGTGCTTACTCCTACAGATGAACAGATCAACCAGAGCCACCAGACGCTCCAGCAAAGACAGGAGTCCAAAAAGAAAACTCAGTAAGTTTGAATATATTTTGAGCAAATTTTCAGTTCTGTTGAAGTACCGGGGGTAGAATCAGTGTATTAGTACACAAATAAAAAACAGGGCAATGATGTGCTACAGAAATGGTAAAACATGTTCAAGAAAAGAAATGCAATTATCCTACAGTACACAGTCAAACTAAAAATAACATCTAAAATAATAATGTAAAATCTGAGTTAACCAAAAATGGTAATAAGATGGAAAAAGGAAAAAGTCTGTGTGCTGGCAAGCGTGCTGGGAACCCAGAGGGAACACATGTGGTATGCAGGAAGAATCAATGACTATCTTCCATCTTAGGGAGATAATAGTTAATATCTACAACTGAAATCAAGAAATCACAATATAAGCATGTTATTTAGAAACATGGACAGAACTGAAAGCATTTCCCTTAGAGGAGCGGGAATCAGAAACAGGGTGAACATGGGTCTGTTATTTTTCATTAAAACGTTGTACTTCCATGTAAGTTTTAAAACTATTTATGTGTATTACTCTGATGCAAAAAATAAAATTAAAAAATGCCAAAGAAAGAAGATAAAACCAGTTTGGGAATAAAACTCTCCAACAGGACCAAAATTTAAAGAGTTAAATTATGTTATGTTCTTTAAAAAATACATGTAAAACAATGGATTTCTCAAACTTCTCCCATTTTGGTCCCTTTTTCTTCTCTAATTCTGCATGCATGAAGCAAACCTGTTTGACAATTTCTGCCACAATGAAAAAGTGGAAATGAAATAGTGAAGAAAAATGAACCCAGTAGCAGCAAAATCATTTGTATCAATTACCAAAGAACCATTTTGAGAGAGTTTTTAATAGTGGTTAATAGTCATTCTGGAAAAACAAAAAAAAGCACCGCTTCAAAAATCTGAAGAAAGACATAACATTTCTAATGCAGGTTCTCACAGGAAAATCTACCAGAAAGAAATGTAAAGACTGTAGTAAATCTTATGCAGGGACATGTGTGTTCTGTAACTCTAACTCTAATCCAAGTCATGGTAACTTACCACTTCATGAATGGATCTGTTGAAGCCATCATCTTCCGTAAGGATCAACAATATTATAAGGGCCATATACACATGGTGTGAATTCCTTTCTTCAACATGATACAGAATCTCAAGAATAGGTAAAACCTAGAGAATAAAAATTATAATTGACTATTTCAGTACTTCATTATAAATCCAAATGTTTTAAATCTTTACACTTTTGTACTCTGCTTTAATATCATAGCTGTATTGTTCGTTAGAGGAAAAAACCATATAAACCCCCTCCTGACTGAATGTATTTTCCAAATGTATCTTAGCTATTAAGATGCCAGTGGAGAAAATCATCACTAACTCTGTGAAGGTCTCTTAAGGTCCAATCAACATAAAGGTTGGATCTGCAAGGACCATTTAGGCTCGAGGTTTGTTTGGAAGATTTTAAGAAGTCACATTGCCTTCTCCCAACTTAACCAAAAAAAGTAGCAGTAGTGGGGAGAGCACAGCTGCTCACAAGTTAACGTTTTATGTGCTTAGCATCACTTTTTTAAAGCTAATAAGTAAAAAATATATTTCAAGAAATATATTTTAAATAAATACATAATTAAACATACTCTTGGAACCCAAGGTGCATTTTCTCAACATATGTATTAAGATCTGCTCTTCAGTGTATCTATCCAAACATTTCATTTCAAAATGCCGTTTACAATTGTGCTTATTTCAAATCATTGACACCTTCTATTTGTTCCTTCTTTCCTAAAGTAAGGAGGTTACTGAAATTATTTATTAAAGATGGGCAGACTATACAGCATGTCTCGTAGGAAACAACCATGAACACTATCCACTGAATGCTAGAAAATAGGCCAAAAAAAAAAAATCTATCATCTAAATCAGACAATACATGTAATGAGTAAATTGTTTACACATACAAGTCCCTAAAGCACAGGCTGGTATGCCGCACACTGGGGCATACGTGTTTTTGACAGGCACACCTATTGCAGGACGGTTTTAAAATGTGGCACTGGTGTGTTTTGTTCTTTTATAAGTTGTAGCTAAAACTTCCTCTAAATTATGAAGTTCAGTGCATGAGCACTATTAAATTCCAGGAACGAAGTGTACCAGTTACCAAGTAGTCATTGCTTTCTCTTTTCCCAGGCATTCTTGTCTTTGGAGTTTCTTCTGACATTGTGTCAAACATAATACATTGTACTCACATTCTACATTACCTAGTAAGCATAGTTACATTTTACGGTCATTTAACTCAACATTTGTTAATTCTGATTCTGGAGTCTTCAATACGCCACATAACATTTCCATTAATGGCAGATCACATGTAAGAGTCTGTGGTTGTATAGTCTCATAAGATTACACCACCATATTTTTACTGTACCCTTTCTATGTTTAGATACACAAATGCCATTGTGTTACAAATGCCTGCAGTATTTAGTATGGTTACATGATGTACAGGTTTATGGTCTAGGAGCCATAGGTTACACCATAAAGCTTAGGTGTGTAGTTAGGCTATACGATCTAGATTTGTATAAGTACACTCTATGATACTTGCACAATGACAAAATCACTTAATAAAACAAATATCTCAGAATGACTCCCCACATTAAGCAACATATGACTATATTTTATGCCATGTTCTTTTTTTTTTTTTTTTTGGCTACACCTGTAGAAAGCACATCTTACCTACAGTACCTAATATCACCAGAGTACTGAAAATATTGAGACTCTGTGCTTTACCAGACAAGATACACAAGCAAATGGTATATTCAAAGAAATAATAATGTAAGAGTAAGTAACGGGTCCAATGAGACTATGTCAGAATAGTACTTCATTCTTTTAAATATCTGTATTGAGACACAATCCATTCAAAGTACATAATTCAATGGTTTGCCGTATGTTAACAAATATGTGTAACCATCACCACAGGCAACTTAAAAAATTTCATTACCTCAAAAAGAAACCCCATACCCTTTAACTAGCACCTCCTCCAGTCCCCTATGTAGCCTGCCCAAAGGAACCACTTTCTGTCTCTATAGATTTCCCTATTTTGGACGTCTGTATGAATAGAATCATAGACTACGTAGATTTTTGTGACTACCTTATTTCACTGAACATGTTACCAAGGTTCATCCATGTTGCAGTATGTATCAGAGTCTCATTCCTTTCTATGTCAAATAATATCTCATTGCATAAGCATATCACATTTCATTTATCCATTCTTCTGTTTACTAACATTTGAACTGTTTCCACATTCTTGCTATTATGAGCAATGCTTCTATAAACATTCCTTTACAAGTTTTCCTGAAGACTTATACTCATTTCTCTTGGGTATATATCTAGCCTTGGAATTGCTGGATCATATGGTAACTATTTAATTGTTTCAGGAACTGCCAGACTGTTTCAAAGCCATTGCACCATTTTACAATGAGAGATTAGATTTCCCCACATCCTCACTTCTTATTAACTAACATTTTATTCTAGGCATCATAGTGGGAGTAAAGTGGTATTTTGCTGTGGTTTTGATTTACACTTACCTGATGACTAATAATGTCAAGTTTGTTTTTTTCATATGTGTATTACTAGCTATTTGTATATCTTCCTTGCAGAAATGCTTACTCAGATCTTTCATCCATTTTGCAATTGGGTTGTCCTTTTACTATTGGGTTTAAAAAGTTCTTTATATATTATAGATACAGTTCCTTACCAGATAAGTGATTTGCAAATGTCTTCTCATATTCTGTAGGCTGTCTTTTCACTTTCTTGATGGTCCTTTGAAGCACAAACGTTTTTATTTTGATGCAGTTCAATTTACCTATTTTTTCTTTTGTTGCTCATGCTTTTGTTGTTACATCTAACAGTCATTTGCCAAATCCAAGGTCATAAAGATTTACCCCCATTTTCTTCTAAGAGGTTTTTAGTTTTAGCTCTTTTAGGCCTTTGACTCATTTTGAATTAATTTTGTATATGGGGTGAAGCAAAAGCCCAACTTTATCCTTTCGCAAGTGACTACACAATTGCACCAGTACCATTTGTTGAAAAAACCTATTCTTTCCACATTGGTCTTGGCACCCTGGCTGAAAATCAGTTGATGATAGGTATATGGGTTTATTTCTAGATTCTCAGTTCAACTCCATTGATGTATTACGTCTATCCTTGTGCCAGTACCACACTGTATTGATTAGTTTTGCTTTATAATAAGTTTTGAAATTAGAAAGTATGAGTCCTCCAAATTTGTTTTTTTTCAGGATTGTTTTGGCTATTCTTGGTCCTTTATAATTTTATATGGATTTTTAAACAATCTTGTCAATCTCTATAAAGAAGTCAACTAGGATTCTAATAGGTATTGTGCTCAACGTATACGTCAGTCTCTGGGGAATACTGCCATCTTAACGATGTTAAGTACTGTGATCAGGGCTGGGTATGGTGGCTCACGCCTGTAATCCCAGCACTTTAGGAGGCCAATGTGGGAGGATCGCTTGAGGTCGGAAGTTTAAGACCAGCCTGGGCAACATAGCAAGACCCTATCTCTATTTTTTTATGTTGCAATCAATGAATATATGTTTTCCC
This sequence comes from Macaca thibetana thibetana, assembly GCF_024542745.1. Lineage (NCBI taxonomy): Eukaryota > Metazoa > Chordata > Mammalia > Primates > Cercopithecidae > Macaca > Macaca thibetana. The sequence goes on along the minus strand of NC_065595.1, from coordinate 31,373,504 downwards.
ATTTCTTTCAATAATATTTTGTAGTTTTCAGAGTGTAAGTTTTGTACTTCTCTTGTTAAATTTCTGATGCTATTATGAACAGAACTATTTTCTTAACTTCATTCTGGGATTTCTCATATATAAAAATACAATTTTTTGCATATTGACGTTTTATACTGATCCAGTATCCTGCAACTTTGCTGAACTCATCTATTAATTCTAAGAGTTTTTCAGTGGATTCCTTAGGATTTTCTATATGTAAGATAATGTCATCTGCAAATACAGATAATTTTACACCTTGCTTTCCAATCTAGATGTGTTTCATTTCTTTCTCTTAATCAAATGCCCAGGCTAGAATCTCCAGTAAAATGTTGAATGAAATGGCAAAAGCAGACATCCTTGTTTTGTGGCTGATCTTAGGGAGAAAGACAACATGGTCTTTTACCATTAAGTACGATGTGAGCTGTAGGGTTTTCATAGAAGCCCTTTATTAATCTGAGGATGTTCTCTTCTATTCCTAGTTTGTTAAATATTTTTATTTCATTAAAAAGTGATGATTTTGTCAAATGCCTTTTTCTGGATCTATTTAAATAATCATATGATTTTTGTTTTTCACTCTTGATATGATGTATCACAATAACTGACTTTCAGATGTCCAATCAAGCCTACATTCCTCGGATAAATCCCACTTGGGTATGGTATATAATTACTTTTATAACATAACTTTAATTCTGAAAGAACTATTTAAACTGAGATCTGAAAAACTACTAAGAGTTGTCTGAGAAGAGGAAAAGGGAGAAAATTTCAAGGAGAAGTATTCTAGAGAAAACCAAGTCTAAACTTAGTTACGAGATAGGTCAGATTGAGAGAAATTAAATTAATTCATTATGATTAAATAAAGAATAAAAAGGACATAATGGCAAACAGATGAGACCCAAAATGGAAGCTGTGGCAAAATTATAAAATGTCTTGTTAGCCACATTAAGAGTAAGAGCTTTAAACCTGAGGACACTGTGGAGCCATGAAAGGGCTTTAAAAGCAGAGAAGTGACATGACCAGATTTGACTCTAATATACTCACTCTGGAAACAGGATAGAAAATAATATTAAAGAATAGCAAGACAGAAAGCAGGAAAACCAGTTAAAGATGTTGCAATAGTTTTAGTAAGAGATGAAGGCCGCTTAAACCAAAGGAATGGCAATGAGGAAAAAGAACACTAATATATTCCAAAGATAATAAGGAGAGAAAATAAAAAAGATTTGGTTGGATATGGGGGAATGAAACAGGAGAGTCAAAGCTTTTGCTAACTCTGTGGATGGCTCACTGTGATACAGAATACAGGAGTAAGAGAAGGAAGAGCAGGGAAAATAATGAACCCAATTTTTACATGTTTGGTTTAAGGTGTTTATGAGACAGCCACTGGGAAATGTCTGGGGCAGCTGGATACATGGATATGAGATATGGGCAACCAGGGCTGCAAAAACAGAACATATATGGCACATATAAATGGGAACATATACACTGGCAACATATAAATGACAACTGAATTTGCTTAGATGTTTTAGGGAGAAGTACAGGGAAAAAACAAAAAGAAGGACAGAACCCTGCAGCAGGACACATTTAAGGACAAGAAAAAATAACACATAAAGGAGAGAGAAAAGCAGTAGGCATAGAGGTGGAAAAACCAGCAGAGTAAAATGATCAGAAAGCCAAGGTATATGTTTGTAGATATATGAACTACAAGTTTGGGCCCCCAAAATTCATATGTTAAAACCCTAACCCCCAATGGGACACTATTAAGAGGTGGGGCTCTTGCGAGATTAGGTAACAGGTGTGGAGCACTCATGATGGGATTAGTACCCTTATAAGAAGAGAGAGGAGAGAGCTTGCTTCTTCCCTGCCTCTGCTCACTGCCATGTGAGGACACAGCAAGTAGATGACTCTTGACAAACCAATAAGCAGGTCTGCACCAGACACCAAGGGGGCTAACATCTCTGTCTTGGAAATCTCAGGCTACAGAACTGTGATAAATAACTTTCTGTTGTTTAAGCACCACTCTATGGTATGTTTGTTAAAGCAGTCAGGCCTGAATAAATTCTGAACTGACTAAGCCTGAACTGACTAACACATAGGTATTCAGCGGTTTAAAGAATAAAGAAATGAACAGTGTCATATGCAGCAATGCAGTCAAATAAGAAAATGAAACATGACCAAAGATTTACTAACAATCAGGAGCTGCTGATGAGGAAGTTGTAGAAACAAATGTTAGATCACAACAGGTAGAAAAGTGCACAAGAAGTAAAGGCAAATAATGTGGCTTTCAAGAAACTTAGCATGAAAAGGAAAAGAAAAGGGCTAAAAAAAAATTTCCTTTTTGATGTTTATATAAAAACCACACTCAGAAAATAAAGGACTATTAGTCCATATAAAACAAGATGTAAAGATCCGATGTCATTTCTTTTATAATTCATGATAAATCCTAGACTGCATATCATTGTAAATCTTAATCTCATTTTCTAAGTGTCTCTTCAGTGAAGTTTCAAATGAGTAAGTATCAAAATGACAGGAGCTGCATGTCTGCAATATTGTGCAGGCTCAAGGCTTGACCCAAAAGCAGAAGACTGCTGGAGGCCTAAGGGAAATGCCAGCCGAATCTCTGCTAGACTAACACAAACAGAAATTAAAAGAGTGACTAGCTCATAATGCCCTGATTAAGGAAATTACAAGCAATATAGTGTCGAAGTGACTATATATTATTTGTCCAAGATCCCTTCCTTAAGGAAATTCCCTTTACCTTTGTGGCTATGGTGGCTTAGCATTAACTGCGCCTCCTTCCGTAATCATTGGTCAAATAAGTGGATACACAACCCAAGAAGAGACTATTGGAGCCCTTCATGAAATATTTCTGAAGTAGTTGTGTAATCTTTCCTCTTTTTAGCTTATGATATGTCGAGAGCTGCTGGTGGCCACCTGTCTCCCCACTTGGAAAGTGTGTGCCTGAGAATAAGGCCAAAGCTATAAAAGGCAGAGGCAAAAGATGGAGAGGCCGAGCCTGGATAACATTTAGCCCCTAGAACCAGCTATGACTGAAGCCAAAAAAAAAATGCACAAATTTTTCATTTGTACAGATATATTTCTTTTTGCTTACGCTAGGCATAAATGGGTCTGTTACAACTAAAAGAATCATGACTATCTTAAAAGTCTAGCTACTTTTCTTGTTAAACATTTGCTTGTGATAAAATATAAAAATTGTGTTCATGTCTATAATGAGTTTTTCTAAAAAGTATGCCTCTTAAGCCCTGTTTTTAACATTCAGGCACTTGGATTCGCCCTAGACACTATTCAGAGACACAAAAAGAAAATGCAAGAGTCATTGTATTGTTATTCTAATAGATAAAAATTAAAAATGTACCATAAGAAGTTATACCAGATTAATTAACTTGTTTTGAGTTAAAACAAGTCAAACAGTAGTGAGTCAGACCATCAACAGAAAGAATCCAAGTCAGCCAACACCTGTTGCTGAACAGAGGCAGGTCTGCCTCCAGCCTGATGGGATTTACACACAATTACGTATTTCTTAGAAACACTGTAATCCGTCAAACATTACCTTCTTAATGTCAAGGACTGCAGAATAAAATAATTGATAACCGTAACAAAATCAGATCAGCACAGTAAATTTCCTACTGATAACATATTTTCTCATCAAAGCCTCAACATATTTATTATAGAAGAAAGGTAAAAGGACAGATGGAGCATAAATTAAGAAATTATCCAACAAAACCAGAACAAATAAACAAACACCACCCTCCAAAATAACTATAACACAAAACCTTTTAACCTTTCACCGGGTATGTCATCAAACACAGACAGCTGCTCTCTGCACCATCTTACATACCCGCATCCTTACCATACAACTTTCTGAAACAGGTGACGTCACAGGTTTCCTGCTTATTGCCAATATTTCCCTTAGAATACATCATCCTCAGAATTGTCTCTATGCCTATCCACACCTGTCAGGAAACAAACCTTCTCTTTACAGGATTTTACTCATATAAGCAGTATACTTTCATACTCACGTTGCTATTTAAGCAATGTTTCCCACCTAGACCTAAGGTGGAGACACTCTTTCATCACATGTTTCATTCTTAGTGTCAATTGGATGCAGAGTATGTTCAATGAATTCTGGTATTCCGTGTTCCTTCACTATTTATGCAGTATTTTATATTGAACACTGAAAAAATGGTAACCAAATACTGGGAGAATCCTGCTATCAATCTGTAAAAAGTGGTGCAGAGGGAACATTTCATTGCTGTCAGGCAGCTACTGGCTATTTCGGGAATGTTCACATTTTTACGAGTATATTAGGGTCCATAGTTATCTACACACTATGTATTTCAAACAACATTAACACCTTGGTGAGGTAGCTTACTCTCCCCCTCATAGAAACACTGATGTTTGCACATTAGTCATAAAGGAAATCGATTATTGCTTACAGGAGTTTTTGTCTATGAACAAAAATTTGAGAACTAATTTCACTCATGTAGTGATGGATAGTGTAATTTAAGGGATATCTGACAAAAGTACCTTAAAATGACTATAAGACTCCAGGGAGTGAGTTCAGACAGTCCTAAAGCCTAAGCCTGCCAGAGGGGATGGGACATTTGAGCAGCTGAGTTGAAACATCACTTTCCTTTCAGCATTCTCATCAGGAATATTCTGCAACTGTGATGAGTAACATGAAGTTGGTGGGCGGGCACTTAGCAGATGGAAGGGACTGAGATGATTTAAAAATCTCCTTGAGAATTGCAGAGGGTTTTTGGAAGACTTGAACAGGCTGAATCCTGGTAAGGACAAGGAGGTGCGTCAAGTCAGCCAGGGACGTTGCTGTGTCCTGCTGTGGGAGGCCCCCTCCACACGAGCTGTGTCTTATGCTGGAGAAGATCCTACCCTCTGTCTGTGTCTGCTGACACCTCCCTATCAATTTCTTGATCATCACCTTTATGGCAACCAGGCAAATAAACTTGCCCTCTTGGGAAAAGAAGTTTTTCTTCAAAATATTATAAAATACAAACACATGGAATGTTTAGTATGATACTTACAAGATTTTCCATGTCTGTGCGAGCCAACATGTATGTTCTAATATTACTATTTTGATGAAGCAAGGTATACAAGAGGAGAGTTGCTTGATCAGATGTCTGCTGTTCACAAAGAGCTGTGTACAAACTATTAAAGTTGATCTGGAAGGCATGTGGAATTGATGAGGGGAAAGGACTGCTATCTGGAATACAGAAAACAGCACATCAGTAATTTCTAGCTGTGCTTTATATAAATGAAAATATTGTTAAAGTAATGTGTACAACTCAATTCCCATTAATTTTATGGAAAGTCATTACATTTCAGATTCAAAATTTTAATTTATACAAAATTTACTTGAGGTCCAGGCATGGTGGCTCACGCCTGTAATCCCAGCACTTTAGGAGGCCGAGACGGGTGGATCACAAGGTCAGAAGTTTGAGACCAGGCTGACCAACATGGTGAAACCCCATCTCTACTAAAAATACAAATATTAGCCGGGCGTGGTGGTGTGGGCCCGTAATCCCAGCTACTCAGGAGGCTGTGGCAGGAGAATCGCTTGAACCCGGGAGGTGGAGGTTGCAACCAGCCGAGATTGCGCCATTGCACTCCAGCCTGGGCGATAGAGTGAGACTTTGTCTCCAAAAAAAAAAAAAAAAATTTTACCTTAAAAAGAACTAAACTAAGTCATGTAGTTTGACTCTGTTACTATTTTCCCATTAACATAGCTGAAATAAATCAGCTCTAAGAACATGAACTTAAATAAACAGAATTATGAGTGAGTCAAAAGGCTCTCCAATCAATACAATTTAACCAGGACTTCAAGATGAAATACTTTGTTACCGAAACTAAATAACCATGAGTCCTAAATAAAAAGCATCTAGAGAGAAAGATAGAATTTCTATACAAAATAGAAAATTCTCTTTTTTTTTTTTTTTTTTTTTTTTTTTTTTTTTAGACGGAGTCTCGCTCTGTCCCCCAGGCTGGAGTGCAGTGGCCGGATCTCAGCTCACTGCAAGCTCCACCTCCCGGGTTCACGCCATTCTCCTGCCTCAGCCTCCCGAGTAGCTGGGACTACAGGCGCCCGCCACCGCTCCCGGCTAATTTTTGTATTTTTTTAGTAGAGACGGGGTTTCACGTGTTAGCCAGGATGGTCTCGATCTCCTGACCTCGTGATCCACCCACCTCGGCCTCCCAAAGTGCTGGGATTACAGGCTTGAGCCACCGCGCCCGGCGAAAATTCTCTTTTAATATAGAATTAAAAAGAAAACAACTGCCTTTAAGGCTGGGTTAATTTTCTTCAAATGAATAAATTGTGGCTGAAGTATCCACTTACACCAAAATCAGTATAGACGTTCCTCAACTTACAATGGGATCATATTCCCATAAATTAATCGTAAGTTGAAAATATTCTAAGTTGAAAATGCATTTAATACAACCTAACTTACCAAATATCATAGCTTAGCCTAGCCTAGCCTAGCCTAAGCTATTATTTTTGTGTACAGTTCTAAATTGTATTAATCCAACTGTAACAGTAGGCCTATTTTACAACAAAGTGTTGAATATCTCATGTAATTTATTAAATACAGTACTGAATTTATATTGCTTTTGCACCATCATAAAGTCAAAAAATCCTAAGTCCAGCCATTGCAGGTTGGGGGCCATCTGCGTACGTTCAACATTAGGTTCTATAATCAAAAGAGCATACCAAGCTTGAGACAACTACCAGAAAACTTCGATAACTTTTTAAAAAATAAAATAAAATATAATCTCCAATGCAAACCTAATTGACTACAACTGCTAAGAAATTTTTTTTTTTTTTTTTTTTTTTTTTTTTTTTTTTTTAAGTACAGTCACTGGAACAATCAAAAGCAAAAATCACAGCCTGTACTAGGAAAGTTCTTGATATTCCAAACCGACACAGGCCCTTTCCAACAGTTAACTGGATTTGCTGAGAAACTGAAGCAATCAAGGTTAGGAAGTAACAAAGAAGATAAAGATAAGTTCAACAGACTCAGAGAAAGTCATCATCTAATCAAATAAAACTCTGAACATGGTAGCACAAAGAGCCAATATTTTTATGTTCTAAAAAACACCAAAATTATTTTAAGCCTTTAAAAACACAGAAGCACTACCAAGACAAAATAATTTGCTTTAACATTCCTAAAAGCTGTGCTCTTATGGAAAAAGAGATATGTTCCAACACAGTCCTTGCCTCTCAGATTCTCCTTTCTAAGCTTTACATTTGTGAGGAGAATGCATCAAAACGCCTTCAGTTTTACCATCCAGTGCCCTCACTTTTCCTTCTACATTTGAAATAGAGGCTATTTTTTCAATACTAACACTGTATTTTTGACACTTACAAAAATAATTCATTTTTTTTGTGGTTGGCTTTATATTTTTGCAAGGGATGGCAAAAGAAAGTGTTGCCATGTGCCGTGAGTATGCAGATATTATGGAATCTACAGAATGCTCACTGGTGGAAGATTCTAGACACACTACACTTCTATAAAATTGAAGCAAAGTAACAAATTCACCAACCTGTATTATACCTGACTGCAAAGGGAATATGTGTGTTGTGTATGTGTATCCACAACATACATACATTACTAGCTAATAAATACTATGAACCAGCTGTTATACTAAACACTTTGTTTATGTTATCCCTTATTTAACCCATACAACAAACGTGTCATTATTCTGATCAGCTTTACAAGAAATGTAATAGATGTTTAAAGGGATCAAGTAACTTTGCCAAGATCAGCCCTGATGGATATGAGCATCCTAAAGCCAACACTTTGCATCATTGTACTAAATGGTCTCCCAAACCGTGACCATCCCAAGCAAAGTTCAGCCCTAAATACCAACATTTGGCCTGAGCAGCAAGAGTAACATAGTAGATACCATATACTGAATACCCGCTTTGTTGCAAAATCTGGGCTAATCATTTTAAAGACTTACCTTGCTTGGTCTTTATACAAATACTATTAGGTGATATTTTCTCTATTTTATAGGCAAAGCTTTTGAAGCTAATTGGGATATTAAGCAAACTGTCAAAGGTCTCACACTCTGAAGTGATAGAGGTATGGTGTGAAGCCAGGTATGCTTGACTCTGAAACTTGCTTTCTTAACCATTAAGTCATACTGTCACCAAGAAGAGTAAGTAATGGGAACAGAAAAATACTAATAGATACAGGAGTTTTCATTTTTTAATTCATAAAATTGTTATTATTTCCCCATTGTAACGTGTTATAGTTTATGTTCTCTCCACAATTCATGTTGAAATTTAATCTCCAATGAAATAAAGTTGAGAGGTGGGGCCTTTACAGTGTGATTAGGTCCTACGGGCCCCTCTCTTATCAACAGGATGAAGGCCTATATAAAAGAGGGCCCACATAGCATTCAGCTCTTTTAGCCCTTGACTCCCTTCTGCCATGTGAAGACACAGATAGAAGGACCCATCTTGGAAGCAGAGACTGAGCCCTCACCAGACACCAAACCTGCCAGTGCCTGGATCTTAGATTCACTTCCCAGGCTTCAGAACTGTGAGAAATAAATTTCTGTTCTTTATAGGTTATTGAGTCTCAGGTATTTTGTTAGAGCAGCACAAATGGACACGCTGCAAATAATACCAGAATTGGCAGAGGCACAATGAATGGGCACATCTAGCCACGTCTATAAGAAATGTGTATCAGAATAACCTGGAAGAAACATGGCACGGGGCATCAGAAGGCTTACAAATGCTCCCATCCAATCACTGTACTTCCCACCCATCTTCATCACACTGGTGTTAGAAATGTCTTGAGAATCTGGCTATGCGCTGCATAATAATGTTTCAGTCAATGATAAACCACATATTTGAAGTGATCCCGTGTGATTATACCACATTTTTACTGTACCTTTTCTAGGTTTAGATTGCCTAGATACACAAATACCACTGTGTTACAACTGACTACAGTATTCAGTACATCATCATGTTGAACAGGTTTGCTGGCTAGGAGCAATAGGCTACACCACAGAGCTTAGTTGTGTAGCAGCTATGCCATCTAGGTTTGTCTAAGTACACTATGATAGTCACGCAGCGAAAAAATTGCCTAATGGAACACAGCCCTGCCATTGAGCAGCACTTGACTGTACTACAGGAATCCTGCTTTTAGAATGTAACCTTTTGAGAAGAGATGCTGGTTCAACATGAAGTGATATGCTCATCTTCTACTTTAGGAGTTATTAATACCAAGTTACACAGCTCATGGGCAGCCTACCCCCCCTTGTTTGGAAGTAAAGATTTACTGGAGCACAGCCATCTAACCTGTTTACATACTACCTATGGCTGCTTTGATGCAACAACGGCAAGGCTAAGAGACTGCAGGAGAGAACATGTGGCTCCACAAAGCCACTAATCCCTACAGAAAAAGGTTTTCTGATTTGTGCTCTAATTTTTTTTTGAGACCTAATTTTTAGTTCTATAAAACTCTAACTAGAACACAGACTTTAACTGAAAATTTAAAACAACCTAGCATTTGGGTTTTCCAGGTTAATTCCTACCCCTAACAGGTAGTACAGACTGACCCAAATTAAACACATGCTGGTTTGGTTATCCCTGAAAGAAATATGAATTTAAACAGATATAAAGGATCACAGCCTTGTTCTCGGATTTGCTTGACCTTCCTGATAATATTGACAGGAAAAGCTAAGGTTTTTCTCATGTTTGACCAATATGAAAACATACAAATGGACACTCATCTCCAAAACTACAAGACAATAAACAATATAGAATAAGCAATACTCTCCCCATTACAAAGAATATTAGAGAAAAAAATACCACAAACCTTGTGTGTTCTTGAAGGACATAATGGCTTGTCTGTAGGGGTTTGGCGCATCTGAGGCATCTGTCAGATTGGCCAACACCAGCAGAAGCAGGAGACTCTGGTTGGCCAGAGGGGAAGAAAGCTCTGGAGAGGCAGTCGCTTTGCTGCCCACACCACCTAGCGTGAAGACAGTCCAGAGTCCTGCTGGGGAAGAAAACACCCTGTTAGGATGTGCCACCACCAATGAGATGAATGTATTTCTGTACAGTATTCTGTGTAATATAATACAGTATAATACAACATGGTAATGAGCAGTTCCAAAGTGTAGAACAAGAATCATGTCGATACATTTCACAAGGCCAGAAAATCCTCGTTGCTATAAAAACTGGACAAAGATTGACTGTATTTAAAACAAAATAGAGAAATAGAGATTTTTATGATTAGGTAACCTAAATTTTTTTTAAAAAGCAAATGAAATTTAGTAGAAAAATTTGCTAAAAAAAAAATTAATGCAAGCCGGGTGCAGTGGCTCACACCTACAATCCCAGCACTTTGAGAGGCTGAGGCAGGTGGACCAAGAGGTCAGGACTTCAAGACCAGCTTGGCCAATATGGTGAAACCCAATCTCTACTAAAAATACAAAAATTAGCTGGGTGTGATAGCAGGTGCCTGTAGTCCCAGCTACTTGGGAGGCTGAGGCAAAAGAATAGCTTGAACCTGGGAGGCAGAGGTTGCAGTGAGTTGAGATCATGCCACTGCACTCCAGCCTGGGCAACAGAGCAAGACTCCATTTCAAAAAAATAATAATAATAATAATAATAATAATAAATGCATTATGATCGAGAGGCTTTGTTTCTAAAATACAAGAATTGTTCACCATTTTAAAAGTATTATTTCTATTTTTTAAGATAAAAAATATGGTCACTCAAGAGTTTCCACATTTTCATAAATATATTTAAATATATATATATATATTTTAAACTTAAAATTGATTTCTGATTTAAAGAAAAATTCTTACAAACCAGAACGGGAAGGAAACCTCTAGCCAGAAATTCATAATGGTCAAACATTGCAAGTATTCGCATTAATATCATCAACATCAGCATGGTACTACTGATGTCCAAGCAAAAACATTAAGGCAAAAGAAAAGAAGACCAAAAAAATTTTAGAGAAAAAATTTCATTATTTGCAAGCAATATTCTGGTCCACTTAGAAATGTACTGTCCAGGCTGGGCGCGGTGGCTCACGCCACCGGTAATCCCAAAACTTTGGGAGGCCTGACCAACATGGAAAAACCCCGTCTCTAGTAAAAGTACAAAAAAATTAGCCGGGCGTGATGACATGCGCCTGTAATCCCAGCTACTCGGGAGGCTGAGGCAGAAGAATTGCTTGAATCCGGGAGGCGGAGTTTGCGGTGAGCCGAGATCGCACCATTGCACTCCAGCCTGGGCAACAAGAGCAAAACTTCATCTCAAAAAAAAAAAAAAAAAAAAAAAAAATGCACTGTCTAGTACAGTGGCCACTAGCCACTTGTGGTTACTGAGCATTTAAAGTGAGACTACTGCAGCTCAAATCACATTGTGCTATAAGTATAAAATATACATGAAATTTTAAAGACTTAATACCAAAAAAAGAATGTAAATTATCTCATTAATATTTTATGCTAAGTACATGTTGAAATATTTTAGATACACTGAGTTAAAGTATTAAAATAACTTTTACCTGTTTCTTTTTACTTTTTGAACATGACCACTAGAAAATTTAAAATTACATATGTGGCTTCTATTATATTTCTATTGGACGGAGTTACTTGTTCTAGAATATAAAAGACAGTCACCTGATACTCCATTACTGACACACTATTAGAACTAATAGAAGATTTTGGTGCAGTACTATGGCTATATGGTCAATACCAACAACAATAAAAATCAAAAGCTTGATACACAATCAATAAATAATTAGAAAATATATTTACTTCCAATCAAAATAGCAACAAATCCAATGAAATATTCAGGAATAAACCTAAAATAGAGAAGACCTTCAGGCTGATGACCATAGAATTTGAAGACCATATGAGATCTGAATTAATGTAAAGGCATAACATGTTTCTGGACAAAAAGAGTCAATACTATAAAATGTCAAATCTAGGTCAGGTGTAGTGGCTTATGCCTGTAATCTCAGCACTTTGGGAGGCTAAGGCAGATGGATCAACTGAAGTCAGGAGTTCGAGACCAGCATGGACAACATAGTGAAACTCCATCTCTACTAAAAATACAAAAATTTAGCCAGGTGTGGTGGTACATGCCTGTACTCCCAGCTACTTGGGAGGCTGAGGCGGGAGAATCTCTTGAACCTGGGAGGCGGAGGTTGCAGTGAGCTGAGATCATGCCACTGCACTCCAGCCTGGGTGACAGAGTGAGACTCTGTCTCAAAAAAAAAAAAGTCAAATGTCTCTCAGTAAATCTAAAATTCAGTATAATAACCATCAAAATACCAACAAGACTTTACGTGATATTTTGCAATAGTGTAAATAAAACATTTCTACATGAAAAAATACATAAGAAAACAATTCTGAGACTGACCTGGGGAAGTATACATCCATTCACATAGTAAAATTTGTATAAAGCTATAGTCATGTAAAAGTGTGATTTAGCAGCAGAGAAGAAAAATAGGTCAACAGAAGAGAAATTAGGTCAGAACAGAGCTACATGTATTTTATCATTAAGATTATGATAAAGGTAGTGTGCCAGATCAGTAAGAAAAGGATAACATTCTGTTAAGTGTTCTTGGGACAATAAAATTTTCTTAGTATTCAATTATAGAAATATGTGTATAAACCTTGAATCAGGGAAGCCCTTTTCTTATGCAAGAAACAACATTCAAGAATACATGAAGAATACTCATTTGACCATTTAAAAATTAAATACTTTTACATGATAAAATACATCACAAAGACAAGTGACATATGTGTAACAAAAGGATTTTTTTAAAAATCTACAAATCAGTAAAAAAAAAAAAAAAAAGTAATCCAAAATTAAAATGGGCAACAAAGGAAGCTGAGGCAGGAGAACTTGAGCCCAGGAGTTGAAGACCAGCCTGGGCAACACAGTGAGACCTTGTCTCTACAAATAATAATAATTTAAAAAGAAATAGCTGGGCATGGTGGTGCATGCCTGTAGTCCCAGCTATTCACAAGGCTGAGGCAGGAGGATCAGTTGAGCCCAGGAGGTTGAGGCTACAGTAAGCTGTGACTGTGCCACTGAACTCCAATCTGGGCAACAAATAAGCCCCTATCTCAAATACATATATATTTTTTAAATGGGCAACAAAAGTACAAACAATAAAAATAATTTTTAAAAATGTGATGAGATGACCCATAAGACTAGAAAATTTTTAAAAGACTGATAATACTCAGTTGTATCAGTAAAGGTATAGGAAATTACCAATACTAAGAGATCCAAGTGGTAGAGGACTTTTTAAAGCATATTTGGCAGTTTTCATTGAAAATAAAATGCATATACTCATGAACCTAGCAATTCTTTTTTTTTTTTTTCCTATACCAGGGAATACTTGAATAGGCACACAAAAGAGCATGTATAGGAATGTTTAATATTGTTTATAATGGTCCAATAATGTAAACAACATACAAATGCTCCCCAGTAACAATGGTAAAATGAGCTATGGTTAAACTATGCCATGGAATACAATATAAATATGTAGATGTCTATGTACCAACAAGGAAATACCGTTAAGTGAAAAAAACAAGTTGCAGAAAAACTAATGTAACAATTTTAAAAATCACTTACCAAACCATATATGTATCCATATGTACATGCATATATCAACATATTTTTAAAAAACAAGAAGGACAAAGTATACATCACACTGGAAACAGAGATTCTCTCTAGAGGATGAAGTGGGATTGCATGGAATTCAAGGAAGACTTTTGTTTTACTTGTATAGTTTAATTTTCCCCCAGTAATAATATATTTATTTCTTTAAAAATAAATGTAAAAGAATAAAATTAAAATAACAGAACAATATAGATCCCATTAGTATGAGGAATATAGGAAAACCTTATCAGAAATCACTAAGTGAAAAACGCCATTCACAAACTACATATATATAAATATATATGTATATATATGCATGCTCCATTTGTTTTAAGAACTTGCAAATATACATATCTATGCACGTAAGTCCATCTACAGGTCACTGGTAGGGTCCACTGTAGACAGTGGTCATTTGTCATGGAGCAGAGTGGGAGTGAAGGTGGCTTGAGAAGAGTCTCAGACTTTGTTCAGTGTAGTATTACTCTATTGCTTGACTCTTCTATAACATAGACGTATTCAAGCATAACAAGCAATTAAAAATAATAAGGAAGGGAAGGAGGAAAATCCCTGGTCACCAACTCCCCCAAAAATATGATGCAAATACTTTGGAACTAGGGATACAGCCCGGTAATTTTTACTTTAACAACAAAACAGAAAAACTCCTGATAATTTTGGAGGGAAAAATCAACATGTTAGCTCTGATTATATCGAGGACCATGACAATGGATGTGATATTTTTAAATCTTTGCATATACATATTTTTATTATTTATTATAATTGGTAGGTGTCCTTTTTACACAAATTCTTATTAAATGAATTAAGTGCTTCTGTAAATAAATTATAAACAATATATAACAAAATAAGAAACTGATACGTTTTGTTTCTCCTGAACTAACACAGGCAGATACTTTTTATTTCTGCTTTACATTGTAAATAGTTCAGTGTGAACATCTGTTCATTTCTAATATTTTGTACTTTTTATTGAACACACAAAATAAAGTACCTTATAAATAACAATATGTAATTTCTTACATAATTGTGAGCCTACAAATATCAAGCTTTTTTAATGATTACTGAAATTGATTTACTACTAACTTTTAAGGAGGTGTTATGGGGGAAAGCGGGAAATAGTCCTCATTCCCAAATTTCGAGGTTCCCAAAGAAGAGCATACTGGGAACCTCAAATTGCACATCTGGTATAAATTTTCAGTATAGGTATAAGCAAACTCAAGGATCAGCAAGAAAAGGTTTTTTGTTTTGTTCTTTAATACAGGAAGGATTTTAAGATTACTGAGGAACACAGGAAAGTTTCTGTTAAATAATGTGCTCCTTCCTTTTCATAAGGAAAATCTGAATTAAAATTGTCAGTAATTGGTAACTATATACCAAAATTTAAATTTATTCAAAACAATCCTCATGACATAGTTGAAGAACTTGAGACATTTAATAAGAAAATCAAAATTATTAAGAAGATACAGCCAGTAGCCAAGTATTAATTATTTGCTTTGAGATTGATTTGTGTTGTTTATTTGTATCATTTTAAAACATTTAAAGCCATTTTCTTCCACTCAGAGTATGCTCCATGACAGTCAGCTCCCATATCCATCACTTTGTGTTCCAGGATTCAGAAAAATGGGAAACACAATTACAAAGTTCAATCTGCAACAAAAATAATCACAACACGCTCCCCAAGGTCAAATAGAAGTGTTTTTTGGATCCTCTTCACAGCTGCTCATCTTCATTGCTAGTGGAAATGAGTTGACTACTACTGAACAAATTGCACATACAAAATTCTGATTCCCTTTCAACACAGATTCACTCTCCTTTCTTCAAGATTTTCCAAGAGAGCTGAGAAGCTGCTTCTAATTTCAGATAAACGAACATTTTATTGGGAAGCTTCTCCATCTTTCCCTGAATCCACCAACACAGACAGACAGACACACACGCACACACACACACACACACACACACACAGCCTTCCTTCCTTTTTCTGGTAAACAGTACTGCAGGGAGAGATGAAGCAGCCTGTCACTGCCTACATTACAGTTTAAACTGGCCCATAATACTGGACAAAGATTCTTCCAAAAGTTCATTTCTCTTTGCTGGTCCAAGCCTCTGATCTATGTATGACCCAAGAATCTTAGTGGAATTCCATTTTCCTGTTGGAAAAAAAAAAAAAAAAACCTCTCCACCAGAAAAATAAGGAAAGTTACAATATATTTCCTTGTGTTCCAAAAACCAAATTTAGGACGGTTCCCAAAGTTCCTTAATTGTATCCCTTGGGTCTTCCAAACGAACTCTTGAAATCCATCTAACTAAAACTAAAAAATACTAAATACTAAAATTAACTAAAAGAACAAATCTGGTGTTGACAAGTGTTTTGTCTTATTACTATACTTTAGGTTCTGGGATACATGTACAGAACACGCAGGTCACCCATCAACCCATCATCTACGTTAGGTATTTCTCTTCATGCTATCCCTCCCCTCGCCCCCCACCCCATGACAGGCCCCAGCGTGTGATGTTCCCCTCCCTGTATCCATGTGTTCTCATTGTTCAGCTCCCACTTATGAGTGAGATCATGCGGTGTTTGGTTTTCTGTTCCAGTGTTAATCTGCTGAGAATGATGGTTTCCAGCTTCATCCATGTCCCTGCAAAGGACATGAACTCATCCTTTTTTATGGCTGCATAGTATTCCACGGTGTATATGTTTATCCAGTCTATCACTGATGGGCATTTGTGTGGGTTCCAAGTCTTTTCTATGTGAATAGTGCTGCAATAAACAAACGTGTGCATGTGTCTTTATAGCAGAATGATTTATAATCCTTTGGGTATATGCCCAGTAATGGGATTGCTGGGTCAAATGGTACTTCTGATTCTAGATCCTTGAGGAATCACCACACTGTCTTCCACAATGGCTGAACTAAATTACACTCCCATCAACAGTATAAAAGTGTTCCTATTTCTCTATATCCACTCCAGCATCTGTTGTTTCCTGACTTTTTAATGATCACCATTCTAACTGGCATGAGATGGTATCTCACTGTGGTTTTGATTTGCATTTCTCTAACAACCAGTGATGATGAGCTTTCATATGTTTGTTGGCTGCATAAATATCTTCTTTTGAGAAGTGTCTGTTCATATCCTTCACCCATTTTTTGATGGGGTTGTTTGCTTTTTTTCTTGAAAATTTGTTTAAGTTCTTGTAGATTCTGGATATTAGCCCTCTGTCAGACAGACGGATTGCAAAAATTTTCTCCCATTCTGTAGGTTGCCTGTTCACTTTGATGACAGTTTCTTTTGCTGTGCAGAAGCTCTTTAGTGTAATTAGATCCCGTTTGTCAATTTTGGCTTTTGTTGTCATCGCTTTTGGTGTTTTAGTCATGGAGTCTTTGTCCATGCCTATGTCCTGAATGGTACTGCCCAGGTTTTCTTCCAGAGTTTTTATGATTTTAGAACTTACGTTTAAGTCTTTAATCCATCTTGAGTTAATTTTTGTATAAAGTCTAAGGAAGGGGTCGAGTTTCAGTTTTCTGCATATGGCTAGCCAGTTTTCCCAACACCACTGATTAAATAGGGAATCCTTTCCCCATTGCTTGTTTGTGTCAGGTTTGTCAAAGATCAGATGGTTGTAGATACATGGTGTTATTTCTGAGGCCTCTGTTCTGTTCCATTGGTCTATATATCTGTCTTGGTACCAGTACCATGGTGTTTTGGTTACTGTAGTCTTATAGTATAGTTTGAAGTCAGTTAGCATGATGCCTCCAACTTTGTTCTTTTTGCTTAGGATTGTCTTGGCTATACAGGCTCTTTTTTGGTTCCATATGAAATTTAAAGTAGGTTTTTCTAATTCTGTAAAGAAAGTCAATGGTAGCTTGATGGGGATGGCATCGAATCCATAAATTACTTTGGGCAGTACGGCCATTTTCACAATATTGATTCTTTCTATCCATGAGCATGGAATGTTTCTCCATTTGTTTGTTAGAGTGTTGGAGAGAAGGTTCTGGAGTGCTGGAATTATTTCACCTGACTGAACACATTCACTTTATAATAATTACTTGAGCCACATGCTAATTATGCACTTTTCTGTAAGTTACACTTAAAAAGTTTACCATGAAGAACAAGAAAAGCACAGTATGTATCCCTCTGTGTAGATCGATGACGATAATGATGGTGACGGGTATATAGTATGCTCACAGTGCTTATGTTTATATGCTGGGTGATTTTTTTCCTCATCAAAATAGTTTGATTTCTAAAATGAACATACAGCAAAAGAAACAATAAAATTTAAATAGAAAAAAATTAATAGCACAGCCTTAGAGCAACAATGTTTCCTAAAAGAAACAGTGTTGGTGTAATCAGAAAAAAAAATCATACTTGCTGTTGCATCTTTATTAAAGGGCATAATCCTCAAGTATCACTTCTTCTATGTAATCAACATATATATTAAGAAAACACAGTCTCCAACACCTATTTTTGCCAGCCTAAAAATGAATGTAAACCAGTAACATACACAACCTTGAACGACAGCCAATCATGTTATAATGCTAGGAAAGGAGAAAAAAGGGTCACTAATAGTTTCACCTTTTTACATGTGTTTACACTTAAAGCACTCTTGAAATATCTGGTGACTGCTAGTTCCTAAAACAGTTTTGAGTCAAACTCAATTTTCCTAACACAAAACAACATGATAGTACTAACCCATCCTGTCTCCCAAAAGGAATGCTTTGACCATCTCAAGAAAGAAAAAAAACACAGGGGGAACAAAGGAAAAATGTTTTTTAAAATTCATAGCACAGTAAAACATTTTATCCTCCTTTGTAGTTTCAAATTTGTCAGAAGCGGCTGGGCATGGTGGCTCATGCTTGTAATCCCAGCACCTTGGGAGGCCAAGGCAGGTAGATTACCTGAGGTCAGGAGTTCAGGACCAGCCTGGCCAACATGGTGAAACCCCGTCTCTACTAAAAAATACAAAAATTAACCAGGCCTGGTGGCGAGTGCCTGTAATCCCAGCTACTCAGGAGGGTGAGACAGGAGAACTGCTTGAACCTGGGAGGCAAAGGTTGCAGTAAGCTGAGACTGCACCATTGCATTCCACCCTGGGTGACAAGTACGAAACTCCGTCTCCAAAAAAAAAAAAAAACACTCTGTCAGAATCTCTCTGACTTATAATCTGGCATAATATATGCCATATGAAAGTTTTTTTAAAAGTTTAATTCCTTGAAGAATAGAAAACAGAACTGTTTCTGAAAAGTTGAAAAAATCCACTGAAATATTTAAGTAATTACGAAGATCGACTCCTGTTTACATGTTTTCAAAAATGAACAACCCTGAAAGGTACTAGAATTCAGCTGTCTCAGTAAAACTCCTGGTTCACGTATCCCTACAATAAACATATATGAGAAACTTAGATGAGCCAGGTAATATTTTAAAATGTAAAGCATAAAAGGAAACAAAATAAATGTAAAAGTCTTGTGCCCTCAGAGATAAATCCTATCTCACCCACATATGCAAAAACAATAAACAAATTAACTATGATACATGAAACAGGAAAGGGTGCTACCAGCTTGGAGGGACAGACAACCCTTCCTTTAAACAAGTCCATGTCTGGTTCCCAGAAACTTTGTTCCATATGTCCCGTTGTCATCCCCTAAAGCAGGGTTTCCCAAAACGGTACATGGATCAATGATGACAGTGTAAGCAGAGGAAAACTTAAAAAAAATCTTTAATAGTTATGTATATTAGACATATATATAACTAGCATATCCATCTCAGAAGGGTCAAGGACTTTACCATATAGTAAAAGAATAAAGTAAATAATAAGCTTACAATTTTGAAAAAGTAAGTCATTCTAAAGTGAACTAAGTAAACTGGAATTCAAGTTGTACTCATATAAGACAAAATCATGGCAGTGGCATGGATGTGGCTGAAGTTTTGGAAATATTACCCTTTAGGAAAACAGACAAGTCTCTAAGCATCTGACAGTGTATACCACCACCAGAGACTCCTTCTTCAAACAAAACAAGACCTGTTCCTAAAACGGTTCCTCTACGATATACAGACTTTAACCTTGCAACACCCTGTCCACCCTCCACTACTACACAGCCCTGGCATGCATACCCATCTTTCCTGCTAAACTGTGGGTTCCCTGAGAGAGGGCCTTCCCTCCTTCACCAGGGTTTGATTCCTTTGTACTCCTAGGATCTAGCACAATCTTTCGTATTACATTAAATAGGAAAACAATGAGAATTTTTAAAATTTTGCATTTTTACAGATTGATTTTTTACATCTTATGTAAAAATATTCATATGATCCAGGCGTGGTGGCTCATGCCTGTAATCCCAGCACTTTGGGAGGCTGAGGTGGGCGGATCACGAGGTCAGGAGATCAACACCATCCTGGCTAACATGGTGAAATCCCGTCTCTACTGAAAATACGAAAAATTAGCTGGGTGTGGTGGTGGGCACCTGTAGTCCCAGCGACTCGGGAGGTTGAGGCAGGAGAATGGTGTAAACCTGGGAGGTGGAACTTGCAGTGAGCTGAGATTGTGCCACTGCACTCCAGCCTGGACGACAGAGCGAGACTCCATCTCAAGAAAAAAAAAAATCTATATTTTATATAGATTTATATATATTTTATATATAAAATTTGTAATTTCCAAATTCATTCTTTTTGGTTACTATATTGTTAAAGTTAAGAAGTTTATTCTTTATGTTTTTGAGTGTATCAAGATATATATTGTAGACTGTTTCTGATAAAATCTCTTACATAATTCTGGCTTCAGTCTTGATTTTTATGTGGAGAAAGAATTTCATATGAATATACATATAAAATATATATTATATATTTATATATTGAGCATGATATATAAAGTATATATTTATATGTAAAATGTATATATAAATATATATGTATATAATATATACATATATTTATATATTTAATATACACACTTTATATATTTTTATATATTATTTATATATAATATAATGTATATATTATACAAATAGATGTATATTAAATATATATTTATACATATATAAAAATATAAAATATATACTTTATATATCATGCTCAATATATATATATATTTATATATAAACATAGATATATATACATATAAAATATAGATTATATATGTATATACATATATGTGTATATACATAAAATGTATACATTTTATATAAATAATGTATACATAAATGTATACATTTTATATCATGCTCTCTATATATTATATATTCATATGAAATTCTTTCTCCATATAAAAATCTAGATTGAAGCCTGAATTATGTATGAGACTTTATCAGAAACAATCTACTATATTTTGATATACTCAAAAACATAAAGAATAAACTTCTTAACTTTAACAATATAGTAACCAAAAAGAATGAATTTGGAAACTATAAATAAAAGTTTCTACATAGTAGGCTGGATGCCGTGGCTCACTCCTGTAATCCTAGCACTCTGGGAGGCTGAGGTGGGCAGGTTGCCTGAGCTCAGGAGTTTGAGACCAGCCTGGGCAACACAGTGAAACCTTGTCTCTACTAAAACACTAAAAATTAGCCAGGCATGGTGGTGCATGCCTATAGTCCCAGCTACTTGGGAGGCTGAGACGGAAGAACTGCTTGAACCTGGGAAGCAGAAATTACACTGAGTTGATGTCTGTGCCACTGCACTCAAGCCCAGACAATACAGCAAGACTCCATCTCCAAAAAAAACAAAACCAAAAAACAAAGTTTCTACATAGGAAAATCTTACGCTAATTGCTTATATTGCAAAAACTCAAGTGAACTTTAGTTCTACTTATGAAGGAGTAAATATAAACCAAATTACAGCAGATGTAATAAAGTACATTGTATAGATATATTCCTACCTCCAGTAAGTCATGTTTTCCATATAGGTCTCTGGCTGTTAGTTTTCTGGAAATTAAGGATTGGTTCTGTGCAAGATCATCATGGGCCAAAGGTAAAAGAATCCTTGGGTAACTACTACTCCCTGGTTGAAAGTAATATTCAAGGAAAGATAGAAAGAGTTTCTCCCCAAAACTCTATTTTGATTTCATTGATAATACCAAGAAGCAAGCCTGAGTTATGGAGCACAGTGCCTCAAACCTTAAAGTTAGCAATAGCAAAGTCATCAACCTAAAGAGAGGAATAAGATGGGAGTTCAGGAAGCACTGTAAAACTAAAATCTTTGAAATAAAGGGACACATGTAAGTATTTGAAAAAGAAGATTTCAAATTAATGAATCAAGAGGTCTTCATTCTAATATGGGATATTCATTAGGAGGCTACCATGTATACATGTTAAATAAATGTGTATGCCTTTACTCCTCAAAAAGAATTAAGAAGGTTCCCGGGCCGGGTGTGGTGGCTCACACCTGTAATCCCAGCACTCTGGGAGGCCAAGGCAGGCAGATCACAAGGTCAGGAGATCGAGATCATCCCGGCTAACACAGTGAAACCTGTTTCTATTAAAAATACAAAAAAATTAGCCAGGGGTGGTGGTGGGCGCCTATAGTCCCAGATACTCGGGAGGCTCCCAGATACTCAGGAGGCTGAGGCAGAAGAACTACGTGAACCCAGGAGGCGGAGCTTGCAGAGAGCCGAGATCACACCACTGCACTCCAGCCTGGGCAACAGAGCAAGACTCCGTCTCAAAAACAAACAAAAAAAAGGTTCCCAAGACATCAGTAATCCAAAAAAGAAAGTTACATGTAGTAAATGTGAAATATGCAAACAAGAGTGATAGGAATGATCTGAAAGTATTTATGAAATTGAAAAACTATCCCCAAAGCATTCAATTCATTTCAATAAGCAATTAATAGGCATACATTAACACTAGTAGTCTCCAAAGCAGGTGAGGAAAGAAAATATTAGAGCTTTGTTTTTCATCTCAGAAATATGCAGCAGCTAAGCTTCAGCAGTATGCACAATCCAGCCTGACACTGGCACCTGCACTCGGTCCATCTGTCAGGAAGTCACAGTCATGTGTGGTGCCCTAGGTATTCTGAGAGAAGAGTGCAGCCCTGCCATGCAACAGGAATGACAGGCACCCTCTCCTTCCTTCTCTCTCGCAAAATGAGACACATGGTGGTTTAGTGCGCATAATCCTACCACCTAGGTTTAACTAAACTGATTCTCATAAAATTCCATTTAAAAATAATGGAATCATAAAACTATTTTAAAATTTGCGTGCAAAGAAATTCCAGATGAAAAGAAATCATTAATGATCTGAGTACAAGTCAATGACAATGACACAAAAAAAGCTCTGTTAGCCATTTTGTGACCTAAGAACAAAGACAATATTAATCAGATCTCTGAAGAAGACTGCTCTTCTATCCATTACCAGGACTCTCTGAGATACAGATTTACATCCACCATTATTAACAATGAACATAGCTCTAAATAGATACTGTTCCTTCCAACATTAAACAATGATATCATTAAGCCAACATGATTAGCAAAGCATTTTATAAAACTTATTCAGATGATCATTAATAGTTTTTCCAATATAAAAGATTTTCTTATTGTGAAAACACAATTTTTAAATGCTTCAAAATTTTTATTTAATCTTATCCTTGGAAAAATATCAATTTGTAGATGTCATAATTAATATAACTATGCATTATATAATTTCTAAATCAATTCACTTAAATCATGGTGCTGCTTCAAAAGGTTATATTGATGGGATGTATGATCCATAAAGTTTAAAGTCCACCATACTCAAGGAACTGTTGAAGGCAGGGGTGGGGGAACGAGTGAAAGAAGAGAAGTAAGGGGAAAGAAAAACAGCAGCTTCTGCTATTTAATGATGATCCACAAAAATTACTACATTAAAATCTCACTAGCATTTTTATTCACCCAATTTTACCCATAAAGAATTAAAGCTCAAAGCAGTTAAGTCCCTTACTGACATAACAGAATGCTACGCAGATGTGCATCCATGCTGTTCCAACTCTAAAACTGATGCTCTCAACCACCAGGCCATGCCTCTCCTACTCCAAAACCTTAAAGGGGGCCCCTCACCTTGGCTGAAAATAATAGTAAGTTTAGCATCTGCTATAGAATAGAACTTCAGCACCTGGTATTTAACAGGCCTAAATTCAATCTATTTGTTCTGGAGAATAGCATTTTGTGGTTTGCAGTGAGTCTAGCTCCAAATTATCTTTCCAGACTTCTCTCCCACTCCTTCATCCTCATCCACAGAACCCCATATCCACAAGGAAATAGTTACTAGTCCAAAAAATGCAATTTTGTGGTTTTTGTGTTTGCTTGTTTTGATTTGTTGCCTCTTCTGCTATCTGTTCATCTTGGTATCGCATCTGCATTTCCTGATTTCTCCTAAGGGACAATCTCTCTTAGGCATTTTGCCCCTTTCTTTATGGTTCATTCCTTAAACAAGCTATTCACTAAACAGTCTCTTTGCAGGCCTGCTCAAATTCCTCAAAGAATAAATTGTTGTCACTACATTTAAGGTGCCCATCATTTTAAAGAAGATGACGAGTAAAAGTGTCATTCTAGTACCATACAATGAGAGGTTTACCAAGTCCTGGAACACAGAGGACGAAGTCTGCTAGGGAACTCCAGGAGAGCTTCCAAAAGAAGGCTGCCTATGGCCTGGAGTGTGCTGGAGAGAGACAGATCTGCAGGTAGAGAGGAGGAAGGCATTTCAGTGTATGGAATGATTCAAAGCTGGTCAGGTGTGACCCTCTGGTGTACGTGGTACTTTGGCTGGAGCTATACAGTGAGGTAAGGCTGAAAAGAGAGGGCAGGCTGTGAGGCAGCCACATGACAGTGCTTCCCACAGGATGTTCCACTGCCCAATTCTGAAGGACCACACAGACAGGCCAAAAGTTCAAGTGCTTTCCTATGTTCATATAAATGAATGGCATAAAGTATGTACCTTTCATTTTCATTTTTACTACTATGATTAATACAAACTTAGTATTAATTTACTAAATGAATTATGGGATATTGCATTTGGTTTTCATATACATGGGGGGAAAATTACTAGAATTTACAGGACACCCTAACTAAGTCGCCTACAAAAGAGTCTGGCTGCTACGCATGCAATGCTTGTTTGTGCTGCAGAGCTCTTCATTCACATACATGCACACACAGACACACACCACAGGTGTCTGGAATCCCGCAGTTTGGAAGAAGGATGTTCTGTTATTGATGCATTTGGTTTTATATTGGTCATAGTCTTCAACTGATGCATCTCTAGCTTTTTCAATTATAAGTTTCTGTTAACTTCAAAATGGTCAAAGATGGTTGTGGGTTCTCTGGTTAACCCTACACAATACAGTGATGCACGGACTGTTAAGACCATAGTCTGCAAACATCCTGCCCCTGCCAGAATATAACGAACCAGCAGGATATAGAAGAGGCTCCCACAGCTCTCAATCCTTCAAGTAGGAGACCCACTTCTCTGGCCAGGAGGCCAACAGCCTTACCATGACAAATTGTCAAAAGCTAGAATCAGAACTCATTGCCTACCTTCCCCTAAAACATCAACATTATCATATTATGCTTTATATCCCTTTTATCACCCACAGCTCTCTCCATCCCAGCCCTTCCACTGAGCCCTCTGGAGCACACATTTTCATTAGGAAAAAACCCTCTGTATTGTCAACCTCAGCCTCCTTGAACAGAAACCTGGGTGTCCTCTGAGGACAGCTCTTTCTCAGAAGGCTTTTCAAGTGGTGACCTCTTAGCTCTCTCTCCACAAGCCACGTACCACGGAGATGACTCTTCATTACTGCTTCCAAATCATTTCTCTTCAAACATCCCAGCTACCTTGAAATAGCCCATGAGACTACTCCATTCATCAACCTTTCTTGCTTGAGTCATCTGCAGACATCACCATCACTCCTGCTCATTTTCTGATAATCTGAGCACCTTGCTCATTGTATTTCCCTCCACACTACTCTCGTGCTCATTTTGTAAATTTCTACGTTCCTGCAGACAAGGCACCCAACAATACGGCCTCTAAGTCCTCAATCTGCTTGCTCACTTCCTCTATTGTACCTCAGCTACCCAGCCCCTTAGTCTCATCCTGCCTAGATATTCTCTCCACTGGTAACTGCACTGCCACTACAATTCTGAATTCATGCATTCCACTCCCTGACTACCACTTCCCAGCATTCAGGTCATTTCCTCCAGTCCTGACTCAAACAGTTTTTGACCCGCTTTGTTCTCTCTACTACTTTTCTCATTGTCCCATAGCCACCTTCATGTCCTCACTTCCCTCCTCACCCAACTAGGATTCTGCAGTTCAGTACTGAAATCATTTTCTTGCTGATGCCTTCCCAATTCCCTCACTTCTCTTTTCCTTCATACTTGCCTGGCAAAACCCTAACCTTGATTAAATCCAACTCTCCACCTACTCCATGTCCCAGAGCAGTTACATATAGCTAAAGAACAACATAACCATTCCACTTGCTCTTAAGTTCATCACCACAAATCTCAAGTGCACCCCCAGCTCTGCCCAGCAATTCCACTACATTGATCTACTCCCTGGGGAAACCTGACTCTCCTACTGTTCTCTTTAAACTTCTAACAACAATCCCTAATCTTCATGTTTAGCTGACTTTCACCTCTTTTTAACTGAAAGATGGAATCTATCAGAAAAGAACTACCTTGTCTTTCCACCTTAAAATCTACACATTCATCTGCATCAACATGTACATATTCTGCCTTCACTCCTGTTATAAAAGGGATGAAATATACTTCCTCCTATATTTAGGAATATCAATCTTTCTGCTTTGAATAAAATGTAAGCTCAATGAAATGTAGGCATTCAATAAATATTTGTGGAAATAAGTTGAATTATTCCTATCACAGTGTACAAACATGTAAAATTTTCCAATCAAAAACAAAAACAAAAAAATCTCCCTAGAATCCATGCCCCCTTCCATTTGTTGCCTTATTTTTCTGCCTATACTCTGACTTCCTTTCTCCCTTCAACCCATCCTAATTAGCTTCCTAAACACCATTCCAAATAAATGATTCAAGACAAAGTGACCACCAACTTTCATTGTACCAGCTCCATTCATTTACCAATAGTCCATTCTAAGTCCTCACCTTACTTAATCACTTACTTAGATCTGCATCTAGTTGTACAATTAAGATGTGTACTTTATTGCACACACATTATAACTCACACATTAGAAAACATCAATGAAAGTATTTCATAGTAGATCAGATACAGCTGAAAAGATTAGTGGACTGAAAGATAAATCCAAGGAAATTACCCAAAATGCAAATGGAAGCGAAATGGAAATTCTAGGAGACCAGAGACATGAATAGAGTAAGAAGGTCCAATAAGCTTGACAGGGCATTTTCAGAATAAAAGTGAATAGCAGAGATATAACACAACAAATTAAAACTTCAGATCACAAAAGTTACCCAGAAGTGGAGATTTAATTATTTTTTTCCCCTTCTAAGGTCAGAAAACTAGCAGGCTTAAGTCTAGGTTTTATGTTTTTTGTAATATACCACATCACTCAGAAAAGAAAGAAAACTCCAGTTGGCTCAGAAACTCCTTTAGGCACAAATCACATATTATCCTGCTTCTTAAACTGGGATATGTGAACTCTTGGAGACAGCCCATGGTGCACTAGGAATAAGCAAAACCACAGAATGACATTTTCCTGGAACATTAATTTTCTAAAAGGAATTCAAGGAGGTTAATTAAGTAATTGAACTGGCATGTGATTACATCTTTTCTGTAATAAAACAAACATGGATATATTTACCAAAGTAGAACTTCAAATATGCATTTATTTATAAGATAAACTATGAAACCTAAGCATGTGGTAACAGGCTTCTAACAAACTCCTCGATCCGTAAATGAGTTATGCACTTACTTACTTCCACTCTAAAGGCTAAGCTTAAAGAGCACTCTAATGACTTTCTCAACAACCTGTGAATTACTATGATTCTCAGGATTCAGGGTCGGTTTAACAAAGAAGATTTTTCATGTAATTAACTGTATTTTTATTGTTTCTTCTACTCTGGATTTAAATGTTTTATTTTGTGAAGAGTATGATGAAAATATCGGGAGACTGAGGACACAAACTGGTACCCAGAAAGTGAGGAGTATAATACATGGTTCTCTCTCATCCCACTCTCATCTGCTTGTTATGAAGTTCTGATAATCACTTCTGCAAATAATTCAATCTAGAAAGCTAGTTTATTATATCATGGTCTTGCCTTTATCTACTATATGTTATATCCTAGTATAAGTAAGGATTAGGGAGAGTTACAGGCCTGTATAATAATGGCTTCAACAAAAGTCCAAAAGTAAGGGCAGCAGAGCTTGCAGATTGCCTCATGATGGTCAAAAGCCAGGCTCCTTTTCTTCTGTTGCTTCACTGTGGATTGTCTCCATTCTTAAGGTTACCCATGGTCCAGGATGGCTAAACCAGCTCCAGCCATCACATCTTCATTCAAGTCACCAGGAAAAAGATGAGTGTATGTACTTACTTTAAGAATTCTACCTGCACATTTGCCCATACTATTTCTACTTTTATTCCATTGACCAAAATACGGACCACACCTGGTTGCAAAGAAGAATGAGAAATATGGTCTATTCTTGGTGTGCATGTAGTCAGCTAAAATGAGGAAGGGGTACAACAGTCACTGCCACACCTCATCTGAGTAAAACCTTTGCAATGCCCCAAGAATACTCCTTTTCACTTGATACGACAGAAAAGATAGTTTACCTTCCATACCCTATCCTTCATGTCCTTTCTTTAACTTAGATCAGAAGAAACAACTGTGCCCAGATAAACCAGTGAGCTTCATTAAAAACATGAAAACTGGCAGAAGTACCCTAACATCCTCCCTTCGAATAAAAGCAACAAGGTGACTCAAAACATGTGCTATTAATCATGGAACCAAAAGAAGGAGGAAAATGACTTCAGCTGCTCGACAGCAAGAATTTGCCTGCTTTCTTGATGTGACCAAGTCAGGAACTGAAATTAATAAAAGTGACAGCTTGGATTTAAACTGCACCTTTCTCTAGTAGGACTCCAGCTTTCCAAAAATATTGCAATATGCAATTTTACTTTCATAATGTACCCTTAATATTCTCTAATGACAAAATAAAATGACATTACTTAACATTTTAAACAATAAATACTATAATACTTAATTTGCTGAAATATAATCTATACATATATCTAGGGACAAAAACTGAAAAAGAATGAGAAAGACCAAAAACAGCTTTTTTTTTTTTTTTTAGACCGAGCCTTGCTTTGTTGCCAGGCTGGAGTGTAGTGGCGCCATCCCCGCTCACAACTTTCATCTCCTGGGTTCAAGCACTCCTCGTGCCTCAGCCTCCAGAGTAGCTGGGATAACAGGTGCACGCCACTACCACCCGGCTAATTTTTGTATTTTTTGTAGAGATGGGATTTCACCATGTTGGCCAGGCTGGTCTCGAACTCCTGACGTCTGGTGATCCACCCACCTCGGCCTCCCAAAGTGCTGGGATTACAGGTGTGAGCCACCGCGCCCGGTCAGCTATTTTTTTTTACAGAGACAGAATTATAGCTAAACTTACTTTTTAATTTTTAGAACTTTGAATGTCTTTATGCAATGTTTTAAAATTTTATAAACAGACACTTCATACACACACACACATATATATATCTTACACACATGTATATAGTATAAAGATAGAGATAGATGGTATCATGAAAACATCCTGGTTTTGAAGCCAGAAATGACTTTAAAGTCCAGTCCTACCGTCTACTAGTTGTGTACCTTCGTGAGAATTATATACTTTCTCTAAAACAAAGACCACAGTATCAGCTATTTCATGTCTGTTGCTTTCATTTCCACCCCTCCCATCTATGATCTGTACTGTAGGGAGCTAGAAACTTGCAAGCTATATTCCCAAAACTACTTTGCCTGCTGGCTTCAGGTTAGGGTCTGACAATGAGAGACACTGGCAGGAGACGGGAAGGTGAAAAGAACGGAGGAATCATTTTTCTTTTTGCTTCCTGTGGGGTCTCTGGCAGATGCAATGATGGGTCCAACGGCTTCCTGCTCAGGTAGTAAGGCTCCCATGGGAGTGGGGCCAGCAGGTTCTACTGCAGTGTAATGCAGAAAGATGTTCATTAAAGTGTTATCTGGAATGGCAAAATACTGAAAACCACCAAAATGACCAACCATAGGCTGAAGGCTAAATAAACTTGGATAGATTCATATAATACACCATCAAAATTACATTCATGAAGAAATATTCATGGCATGGAAAACAGACCATAATGGTACATAAACAAGACAGGATTTTAAAAGCTGTATTGTCATTAGCATTATGTTAGTATTGTTACAGCAGAGCTAGACAAGAGCATAAAAAAATGCAGATTGAAATTTAGTATCATTTAAATATCTATGAGAGTTATGTCCAAGCCTGACAGAAAGATATGAAAAGAACAGAAAATGCAATCCTTACTTGGAGAAAACTGGGTCAGCCTAAGTAGAGGGCTGCAGATTTATGCTTACACTATGGATTTTCACTCAAAGGTGGCAAACTTGAAAATTTGATTGAAAGGTTTTTTGTTTGTTTTTTTAACTAACTTTTTGGGCTGGGTGCAGTGGCTCATGATCATAATCCCAGCATTTTGAGAGGCTGAGGCAGGAGGCTGACTAGAGGCCAGGAGTTTGAGACCAGCCTGGGCAACACAGAAAGATGTTGTCTCTATAAAAAAATAAATAATTAGTTGGGTGTCGTGGTATATACTTGTAGTTCCAGCTACTCAGCAGGCTGAAGCAAGAAGATAGCTTGAGCCCAGGAAGTCGAGGCTGCAGTGAGCCATGACTGCACCACTGCACTCCAGCCTGGGTGACAGAGCAACATCCTGTCTCTAAAAACAACAAATGCTTTTTAAACCTAACTTTGTAATGTATAAACCACAGATATATAAAGTACATAATCAGTACATAGTGTATCTGTGGTCTTAAAATTTCCTGCCATTGCAGGAGAAATGACAATTAGGAAAAAATGGCCCAAAAAAGATCCTTAGGGGAATAATAAAGGAAAAAAAGGTTAAGAAACACTGGCCAAAATAAATCTCCCTGAAGGATAAAGTACTGATGTAACTTGAACCCATGGGTGCATGGAAGGGTCGAAATCAACCGTATCCAGATGGCATGGACCCAGAATTCTTAGTTATCACAGGGACAACAGAATGGTTCAGTGTATAGCCAGCCATCCCTGTGTTAAGGGAAAACAGCATGGATGCGTGCAGCACCAAGACAACAAAACTCAAAGCTTGTAAATAATACCAAAATACTTAAAAGAATTAGAAATCCACTACATTGGATATACTATGATTGTTTAAGAATAGGAAGTGCTTTGGGTAGACAAGTCAAGTGATTAAAAAGAAAATCCAACGTATCAAATTCATGATGGCAGTTTTATTATTTTAATGGATTTAATTAGCTAAGTTTATAAATGACATTAATTACATAGGATTCAGTCTGTTTAACCTGAGTTCAGTGAATATTAATCAAAGGTCTTTTTGAAAGCTATTGCTAAAATTTATTCAAATGAAGTTACCCTGAACTTAAAAGCTGAAGGAAAGGGTAAACTTGAAAATGTTACTTTAATAAAGCATAAAAATCTTAGTATAACACACGAGTAACTGCCAGTATTACTTTCTGAGCACAAAAGATGGCCCCGCATGTGTAAAATTACATACCTGAAGTATGACCTCAGTTATGCATATACATGTGAAAGAGAGTATATGTATGTATATTTGTCACATATACAGGGCAGATATATCAAACTATTAACCGTAACTATGTCTGGCCAAAATAATTATTAGATATTTTAACTTTTCTTTACAGTTCTCTGTATTTTCCAAATACAGAGTATATACTCATATCTGTATTTTCCAGGCCATTTCACTTTGTTGCTAAGATGTCCCTTTATTTTAGTACCTTGTTAATTCAATACACTATAGAAAATGTTGCTTTTACATTAAAAAACATATATGCTCGAGAGGATTACAGATGAACTTGATAAGCCAAAAAGAAGATAAAGCATTCTAGTCAAATGTTGTTCAATTCAAACAATAAGGGCCACATTTATAATTTTAAATTTTCTAGTAGCCAACTAAAAACTTACAAAGAAATGGGTAAAAATAATTACATTATATATTTTATTTAATCCAATATAGGCAAAATATTAGCATTCCAATGCAATCAATATAAAAATGATGAATTAAGCATTTTACATTTTAAAAAAATCTTTGGAATTTGGTGTGTATTTTCCACTCGGAACACATAAATTCAACTAGCTGCATTTCAATGCTCAAAAGTCACATGTGGCTAGAGGTTTCCTTAGAGACAGCACAGGTCTAAGCAGAGGGACAACAGGACCGAAGCCACAGAGGCAGAGAAGCACAAGGCACAGCTGGAGAAGGGAAAGATCACGTAAGTGGAACTGAGGATCAACAGGCAGGCAAACTGCCAGTTATGATGGTCACTGTGTGCTACTGAGGGCTTTACAATCTTATTATCAGTGAGATCCACACCAAAAGAGTATAAATAAGAGCCAACACAATAAAGTTTTAGAAAGTTCTCTCCAAAAGAAAAGTGTAGAAAAGACTGTAACAAAAGGTAGGTCTGTAAGAATTCACATGAGAGATGTTTACTGCGGCACTATTCACAATAGCAAAGACTTGGAACCAACCCAAATGTCCATCAATGATAGACTGGATTAAGAAAATGTGGCACATATACACCATGGAATACTATGCAGCCATAAAAAAGGATGAGTTGATGTCCTTTGTAGGGACATGGATGAAGCTGGAAACCATCATTCTGAGCAAACCATAGCAAGGACAGAAAACCAAACACCTCACGTTCTCACACATAGGTGGGAATTTAACAGTGAGAACATTTGAACACAGGGTGGGGAACATCATACACCGGGGCCTGTCGTGGGGTGGGGGGATGGGGGAGGGATAGCATTAGGAGATATACCTAATGTAAATGATGAGTTAATGGATGCAGCACACCAACATGGCACATGTATACATATGTAACAAACTTCCATGTTGTGCACATGTACCCTAGAACTTAAAGTATAATAATAATAATAAAAGAATTCACATGAGAGATGATGAAGGTTAAGGTTATGAGAGGAAGGGGCAGACAGATGATCTGGAGGTAAAATTGAGAAGTACCTACAAACTTGGGATATTTATATTTTCCTGGTGACTTTTTTCTTTTGTCATACACTGGCCATCTTCATCTCTAGGAAAGCTACAAACACTGGTATAGCTGATAAACTTTGCTATTGCTTATGTTAATGCACTGTGTGTGACTGCATAACTGAGGGCATATTGGGATTGGGGGAAGTAAAGGATGAAATCAAGAACAGAGGTTGTGAGAGCAGCAGGAGGCAGCCAAATGCCCAGGCGGATAGGGGCAGGTCCCCAGTGAAACTTCACCTCCAAGCCAAAGACAGTTTAAAGCCTGAAAGCCAAGCTGCAAGTTAAATCCTCAGACCGGATTGAGAACTTGTCTCCCTGCTTGGCGTGCTTTCCTCTGACTGGTCCCCACCCACCCTTCACCTATTTTACATATATTGATCCTTTCCTAATTGGTTTTCTACAGTGTCATGCCCACCTTTGAGTGGTGTCTTCACTTTAACCTTTTTTGCATACTCACAAACCAATCAGCACACACTCTCCAATCTGAGTCCATAAGAGACCCTGGACCCAGTCACACAGGGGGAACTTTCCCACCTTCAGGTAAGGGAAGCATCCCCTATGCATCCCCTCTCTGCTGAAAGCCATTTTCATGGCTCAATAAAATTATTCTCTGCCCTCCTCACCCTTCAATGTCCTGCATATCCTCATTCTTCTTGGGCATGGTACAAGAGCTTGGGAGCCGCTGAACATGGGTACAAGCTATAACACAGGTGAGCGGGGGCATGTCAGCATGGCCAAGCAAGGCCCAGGTGGGGCATCGCCACCAGGAGTCCCCAATTTGCAAAGCGACTAAGAAGAAAAATCCTACATCAGTTGGGTTAGCTCTTGGCTTTGAGAGCTAAATGGAAGGTAGGTTTTCTGAGACAGCAAAGGTAGAGTGGAAGCACAGATTTAGGTACCTCTAAGACTAACAGAGTCCTAATCACATGTGCCACAAAGTTAGAAGACAGGTGGGTGCCAGAGATACGGCATTATGAACATGCACTTGTAATTAGTCCTTGAAGCTATCAGTTGCAGTGAGCCAAGATCACACCACTGCACTCCAGCCTAGGCAACAGAGTGAGACTGTCTCAAAAAAAAAAAAAAAAAAAAAAAAAAAAAAAAAGGCTGCAGTAAAGAACCTGGCAAAAACCCACCAAAATCAATATAGCAATGAGAGTGACCTCTGGGCATCCTCACTTCTACACTCCCACCAGTGCCAGGACAGTTAACAAATGCCATGGCAATGTCAAGACATTATCCTAAATGGTCTAAAAAGACGCATGAATAATCCACCCTTTGTTTAGCATATCATCAAGAAATAACCATAAAAATGGGCAACCGGCAGCCCTTTTTTTTATTATTATTATACTTTAAGTTCTAGGGTACATGTGCATAACGTGCAGGTTTATTACATATGTATACTTGTGCCATGTTGCTGTGCTGCACCCATCAACTCGTCAGCACCCATCAACTCGTCATTTACATCAGGTATAACTCCCAATGCAATCCCTCCCCCCTCCCCGCTCCCCGTGATAGGCCCCAGTGTGTGATGTTCCCCTTCCCGAGTCCAAGTGATCTCATTGTTCAGTTCCCACCTATGAGTGAGAACATGCGGTGTTTGGTTTTCTGTTCTTGCGATAGTTTGCTGAGAATGATGGTTTCCAGCTGTATCCATGTCCCTACAAAGGACACAAACTCATCCTTTTTTATGGTTGCATAGTATTCCATGGTGTATATGTGCCACATTTTCTTAATCCAGTCTGTCACTGATGGACATTTGGGTTGATTCCAAGTCTTTGCTATTGTGAATAGTGCCGCAATAAACATACGTGTGCATGTGTCTTTATAGTAGCATGATTTATAATCCTTTGGGTATATACCCAGTAATGGGGTGGCTGGGTCATATGGTACTTCTAGTTCTAGATCCTTGAGGAATCGCCATACTGTTTTCCATAATGGTTGAACTAGTTTACAATCCCACCAACAGTGTAAAAGTGTTCCTATTTCTCCACATCCTATCCAGCACCTGTTGTTTCCTGATTTTTTAATGATTGCCATTCTAACTGATGTGAGATGGTATCTCATTGTGGTTTTGATTTGCATTTCTCTGATGGCCAGTGATGATGAGCATTTTTTCATGTGTCTGTTGGCTGTATGAATGTCTTCTTTTGAGAAATGTCTATTCATATCCTTTGCCCACTTTTTGATGGGGCTGTTTTTTTCTTGTAAATTTGTTTGAGTTCTTTGTAGGTTCTGGATATTAGCCCTTTGTCTGATGAGTAGATTGCAAAAATTTTCTCCCATTCTGTAGGTTGCCTGTTCACTCTGATGGTAGTTTCTTTTGCTGTGCAGAAGCTCTTTAGTTTAATTAGATCCCATTTGTCAATTTTGGCTTTTGTTGCCATTGCTTTTGGTGTTTTAGACATGAAGTCCTTGCCCATGCCTATGTCCTGAATGGTATTACCTAGGTTTTCTTCTAGGGTTTTTATGGTATTAGGTCTAACATTTAAGTCTCTAATCCATCTTGAATTAATTTTCATATAAGGAGTAAGGAAAGGATCCAGTTTCAGCTTTCTACTTATGGCTAGCCAATTATCCCGGCACCATTTATTA
The DNA here is from genome assembly GCF_024542745.1 of Macaca thibetana thibetana. Classification (NCBI taxonomy): domain Eukaryota; kingdom Metazoa; phylum Chordata; class Mammalia; order Primates; family Cercopithecidae; genus Macaca; species Macaca thibetana. The sequence goes on along the minus strand of NC_065595.1, from coordinate 31,337,977 downwards.
AATAGGGAATCCTTTCCCCATTTCTTGTTTTTCTCATGCTTGTCAAAGATCAGATGGCTGTAGATGTGTGGTATTATTTCTGAGGACTCTGTTCTGTTCCATTGGTCTATATCTCTGTTTTGGTACCAGTACCATGCTGTTTTGGTTACTGTAGCCTTTGTCTCAGCCCAAAATCTCCTTAAGCTGATAAGAAACTTCAGCAAAGTCTCAGGATATAAAATTAATGTGCAAAAATCACAAGCATTCTTATACACCAGTAACAGACAAACAGAGAGCCAAATCATGAATGAACTTCCATTCACAATTGCTTCAAAGAGAATAAAATACCTAGGAATCCAACTGACAAGGGATGTAAAGGACCTCTTCAAGGAGAACTACAAACCACTGCTCAGTGAAATAAAAGAGGACACAAACAAATGGAAGAACATACCATGCTCATAGATAGGAAGAATCAATATCGTGAAAATGGCCATAATGCCCAAGGTAATTTATAGATTCAATGCCATCCCCATCAAGCTACCAATGAGTTTCTTCACAGAATTGGAAAAAACTGCTTTAAAGTTCCTATGGAACCAAAAAAGAGCCCGCATCTCCAAGACAATCCTAAGTCAAAAGAACAAAGCTGGAGGCATCACGCTACCTGACTCCTTTACTTTCTTAATAAACATTCCTTTACTTTCACTTTACTGTATGGATTCGCCTAGAATTCTTTCTTGTGCAAGATCCAAGAACCCTCTCTTGGGATCTGGATTGGGACCCCTTTCTGGTAACATCTTTCTGGTGACCCACAGAAGAGATAATAATGAGGAAGCCCCTGACCCAGGGCTAACTTTGGGTAAGTGGTGGGGTCCGATAAAGCCACTGGTAATTTATTCATAATAAATTACCAATAAAGATGACATTTGACTTGCACCACTTACCTCCAAGGGCTATTGTAAACATCACATGAAAAAAACACACGTGGCCAGGTGCAGTGGCTCACACCTGTAATCCCAGCACTTTGGGAGGCCAAGGCAGGCAGATCACCAGAGGTCAGGAGTTCAAGACCAGCCTGGCCAACACGGTGAAATGCTGTCTCTATTGAAAATACAAAAATTATCTGGGGTGGTAGTAGGTGCCTGTAATCCCAGCTACTCAGGAGGCTGACACAGGAGAATCACTTGAACCTGGGAGATGGAGGTTGCAGTGAGCCGAGATGGCGCCACTGCACTCCAGCCTGGGTGACAGAGCGAGACTCCATCTCAAAACAACAACAACAAAACCCCACACATGTGAGGTCATTTAGAATCTGTAAAGTGCCATGGAGATTTAAAGTAGGTATGATGACTACCCATTCACTCTCTCTCTGGGTCTCTCTCATCTCCCCTCCCACTACTTATACCTCCAACTCAACTATTCTCCCCCATTTCCATGCCTAGGCTCAGCTCTATCAAAAGAAAATATAGGCCACGCACGATATTGAGACCATCCTGGCCAACATGGTGAAACCCCGTCACTACGAAAATACAAAAATTAGCTGGACGTGGTGGTGTGCATCTGTAATCCCAGCTACTCGAGAGGCTGAGGCAGGAGAATTGCTTGAACCCAGGAGGTAAAGGTTGCAGTGAGCCAAGATCACACCACTGTACTCCAGCCTGGGTGACCTGGGTGAAAGAAGGGAAAGGGGGAGGGAAAGGGAAAGGGAAAGGGGGAAAGGGGGGAGGGGGAGGGGGAGGGGGAGGGGGGGGAAGGGAAGGGGGGGAGGGGGGGGGAAAGGGGGAGGGGGAAGGGGGAGGGGAGGGGGAGGGGGAGGGGAGGGGAGGGGGAGGGGGGGGGGAGGGGGAGGGGGAGGGGAGGGGGAGGGGGGGGAGGGGGGGGGGGGGGGAGGGGGAGGGGGGGGAGGGGAGGGGAGGGGGAGGGGAGGGGGAGGGGGAGGGGGGGAGGGGAGGGAGGGGGAGGGGGGAGGAAGGGAAGGGAAGGGAAGGGGGAGGGGAGGGGGAGGGGGAGGGAAGGGAAGGGAAGGGGGAGGGGAGGGGGAGGGAGGGGGGGGAGGGAAGGGAAAGGGGGAGGGGAGGGGGAAAGGGGAAAGGGGGAAAGGGAAAGGGAAAGAGGGAACAAAAGAAAACAAAACAAAAGAACAGAAAAGAAAGAATATACAAAAACAGAATAATTACATCAGCCTTAAGATAGCTGTAAGACACATATATATAGATAAACTTAGTCCCAGATCCCATATTCCAAGCATTTGACCTTTCTCTATACCAGAGGAAATTTTGCTAAACTAAAACAACAGGGGTTGGGAGGAGGATTCCACCACAATTATAAGGCAGGTGGAATATAAAAATATAAAGCAAGAGTAAATAAGAAATTAATGTCAACGAGCAAACCAAAGACATCTAAAGAACAAAACACGATCCCCTTACATGCCACTGTCATCCATGGTAAACTAGGGATAGGTAATTTCTTCCCAATCAAATATTATTTTACAAGTTTATGATAATCATTTCCTCCCTTTTCTTTATACACAGAACCACCTGTAGATAAAACCCTAAATGATATAGTTTAGTTTTGCCAGTTTTCAAAAAATAGTTTTGCCTATTGAACTTTCACACTATACGTGTTCTTTTGCAATTTGCTTTTCACTAAACATTTTGCTGTAAGAGTCACCCAGGTTTATATGAGTAACTGTAGGTCCTTCAGCTGTGTATATTGAACATAGTACTTTTCATCCATGCCACTATTGATGGTCTTCCGACTTGCTTCAAGCCTGGGACCATTACAAAAAATGCTACTTTGAATATTTCTATATGGGCTTCCTGGTACACACGTGCAAATTCCTCTATAGAGTACATCTAAGAATGGAGGCAGTGTGTTAAAGAGTAGATACATATTCAGTTTTACTAAATAAAGATCAAAGCAGCTGCACCTAAATACATTCTTAACAAAGTAATATTTCCTACTGGCGCACTGCCTTCTTTTATAATTTAAATGTAACGTTAATTTCCAGTTTGGCAATTGTACCTGTTTTCAATATTTGCCCAATTTTGAAAGGGATTTAATCCATTTTCACTTTATGCAAAATAAGAGTAAAACTACATCTCCAGTCCAATAAGCAACATCTAGCTCCACAAAGAACCAGCAGGGAGAATTCAGATATTCATATCTTATGATTGGCTTCTGTACATCTCTGGAAGTTATAACAAGAATCCCAAGGTCATTGGAGCTCTTCATTCTCTCTTCTGTTTGGCTCACTCTTTTTGTGTGCTGCAATCATGTTTATTAAGATTGCTTAAAGGTCAGGCTGGTGGCTCAGGGGTGGTTCCCAGAACTTTGGGAGGCTGAGGCGGGTGGATGGCTTGAGCTCAGGAGTTCGAGACCAGCCTGGGCAACATGGCAAAACCCAGTCTCTACAACAAATACAAAAATTAGCTGGGTATAGTGGCATATGCGTGTAGTCTCAGCTACTCAGGAGGCTGAGGTGGGAGGATCGCTTAAGCCCGAGAGGCGGAGGTTGCAGTGAGCTGAGATCACATTACTGCACTCCAGCCTGGGCGACAGAGCAAGACCCTGTCTTAAAAAAAGAAAAGAAGAAGAAAGAAAGATTGCTTATTTCTTTAATCATTTAACATACAAGTTAGGCTCCATAAATTTAAGTTCCCATGTACAAAAAATTGTATGGTATTTTTAATCATTCAATATCAGAACTACATCTAACCTGCCTACCAGGTATGGGGGGAAAAATAGATATGGCAACATCTGTAGTAAGAAAATGTAATATATTTCTTAAATATTGAGTTTTATGTACTATGAAGATGTATGTGATGTTATAAACTTCAGACACAAGAATGAAGATGTTTTTTCCAGAGAACTTGCCTCTTTCCACCCATCTTTGCCCATCATAAAAAACTATTAACATTTATGGTCCGATTACTTAAACTACGCTGCTGCTGCACTGACTACAGGAAAGACTAAAAGACATGATTTTTAAAAATCCTTCAAAATAAATACATTTCAAATAATCAGCACAATTATTTTCTAATTCTGCCAGAATCTGAAAACATACAAATAAAATTTTAAAACACAAAAATATAACTTAAAAGCAAATGAATCACAGTATATCATTTTGTTGTACCAAAATATCCATATAATCATTGACAATCTGAAAACATCTCAGTGGTAACCACGTAAGAGAAACCCTGTGTCAACACTTTGTTACTGAATTAGAGAAAACCAGTCTATTGGAGAAAAATATGAAACAAGTGTTTTCTTTTAGAAATGTAATGGAAACGCCAGGACAATAAAACACCCAAGTTTGCTAAAAATATACAGGTATTTTGGCCAGGCATGGTGGCTCACGCCTGTAATCCCAGTACTTTGGGAGGCCGAGGCAGGCAGATCACGAAGTCAGGAGATCGAGACCATTCTGGCTAACACGGCGAAACCCCGTCTCTACTAAAAATACAAAAAATTAGCCAGGCATGGTGGCGGGCGCCTCGTAGTCCCAGCTACTCGGGAGGCTGAGGCAGGAGAATGGCGTGAACCCGGGAGGCGGAGCTTGCAGTGAGCGGAGATTGCACCACTGCACTCCAGCCTGGGTGACAAAGCAAGACTCCGTCTCAAAAACAAAAAACAAGAAACAAAAAACCATACACACACACACACACACACACATACACACACACACACACACACACACATTTTATAAAATAAAATATTCATGAATAGGCCATGTGCGGTGGCTTACGCCTGTAATCCCAGCACTTTGGGAGGCCAAGGTGGGCAGATTGCTTGAGGACAGGAGTTCAAGACCAGCCTGGCCAACATGGTGAAATCCCATCTCTACTAAAAATACTAAAATTAGCTGGGCATGGCGGCACATGCCTGTAATCCCAGCTACTCAGGAGACTGTCAGAAGAATCGCTTGAACCTGGGAGGCGGAGGTTGCAGTGAGCCAAGATGGCACCATTGTACTCCAGCCTGGGTGACAGAGTGAGAGACACAGTATCAAAAAAAAAAAAAAAAAAAAAAAAATTCATGAATACTTTTCAAGTTAAATATAGAGAAATATTTTACAAAAATCAAAAAGAAAAGGAATGTAAGTTTTCAGTGGCTTATTTTGTAAAACTGAAGACCTCAATCAAAATGTCCAAGAATTAATATATCTGAAAAAAATTCCAAATTATAGAAGAAAAACATCAGGTAAAAAGATGTTTCGCTGCAATGATACTTAAGCAAGCATTTATAAACCATCTAAATGCACATAAGATGCAATTTAAATAAATGACAGTAAATCCACACAGAAGAGATAATAAAAACAATGTTTACTGAAGTTTATAACAATATGAGAAATGTGATCAAGTTTACAGCTAAACACAATAGGATATATCATCACATCATACAGAATAGTGTTGCTGCCCCAAAATGCTCTATGCTCTACCTACTTATGCATCTTCTCCTCCCCCTGAAACCCTGGCTATCACTGATCTTTTTACTGTCTCTATTTTTTTTTGCACTTTCCAGAATGTCATATAATTTAAATCATACAGTATAGACAGCCTCTTTAAACTGGCTTCCTTCCTTTAGCTATATGCATTTAAGTTTCTTCCATGTCTTTTCCTGGCTTAACAGCTCTTTTCTTCTTATTGCTGAATAAAATTCCACTTTATGAATGTACCACAGTTTGACTCATCTGTAGAAGGACATCTTGGTTGCTTCCAATTTGGAGCAACTTTGCATTTGTCTAAATGCTTAGTACTGTACAACACAATGAGTAAACCCTAAACTATGGATTTCAGTCCAAAATAATGTATCAATATTGGCTTGTCAACTGTCACAAAGGTGGTACACTAATGGAAGATGCTTACAGGGGAAACTTGAAGAGGAAATGTGTGTATGAGGACTGTATGCATTTTCCACTCATTTTTCTGTAAACCTAGAACTGCTCCAAAACATAAAGTCTATTAATTTTTAAAGTAAAATGTAAAGAATGAACAGGACAAAGGCACAACCATAAAGAGAATGACAGTGGAGCCCTAAGTGGTTGATGGATTTTAACAATTTCTTGTATAAAGTTAGCAGTGAATGTGGTGAGACACAGTCAAATTCTCAGAGAAGAGGATGAAAAAAATTCCTGGCGGAGTCTTTGGCAGGGGGTCCAGAAGTAGAGAAGGCATGTGAAATGGGGCAAGAGTGAGAAGTGGGCCTGGAAATGAAGGTTTGTCAGAAGTCTTTAAGTAAAACAATCACCTCATATAAGGGTACTGACCTAGTCCTTAGTCATCCAGATTTTTTTATTTTTATTTTTTATTTATTTTGTGTGTGTGTGTGTGAATTCTCACTCTATCACCCAAGTTGGAGTTGCAGTGGTGCAGTGGCACAATCTCAGCTCGTTGCAACCTCTGTTTCCCAGGTTCAAGCAATTCTCCTGCCTCAATCTTCCAAGTAGCTGGGACTAAAAGTGTCTGCCACCATGCCCGGCTAAGCCATCCAGATTTTCAAGTGTGCTCATGTCATTCTAACAAAGGCTTGATAGCATTCATCCTTTTAACAAATATTTAGTATCTCCCATAACCCAGGATCTCTGCTAATGCACTGAGGGTTCAGGTACAATAAGCAACTCCTGCTCATAACACATTCTTCATATTCTAGCAGGGGACACTAGGTAGGTAACAGAGAGGCCTAGAGCAGTTTAAGAACCCACGGCTACCCAGGAAAACAGATGATTCTACACAGACCCTACCATCTCTCCACTCTAATTCTCTACTCCATTTCATTCTGCTTCACGCCTACACCTGATACCCCACATCCTTGCCCCAAGGTCCACAAACTCATGACCACAATGTTTCTCCTGGAGCCACCATTGCTTACAGCATCATGGCAACCCAGAGATGCAAGTGGTTGTTCAGGGCAGCATCACACACAGAAGCAAACTAAGGCAGGAAATGCAGGGGCTATTAAGCCAACAGCAATGAAGAAGGATCCGAACAATATGGGGGACTGAGAGAAGACACAATAGGAGACCTGAGAACAAACCAGGTCTAGAAATTATCTTTAAGCCGGGCGTGGTGGCTCACGCCTGTAATCCCAGCACTTTGGGAGGCCGAGGCAGGCAGATCATGAGGTCAGGAGATGGAGGCAATCCTGGCCAAAATGGTGAAACTCCATCTCAACTAAAAAAAATTACAAAAATTAACTGGGCATGGTGTGCCTGTAATTCCAGCTACTTGGGAGGCTGAGGCAGGAGAATCGCTTGAAACAGGCAGTCAGAGGTTGCAGTGAGCTGAGATGGCACCACTGTACTCCAACCTGGTGACACAGCGAGATGCCATCTCAAAAAAAAAAAAAAGAGAGAGAGAGAGAGAGAGAAAGAAATTATCTTTAAAAATAAGGGTCCCACAATTTTTTATTTAAGAAATTATCTTTAAAAATAAGTGATAACGCCACAATTTTTTAGTTACTCACACAGCATCTCTCTTGTTCAACATGTGTATAAATAGGTAACATTATTTCTACTTTTAGAAACATTGTTGCAAAGCTTTACACTTTGGAACAGTTACTATTGAAGACACCTGCTCTCTTAAAGCTAATATCTGCTAGTCTACACTTTCTAAAATAAACAAACTAGATACAAAGTACAGCATGAGGACTAGAGTTAATAGTCCTGAAAAGTGTTAATAGGCATGAAAAATGGTACTGATAGCTAGCAAGGCTTCCAATTTGATGAAGTTATGGTGAAGGGTACTACTGGGGTTAATCTGCACTTATTATCCTTTTTAATAATCTAAAAAAGGGGGAAATTACATTAATTTTGCAGGTAATTTTGCAAGCTGAAAGGCTAAAGGACCATGAAACAAGAAAGATAAAAACATTTAAGGTTGTTTGGAAAACTAAAGAAATTGACATAGATGAGAGGGAGAAAAAAAGATGAAGTAAGTGAATGGTAAACGAGTATTTATTTTCAGCTCGCATTTTGTTCTGGACACTTATCACACGTTATTTAAACGTGACAAAAGCCCACAGACAAAGATACTCTAAGTTTCATTTTTAAATGAGGAAACTGGGACTCAGCAAAGTTAATAACTTGCTCACGGTGACTCAACTTGTAAAAGGCAGGGCCTGGTTTCCAGCTGAGACCTTTCTGATGCCAAAAGCCATATTCTATTCCAATCCACCACCCTGTTGGTGAAGAGGGACAGCTGTTTCTCTCCCTCTCTTCCTTTTGTCAAGTATGGGACCCCTGTGTCCTGCAGAAGTGATGAAGGCTGCTAAGCACCACAATGAATGGCACCCTGCTCTCTCTCTCCACCACTTGTCCAACTGTTTGATGGGCCTTTAAGGACCATGGTCTCACAAAGATTATGAACAAGTACAAGAGGGGAAAAATGCAGAGCCATGTGCCATAATCCTATAAAGCATCATCATTCCGTTTTTATAGATAGGGAAAAGCTTGGAGAAATTACAACTTTCCCAAGTATAGAGCTTATTAGCGTGCAGTCAGGTCTGATCAGACCCCACATTCTTCATATACTGTCTTACCTAGCACTTCTGGAAGGACTAAGGATTAAAATATACATTTTTAATAGACAAACTGAAATTTACAACAGTAATTCATCCTCAGAGTGATTCTATTTTCCTCCAACACTTATTATGAAAATAGTCAAACATACAGAAAAGTCAAAAAATTCTCTAATGAATACCCATAAACTCAGCTCCAAGATTTTACATTAACATTTTGCTGTATTTGTGATAATATCCCTATCTATCTATCAGTCCCTCTATTCATCCATAAATGTAACTTATTTTATTAATGTATGTCAAAGTTAAGTTGCAGAAACACAGTGATTCTATTTTTTTATTATTATTATTTTTTAATCAAGATAGAGTCTCGCTCTGTCGCCCAGGCTGGAATGCAACGTCACGAACTTGGCTCACTGCAACCTCCATCTCCCAGGGTTCAAGTAATCCTCTCACCTCAGTCTACAGATTAGCCAGGATTACAGGTGTGACATCACATCCAGCTAATTTTAGTATTTTTAGTAGAGATGGGGTTTCACCATGTTGTCCAGGTTGGTCTTGAACTCCTGAACTCAGGTGATCCACCTGCCTGGGCCTCCTAAAGTGCTGGGATTACAGGTGTGAGCCACCGTGCCTGGCCTGATTCTATTTTAAAAGGGGAAGCTTTGAATAACTCTTAACATTAGTTTTTTAATAACTCAACATTAATCTTTGAAAAAAATATTTATGTAATTATAAATATTAAGAATTATCCATGTAAAAGGTGGTCTCAAAGCTACACAAGCTATAGTTTTAGGATTTTTCCTACTATACACAAATTATGTCAGTGAGTAACCTTGAATAAATTTAATCTTTAAATTTACTCCAAACACCCATTCTGAAATTAACAAAAATTAAAACAGTTGCTTAATAAAAGTTACACTCACTTGACTGGGATATAATTTAACAGTTTTAAAGCAAATCAGTTTTAACCACTTCATTTTTCAAAGAATAAGATTTATAGTCTCAAAAACTAGAATTCCATAATTTCAATTTCAATATTCTCACTTTTAAATATTTTTAAATTCTACAATTTACAATACAATCTCAAAAATATATTAAATCATTAGCACCAAATAAATGGCACCTGTAGCAAGCCTCAGACACTTATCCCAGGATTTCATCTGCAATTGATTGTTTTATTCTATATTCTTCCTGGCAAATACAAACTAATTCATTCTTCAACTATTTGTAGCATGAAAGAGGCCATCAGTCTTCCCTTCAAATCTGTTAACAAGAAAATGAGAGTAGAAGGTGGGCATAATGACTCCTAAAGCCAATTCTGGGAGCTGGTTTAACAGGGGTTGTCAGCAAATTACAAGAACAAAAGATAACAAAGCTGTATTTTGACATTAGATTACTTCCAATGAATACCATTTTTAAAACACCTTTTAAGAAGTCTAAAATCTGAAGCCATACTTTTGTCAAAGAGCAATTTTTATTACTACTCTACAACTAAATATAGTTCTTTTGCATCATAAGCACTATTCTAAATCTTCAATGTATCCCTGCAAGGAACCACTGCACAAAAACAGTAAACTGAAATTACCTATATTTTATAAGTCACAAAATGAGTTCAATCCTGAAAAGGTGGGGTGGGGGGGGCAGTCATTCTTTCTGTGAGCATATAAAATCTTTCAAATTATTCCAAATAGAGATGAAATGAGAATATAATTATTGTTTATTAAGCAGTTTCTTTTTTGAAAGTTCAAAGCATTTTAATTAGAAATCTGTTATTTTCACAACTATGCCCGTTTCTGATTGCCACAGACTTTTTCTCTTACCGTAGTTTTTCTCTCTCAATGAGTCACCCTAGAAAAAGCCAAAACTGAACAGAAAAATAACAGACAAGTAAAATACATTATAATTATTGCATACCATACCCATCACAATGAATTCAATAGTTTTCTCAAAAACAGAAATTAGGAATATGAGTTTTAATCTTCAAGTTCTACTGTATTAATTTCTCTATCATAGCATTTGCCTAAAGAAATAAACACTCCTTTGGCCTTATAATTTGGCTTGGACACCCACCATTGCAAGCAAAGGAAAAAAAAAAACATTTTGGATGGCTCATTCAAATGGAAAAACCATATATCAGAAGTTATTGTGTAAAACCTCATAACTTGTGGTGGAAAATGAAGTTTGGCAGAACACATTTAATTAGATTTGACGCTTCAAAATATGAAATAATTATAATGACATTACAGCTTTCTCTTATAACTTAAAACACAGAAGAAATTTCAAAGTCAACACTTCTTGCTTCACCCCCTTTTTTGACATTAGAGAAAAATATATTAAAAGAAAAGGCCAAAGTGGTAAGGATAGAATCAAATGAAAAAAAAAACCAAATAAATGTTACAACTTATTTCACCTCATGATATCAAATTTTCAACATATTTCTTTCATCATCTACCTGAATCTCTATTATACATTTATTGTATACATTATTATATGTATGTTATTATATTACAACACATACAATATATACCAAACATCTGATAATTTTCATAATTTATTTACATTAAAAATCTGAGGAAACTTGGAAATCATAAGGCCTTTATTTTTTCAGTACTTTGAAAACAAAAGTTATATCTTAAATATTACCACGTAATAATATCTGATACTAATAGTGACCATTTACTGTATACTTCCAAGGTACCAGTCTTTTTCCTATACATTTGCTCATTTGATCTCAGCAGCCCCACAAAGGAAGGTATTATTCTCATTTTATTGTGAGGAATTTGAGTCATTGAGAGGTTAATAGCCCAAGAACACACAGTTAATAAATAGCAGGTCTGGCATTCAATTCTAGGTCTACCTAACACAAACATCTAGAGTCCAGTACATCCCTCTTGTATAATACCAAATTATTGTAAACCACAGCTAGATCCTCCTACAAAGGACAATGTAAGTGGTGGCCCTCAAAATTAGAAAAGAGGATAACCTGTTTCAATCACAGAATTGTTTTCTGAGGGACTCCTTACATATTTTGGCCTGTTTTGTTTTGTTTCGTTTTTTGTTTAAAAAAACGAAACAAAACAAAACAAAACAAAAAAAAACCAGTTGGCAGGGTTAGAATGGGTAGTGAGTGATCTACTTTGGCAACAATCCTTACCATTACCATTAAGCAGAGCTGTAGTTTAAGATGATGACTAGAGCTGAAAGGTGCCTTAGATGCCAACATACAAAAGAGATCAGTAGCCTTCCAAATTGAGAATTTCAGTGAGGAGCATTCCAGCACAACCTACTTAATACCTGGTATGGACTGAATTTTTGTGTCACCCTCAGAATTCCTATCTTGAAGCCATAGCTCTCAATATGAAGGCATTACAAGGTAGAGCCTTTGGAAGGTGATTAGGCTTTGATGAGGTCATGAGAGTGGAGTCCCCATGATGGGCGTAGTGCCCTCATAAGAAAAGACCAGAGCTTCCTTTCTCTGCCCTGTGAGGACACAGCGAGAAGGTAGACATCTACAAGTCAGGAATAGGGTTCTACACCAAGAAGTGAATCTCCTGGCACCTGGATATCCGACTTCCCAGCCTCCAGAGCTGTGTGAAATATATTTCTGTTGTTCAAGACACCCAGTCTACAGTATTTTGTTACAGCAGCCCAAGCTGACTAAGACAATACTTTACCATCTAACATCCTGTCCCATCACATAACAAATTATGGAAGTAGGGGTCTTCAGTCATTTGCTTTATAAAACATCTTTAACAGATGGGCATGATAGCTGATGCCTGTAATTCCAGCACTTTGGGAGGCCGAGGCGGGCAGATCACTTGAGGTCAGGAGTTCAAGACCAGCCTGGCCAACATGGTGAAATCTTGTCTCTAGTAAAAATACAAAAAATTAGGAGTGGTGGCAGGGGCCTGTAATCCCAGCTACTCAGGCGGCTGAGGCATGACAATTGCTTGAGCCTGGGAGGCAGAGGTTGCAGTGAGCTTACATCACGCCACTGCACTCCAGACTGAGTGACAGAGCTAGATAGGCTCTGTCTCAGGAAAAAAAACAAAAACAAAAAAAAACTTTAATATGGCAGGGTGATATGCTTGTAGATTAAAGAAAGAATTAACTATTAACTGCCTTACTGACTATACTTAAGGCTACCCATAATATTGATTGATTAGTTTGAAACATTTGAAATATTTATAATTCCGGTTGAGTCCGCATCAAATGTTTTCTTTATTAAAATCTTTAATTGGCATATTTTATAAACAAACTGTCAAAAAAGCAAATATAATAACCTTTTAGATAAATTAGTCAATAAGAAATGGTACCATAGTGATTGTTGTCAAGGCAAGTTCACTTAGGAAGCAAGGAGAACTCTCGTGTGGGCAATATCTGTTTAACAATCAAATTTTCCTTCTTTAACTGTTATTGGCCACATTTTGCACCACATAAAATGAAAAGCCAGTTGGAGAAAACATGGCTGGCATATTCACTTTTGTCAGTTTTTCAAAATATTTTAACATAAATTTCAAATTTGAGCAGGCCAAAAAGATCCAAAGTTCTTACATTTTTAAATTGTCTTATATAAATTTGTCCAGGATTTTCTGATCATTAGCTGTTGTTCTAATTAAATTTATTTTCTTTCTTTCTTTCTATTGTAACTAATAAGCACCAGCACAGCTTCAGGGCAGAAAACAAAAATAGTTACTTACATGAGAACAGATGTTGTATAATTTTCTATTTTGTATATAATACCTCACTTATTCCTCACAATAACTCTGTTCAAATGGTCTTATATTTGTCAGCATTACACATCAGGTCATGAGATTTTAAACGCTGGAGAACTTGGTAAGGTCATGCTGAGGTATGATTCTATCCCAAATCTTCTGATTCTGATTATCAGGCTCTAGAACCCACCCTTAGCCACCAGGATGTCCAGGAGTGGGAGATGAGGAAAGGCAGCTGAGAGGTCCCGGGGCAATAATAATCCAGGGTGAAATATTGGGGGGATTTGAATGCCCAAGAGGCTCCCAGGCATCTCCCACCACCAGGGGTACTCCTAGCTCTAGTTTTGCAAAGATTCCTGTGGGTAAGTCCTAAAACACAGGGGGAACTATGGGAATCCTTATTCCTTATTAACTCTAAAGTCTGTTGCCTGGCAAACCCAGGCTACTGCCCTCACAGCAAATCCTTATCAGGCTTCCAGCAGATGAAATCTATTCTATAAAGAACGGTCAAAAAATCCCTAGTTACATTCACATTTGTTGTTATTTCACATGTGACATCTATAGAAACACTCCGCTCTCCACACAAGAATTAAAATGTGCCACTACTCTCTCAATATGGTACCAAGGACACAATCCTGAAGAAAAGCAAAAATCCCCAAAATATAGGTTTAATCATGATCTGGAGCTGAAAATAAGAGCAAATCTTGGCTACAATTATGGGCCACACACCTAACAAAACTGAATCTCACTGAGCTACACTGAGAGCTGTACCTTTATATATAAAGTTTGAAAGAGGAAGATAGGACATAAAAACTACAGATATGGAAAAGACATAGATGATAAAATTGGCAAAAATTTTATTAATAACTGAATATTAGCACCAAAACAGTTAGTGTGCATTTAGATTAATTTTTTAAAATGCAGACTCCAGAATCAGGGAAGTTAGAGTTCCAATTTATTTATTCCATGCTAAAGTACTGTACTCATTGTCAGACTCAAAAGATTTATCCTGAAAACTGGACCTCATCAGCAACAGAGCACACTAAGAACAGAAACCTAGGTAATACATGAGGAGGGGGTCCGTTAAATCCATTATAAGCTGCCTCGAAACAATACATTTCCTCAGTAGTTAGTAGCACTGGCTCAACCACATGCCATGAAAGGCCCGCAGCGGAAGAGATTCAGGCACTGGAAAGGAGGATGCATTCATCAGTGGTGCTGAAATGGCTCGGATACATCAGAATCACCTAGAATAATTACTGAAGGTGCATATTACCAGGTCCCACCTCATGTCTAATGAATCAGAAATTCCAAGTTCTAACTACAATGCATATTTCTGTTTTTAAAGTATGCCAGGTGGTTCTGGAATTCTGTGATTCAGTAAAAAGTTCATTTAAAAATACCACATTAATTAAAACTGCAACACCTTCTTCTAATTAGTAAAGTAATATATCAATTGATTCATTTTCCATTTTGTCAGCACATTAGAAGAATATTTAAACAGAAAGGAAACAATTTTTTCTTGTACTGGAAATTTATGAATACAGGTTTGCTTGCACCTAGTATAGATAATACAAGATAAATATATTAATATATAATTCATTCTAACCCCTCCCAGTGACTTAAATAAACCACACTTGACACATTTGAAAAAGCTTTTTAAAAAAAACTAAAATCTGTAAGTTAATTTCTATTACACTAATTTTAAAAACTTACTAGTGGTAATTAAAATGTCTTAGTAATTCCTCCAGTTATTTATTACATTCTGATTGAATGCCAACCAAGCACTCACTGAGGACTGCAGTGCCAATAAAAAACAGGAGGAAGAGAGGCGGATCCCACCTCATGGGGCTTTTAGTCTAAGATAGATAAATTGATAGCAGAGTGGTTACAAGAATACCTAATTGTAAAAATTCAACTTAAGTGAAATACAAACAACGCTATACTCAATAAAGGAGATTTTAAAATACAGAGGAAAATATCCATTTTCTTATTTTTATTGACTTAGAAGCAAATGGCTTTTAAGGACAGTTGGATGCTAAATTTACTGAAGCTGACAAGTATACTGTGGTAGCATAAGCGATATCCTCTTTCAGGAAATACACATTAAAGTATTTAGGAGTAAAGGGATATTACAATGCACGTAACTTATCCACAAATGGTTAAAAAAAGTGTGTGTGTGTGTGTGTGACAGAGAGAGAGAGAGAGAGAGAGAGAGAGAGAAGCGGGGGAGAGAGAGAAGAAAGTACAGAATGAGACAGAGGAGGAGAAAAAACAACAAAACAAATGGGATAAAATGTTAACAGTAAATCAATCTGGATAAAGTTACATATAGTTTTTTGTGATATTTTTATTTTGGGGACTTTTCTATATGCGTGAACTTATTTCAAAATAAAAAATATTTTTTAAGTAGGAGAATGGAGATAAATGGGAAAAAAAGATTGTTGTTCATTCTTGAACAGGGGTTGTGGGTAGATGGGAGTTCATTCTACCATTCTCTCTACTCTGTATATCTTTAGGGTGTTGTTTTTTTTGAGGCAGAGTCTCTGTCACTCAGGCTGGAGTGCAGTGGTGTGATCACAGCTCACTGCAGCCTCAACCTCCCAGGCTCGAGCGATCTTCCCACTTCGGACTCCTAAGTAGCTGGGTCTACAGGCGTGCACCACTACGTCCAGCTAATTTTTGTATTTTTTTGTAGAGGTGGTGTCTCACTATGTTGCCCAGGCTGGTCTCAAACTCCTGAGCTCAAGCGATCCACCCACCTCAGCCTCCCAAACCACTGGGATTACGGGCATGAGCCACCGTGCCTGGCATCTACTCTATACATCCCTGAAATTTTCTGTAATAAAATGTTAGAAAAGAAAAATAAAGAATAAATGAAATCAGGTATGTAAAGTAGCTACCACAGTGCCTGGCAAATAGAAGGCATTCAGCAAATCACAGACACCGTTACTACAACTGAGTTCACATCTATCTTGAGCATTAGCTTTTGGCATTTAATTGCACACCAGTATTCACTACAGTCCACAGATGTTGGGTGGCGCTCTGCTGGATACTGCAGGGGACACCCATACAAGTCAAGGAGCTTATGCCCTCAGGACTTGGGTGACCACAATAACAAAAGGCAAAAACAGCAAAGGCTCAGGGGTCTGATGAACTGAGCTTAAGATAACAAGCCAACATCATCTCTTTCCTATGTAATCTTACACAAAATAACGTATTAACCAGGAAAATCTCTTCATCCATCATTAAAAAATTAAAACCATCTATTTCAGATAGATGAGCCTATTATGAGAATAAATGAGATGCTCAAAAGTGGCACTGTAAACTCATATTATATAAATGTTAGTTCTCATTTTTTTCTATGTGGAGCCAACATAGGGAGAATGATGCATGTACGTAAGTTCCTACAAAGCAGAGTGATACAGTGGTAAAGCGTTACAGGAAAAGATCTCATGTAGCCAGGAGGGCAAAGGAAGTCTTCCTGGAGAAGGTGGAACTCAAGACAGTCCTTAATGGATGAATAGGCAGAAAATAAAAAGCCAGAGAGAGAAGTAAGGAGGACTCCAAGCTACTGTTCTATCCTAGCAAAGGCATAAAAAAGGAGAACATCTGTATAGCAAAAGAAACTACCATCAGAGTAAACAGGCAACCTACAGAATGGGAGAAAAATTCTGCAATCTACCCATCTGACAAAGGGTTAATATCCAGAATCTACAAAGAACTTAAACAAATTTATAAGAAAAAAATCAAACAACCCCATCAAAAAGTGGGCAAAGGATATGAACAGACACTTCTCAAAAGAAGACATTTATGCAACCAACAGACACATGAAAAAATGCTCATCATCACTGGCCATCAGGGAAATGCAAATCAAAACCACAATGAGATACCATCTCACACCACTTAGAATGGCAATCATTAAAAAGTCAGGAAACAACAGGTGCTGGAGAGGATGTGGAGAAACAGGAACGCTTTTACACTGTTGGTGGGAAGGTACACCAGTTCAACCATTGTGGAAAACAGTGTGGCAATTCCTCAAGGATCTAGAACTAGAAATACCATTTGACCCAGCCATCCCATTACTGGGGATATACCCAAAGGATTATAAATCATGCTAGTATAAAGACACATGCACACATATGTTTATTGCAGCACTATTCACAATAGCAAAGACTTGGAACCAACCCAAATGTCCATCAGTGATAGACTGGATTAAGAAAATGTGGCACATACACACCATGGAATACTATGCAGCCATAAAAAAAGATGAGTTCGTGTCCTTTGTAGGGACATGGATGAAGCTGGAAACCATCATTCTGAGCAAACCATTGCAAGGACAGAAAACCAAACACCGCATGTTCTCACACATAGGTGGGAATTGAACAACGAGAACACTTGGATACAGGGTGGCGAACATCACACACCGGGTCTGTCGTGGGGTGGGGGGTAGGGGGAGGGATAGCATTAGAAGAAATACCTGATGTAAATTATGAGTTAACAGGTGCAGCAAACCAACATGGCATATGTGTACGTATGTAACAAACCTGCACATTGTGCACATGTACCCTAGAACTTACAACTATAATTTAGAAAAAAAAAAAAAAAGAAGAAGAAAGAAAAAGGAGAGTATCAGGATGCAACAAAGTAACAGAGTCTTTCACAGAGTCTCAGAAACAAACAAAAGGATAACCAAAAACACATCTGTAAAAGTAAATGAGAAGAAACTGCAGAAGGCCTTGCCTGACTCATAGGAGGGTCCAAGCAAGTGGTTCACTACTCATCCAGCCGCAGTTCCAGTACAAGGATTCTCCTCCTGCCCTGCCAGTGCCAACAAATTTCACTCCGAAATTGTATGCTTTTTTTACAATAAGGCACTCTGTTTCAAAGGAAATAATGTAAGCAACACATACAATGCACACACTGCTATGAAAAGAAATGCTTGCTATATCCAGGAAAACTTCAATCCCAACAAAAATGAATATAATCCAAATGAGTTTATAATTTACACTTGGCTTTGGAATATAATTTTTTTCAGTGAGGAACTTCCAAATCATATCTTCTAAAGCCAAGAGTAAAGTAAGAGAATTCTTTAACTACCAACCAAAAGATCATCAGAAGTGATCACACAACTTAACTCAAATGCTGGCAACTTGATTGACTTTCCTGGAACATGGATTAACTTAAAATTACATGACTGTGATCATTTTTACATTTCATTTTGCCCACAGTACATAGCTGTGTTTTTTAGGAGAATGTCCTTTTGTTGTTTTTTTAATAATCCCTTGAGTCACATGTATCATGAAATAATGAATCCATAATTACTCCATCTTGATTTATACTTTTACATGAACAGTTTTATAAAGGTTTGGGAAGAAAGCTGTGTAAAATGTCTTGTGACTATATAGCGTGCTAAAAACCATAAATCTATTTTAATGCACTTAACTGAATATTAAATTGTAAAATGATGAGAAAAAAAAGACCATAGAAAGTTATGTAGTAATAATGTCAGAAATCACCATTCCAACCCACCTTCTCATTAAATAGACACGGAAACTGAGAGCTAGGAAAATTAAGGGGCTTCCTTCCTGCTATCTAGTTAGGAAAAAATTTTGGCACCTGGCACACTAATGACACCACATACAATACTGGGTTCCTCCTGATATGACACATAACTGAAAGAAAAACCAAAACCCGTACACAAATCTATGTTTACTTTTTTAAAAAATGCCAAGTATTACCACTGTGTTGAAGAAAGCATTTACAGGCTTATACTATCTCTGCCACCTCAAAAAAACCTCTAACCATACTGGAATATTGGGAAATATTCAGCTTTTAAATACTTATACCAGTTGAATGATTTTTAAAAAAAAGAAAACAGTAACAGATCAATTAAGCCTTCCCATGGGACACAAAAATCCCTGAAATAATGAGGAAACTGGATAGGAGTAACTCAAAGAACCTATGTAGGTGTGGCACTCTTGGCAGGCTGCTCAGCACCAAAGGCAGAAGTGATCACAAGTGTGACTCAATTCATAATATTAAGAGAAATCAAAGGAAGGCAAATCTAAGAAAGTCTGGTTCACTGATTAATTCTGTCAATTAACAGACCAAGTCTACTGCTTTTTAAAGAGGACTCTGAATCCAAAGAAGCTCCCAACACTGGTTATCTAGTAAGTTATTGCAGTGCAACCTTTTCATATCAAACTGATATCCAGCTGGAGTGTAGAGCATGCCACAGCCATAATGCAGCTGTGGAAATCTGTTCCATTTGACTCTGTCCTGCGTGATTAAGGAGAGGCAATGCTGCAGGTTTAGGAGTAGTAAGA
The DNA here is from genome assembly GCF_024542745.1 of Macaca thibetana thibetana. Taxonomy (NCBI): domain Eukaryota; kingdom Metazoa; phylum Chordata; class Mammalia; order Primates; family Cercopithecidae; genus Macaca; species Macaca thibetana. Next base: position 31,318,437 of record NC_065595.1, on the reverse strand, counting down.
AGCTCCCAGGCAGACCTCACAAGTACCAAAGTGTCGCTCTAGGAAGTTTCATTTATATAACTTCACATGACCCAGGCCCTCCACCAGAACTACTCTCTTACTTCTAGTGTCTGTAGTCCAAAAACTGTGAAGTGAAGCAGAAATGAGGACTTACTGTAAGGTAGGGAAGAGCTTTCTTCACTTAAGAAATTTGCACCCAATCAAACAGAACTCAAGTTTGTGCCATTTCACAGCTTATTACAAAATTCTGCAAAATATTCAGCTGTCACTGAATAAAGCACTTAGTGTACTAGGAAAACTGCACCTAATTAGTCACATAAAATCCTAACCAAAAAATACCCTAAAATAACCTAAAAGAGATTTCCTCTTATAATACAAGTAGTGTTGTAAGTTTACAAATGCTTAATTTTATTTTCATTGTACAGCTATAATTCCTGCAATATGTGTATTTATGTGTAAGCATCCTTCCTGAAAAACGATGTTTTGGAGGTAATCTATTCATTATTTGCATACATTTAACATAAATCACTGCACAAAACAGAAAGTTTACTATTTTAATTACTTTGTTTTCACATTTAACCAGCTGCACAAATTCAATGTAACTATTAATGGCAGCAGCCAAACAAACAGAATTTCTTATGCCTAAATAGACAAAATTATGTGCACCAAAGAATTGAAAAAATCTGATAAAACTTACTTGCTACTCCTGATGCAAGTCCATAAAGCAGTCCTCCCCCATCCGACTGCTGAGGGAAAACATGGGTTCCTGGAGGAGGTGGCTTTTCTTGTCTGATAAAGTTATATAATAAGGTCTTCACAAGTTTGCTGGTGTATGGAAGACTACACAAAAAGGAAAAAAAATCAAACTCATATTTATGGGAGTCATCTAATTCTGAGTCACAATACAGAAATAATTCTGCCATTAACACTATTAATATAAAAGGGCTATTGGTACAACTCACAGAAATTGAGCACTGTCACGTAACAGTGAAGACCATGGGCTTTGAGAGCAATTCGGAGGCTTAATCCTGGCTTTTCTTCTTACCACATCATAAAATATTGATCAAATTACTTAAATACTTTTTTGTTGCTGTTGCGGGGAGAGACAAGGTCTCACTATGTTGCCCAGGCTGTTCTCAAACTCCTAAACTTAAGCGATCCTCCTGCCTCGGACTCCCAAAGTGCTGAGATTACAGGCATGAGCCACCGTGCCCAGCCCACTTGAACTCTTGAACTTCAGTTACTTTTTCTGTATTCTGTATAACACTGTAAGCTACTACAAATTTAGTGCGTAACACATTATCTGGCAGTTGAAGGGAAGTAGTAACACGGAATCGGTAGAAAAAAGCAAGAATTTAAAAATAACAATAGGACTACATTTTTTAAGTATGAAATTATTCAATTATTCAATTGGTATTAAACTAATTCCTGCAATCTAGAGTAAGCTTTTTAACAGATGTCTTTAATGTACTATTGAGCTTTTTAAATATGGTTTCCAAGATGAACCACAAAAATAAGGTTTAAATATTTGGCACCATAATGATACTATAAAAACCTTACTTAGAAAATAAGAACACTAACACTCTCTATGTCTATTTTTAAACAGCAACTTGAATACTCTCGCACTATAAGGAATGAAGTTCACAGTCTTGTTTTAGCGAAGATGCACACAGTCCCACGATGCCAGCACTACTTCAAATCACGGTCATTCTGAGAGTCTCTGTCAGAGAGGCTTCCGATGCAAACCTCTGTCTCCAAAGTCCAGGTCCTCTCCCTCTTATCAGTGATTTTCAAATATGTTCAAAGAACATACATGCCACAGGAATAATCAGGGTGGCAAAAAGAACATGAAGAAGACAAAGCTCCCACTACCTGAGAACTTTCCTCAAAGGTACTTTATTTGGATTTGTTTTACATTTTTAAAGTTTTATGAAGATTATGTTAATACAAGGTCAGGTATGTGCATGTGTGTTGGTCATTTGCATCCCCACCCTCTAGGAGATCGTAAGCTTCTGCTCAAGATTATAGCCCCACAGCCTAACATGCCTGGCATGTGGTTAGCACACAATAAATATTTGCAGGCTCAATGAAGTAGAAATAGTCAGTGAAGAGGCTGTTGGAGAAACCCAAAGAGAGTGAGGGGGCACAGATCACAGTTGTTTCACAGAGACTGCTGAGAAGAAAAAGATACAAAAATAATCTGAATAACAAATATGACTTGACTGCTTAAACATAGAAAGAATGAAGGAGAAGGAAGAAAAAGATTATTTCAAAGTTTCGATTCTACGAAGCAACCACTGGAGAAGGTAATGAAGCTAGGGGACAGGAAGAACAGGGAGGATGGGTAGATGGCACAGGAAAGCAGAATGCAGTTCCCTGTACACTGGGTTTAAAGAGATAACAGAACAACTAGAGGAAACACCTGGTTGGAGATACGGGACGATACTCAGGTAAGAGGACAAGACTAGAAATACAAATTTATACAATGAAAACTAGACATATTTAAAGTAGAAACATACCATGGACCTCGCATCAAATACTTGTGGCTGATGCTCTGTCGCAAAACTTCTTTGTGGAAGAGCTGGCAGGAAAGGAAAACAACCATTGTTGATATAGCTTCTACTGATATTTCATATGTAATATCTCTGAAATGGAAGAAAAACAGAGTAACAATCACTTTGGAAGATCAGGACTCTACTCTTTTCTAAATGAACTGTACATTTAAAAACTCAAATCTAAATATTCAGTATTTTCAGGTAACTGATAAATATTAACATAAAAATTAAGTCTAGCAAAAATATTAAACTCCTTCCCTGTCGTTAGCTGGTGTATTTGGGTTAGTTATCCCTTTATTTCCCTATTTTCCAGTTCCCATCTCCTATTAAATGACAAGCCTATTTGTGTACAATGGAAATAGTTACCAGCAGTGTTCTGCTTTGAAGATCCACTCTAGACCTCTATGTTCATTTCTGTTTAGTGATAATACAGATACTCAGATTGTAAAGCTGAAGAGAAGTTAAGAAAACAATGCCTTTTCATGTTGATGATCACTTTACAATCAGAACAATAATACACCCTAGATCTTGTGTCTCTAGTGACTACCTTTTTCAAGGCCAACTGTGCATGTTCAGCAAAATTTTAACAGTAAACAAGTCATTCCTGTTTTATTAAGCATATTTTGACTATGAAGGGTTACTCTGTCCTCTCAAGATCATAAATCCCTTTGGGAAACAAGTCTTAGATCAAATAAAAAAATTCAGCTGAACAGAAAGCACACAGAGGAACAAAGGCATCCAGAAATTTCTAGTTACTGCAAAAGTTTAAACAGTATTATAATGGGGTACATGTTAAGACCAAGGAAGTAGAAACTCAACAACGCAGCAAAAAGAGCAATAGCACCAAAAGAATACTAAAATATTTTTTATAAAAATGAAATAATTATGAAAAACAAAGAAAAATACTTAACACCTACTTAAACGAAAGCTCATTAAACAAATTAATGACGACTTGATTCTAGAACTGCAAAAATTTAAATTCTACCAGATATCTCAAGGAGTTATTACTGATAGAAATATGTTTAAAAGGCCAGGCTCGGTGACTCACACCTATAATTCCAGCACTTTGGGAGGCCAAAGTGAGCGGATCACCTGAGTTCAGAGGTTTGAGACTAGCCTGGCCAACATGGTGAAATCCCATCTCTACTAAAAATACAAAAAATTAGCCGGGCATGGTGGTAGGAACCTGTAATCCCAGCTACTCGGGAGGCTGAGGCAGGAGAATGGCTTGAACCTGGGAGGCAGAGATTGCAGTGAGCCGAGATCGTGCCATTGCACTCTAGCCTTGGCGATAATAGCGAAACTCCGTCTCAAAAACAAAAAATAAAGAAAGAAAAAGAAATATGTTTAAAAATGACATATAAAAAAAAAACACACAAGAGGCCAGCGCAATTACCCTTATTACATATTGAATAAAGCTTAGCTCTACTCAGAAATCTGACTTTTAAAGTATTGTAGAATAATCTCTTTCCTGAAATTTCCATAATCACTGTTGTAAAAATTAACCATGTAAAAAGCAATTCTTGGGCACGGTGGCACATGCCTGTAATCCCAGCTACTCAGGAGGCAGAGGCACTAGAATCGCTTGAACCTGGAAGGCGTACGTTGCAGTGAGCTGAGATTACACCACTGCATTCCAGCCTGAGCAACAGAGTGAGACTCTTGTCTCAAAAAATAAAAATAAAAAATTTAAAAATAGGCCGGGCGTGGTGGCTCACGCCTGTAATCCCAGCACTTTGGGAGGCCAAGGCGGGTGGATCACAAGGTCAAGAGATCGAGACCATCCTGGCCAACACAGTGAAACCCCGTCTCTACTAAAAATACAAATATTATCTGGGCGTGGTGGCACGTGCCTGTAATCTCAGCTACTTGGGAGGCTGAGGCAGGAGAATTGCTTGAACCCAGGAGGCAGAGTTGCAGTGAGTCGGGATTGCACCACTGCACTCCAGCCTGGCAACAGAGCAAGACTCTGTCTCAAAAAAAAAAAAAAAAAAAATTAAAAAATAAAGCAATTATTATATTTGTTCTTCTTTCATGAATTGAATGAAAGACACACTTGATGTTTTGTGTCATGTTATCATTTACTAATGAGGATTTGATTTGGGTGCTCAGAACCCCCAAAAATTTCGTATCACAATAATCATTCATTCATAACATAGCCCACACCTGTCTGGAATCCATACTCAATAGTCACCTGGCTAGGCTTTTCACTTGGGTCAGGGTTTAAAGCCAAGTTCTGACGTAACAAATACTTGGCTGTGAGTTACAGCCTATTTAGATAGGCAGATGGATGACTATGTCCAATACATTTGCAACCATATTCTGTCTTTTTTTTCTTTTTTTCTTTTTGGAGACAGGGTCTTGTCTGTCACCTAGGCTGACACCTAGTGGCGTGATCTTGGCTCACTGCAACCTCCACCTCCCGGGCTCAAGTGATCATCCTGCCTTAGCCTCTCAAGTAGCTGGGACTACAGGTAGATACCACCATGCCTGGCTAATTTTTGTCTTTTTTGTAGAGAAGGGGTTTTACCATGTTGCCCAGGCTGATCTGGAACTCCTGTGCTCAAGCAATCTGCCTGCCTGGGGATGCCAAAGTGCTGGGATTACAGGCATAAGCCATCGTGCCAGGCCGCAAATGTATTTTGTCATTGCAACAATGATAAAAAATCAGCTGCAGTGGTTTACAATTTAACATCTTACTCTATGCCCCAGATCTAGAAACAAATTGTTTTACTAAATTGAATTGTTTTAGTTTTGTTTAAACTAAAATCTATGACTATTAATAAATACTAGGTCTAATAACCTTAGGGAAGGAATATGTATTTAGAAAAAAGTGTTGTTCTCCTTCAAAATTAATTGGGCCAAACACAATCAGAAGTGAGAGAACAAAAAAAGTGTTAACCTTGGATCATCCTTTCTTACCATGGAATTGTACAAATGTACAAGAATGAAGAGTAGACGGTTTGACGCTGGGAGGTAAGGAAAGCTTCCAGCACATAAGAATACTGAAGCAACATGACAATAAGAGTCATGCCAAGCTAAAAACCCATTTCCCCAAATTCCTAAACAGAATCATGTGTGTCTTCCATAGGCCCAGAGAAACAAATTATGTCAAATTGCTTATCACCCAGTATTTTTGCTCATATGTTGTTCAACAAATATTTATTAAAAATTTATTCTTACTATGTCTAGACAGGCATTATGCTACATATTGGGGACATATCCATCAACAAATAGATAAGGCCTTATTGAAGCTTACAATTTAGTGGAAAAATGAAAAATCAAATAATAATCACTCCAAAAAGGACTATAAAGGAAAAGAACAAGTAATAACAAAAGAGGATTACAGGACACTCTGATATTAACCATGGGATCAAAAGAAAGCTTCCCTTAAAAAGTGGCACTTAAAACGTAAAGTATGAGTGGCAATTACTTACAAATCTTTCTTTCTTACTAGAATATATGAGACTCTAGCTAGAGACTCTTCATTTTTGCTGTTGTTTATATTCTCAACCCTAGTATATAAGAGGTACTTAATGGATAAATAAATGGAGAGATGGAGGAATCTTTACTGTTTTCCTTTTGACTGGAAACTTATTGAATACCTTCCTTAATAGATCCATCAGCATAGCATACAAGGCATATACAACTTAGAATAGCAAAGAGGAAGAAGAATGCTGAGGTCACGTAATATGTGTTCATAAGCACAAATGGAATACTCATTGCAAAAAAATGTAAAGGGAATTTCATGAAAGAAGGAACCAGAATGTTGTTGACTGGCTTACAGCTGTCCTCTGTTGATTTTGTCTGACCAACATCCACCTCCCCTTCTTCTGGCAAAAGCAGCCCTTTTGTCCTCCTGAGAACCTCCCTCCTCTCCATACATGTGGATCGCAATGGGCATGACTCTGCTTCCTGGTGTTAAGAGGTGATCCACGTTTGGCCAATAAAAATGGTCCTTGTCAAAATCCTTCCCAGCACTTCTGGAACTATCAGAAAAGAGGCACTCTCTCCTTCTGAGATTGTGAGTGCTAAGAACCATGTATGCAAAGAGCTGCCACTGGTCTTCTCTGTCGATGGATCCTGCCTGAGAACGCAGACAATTGAGAGGACAAACACAGCAGTGACAAGAGATTGAGAGGGAAGGAGCAAAAAGGAGAGAAGAGAGGAGTCCTAGTGAAGAGTCGACGGAATAATCAGACATAGAAAAAGAAACTACTATGAAATCCAGCAAATCCCATGAAAGAATATGAACTATCTGTATTAGGAACACAAAGATAACAGCAACCAACTCTGCCTGGGGCAGAAGGGAAATGCTTCACAAAGATGATGATATTTGAGCAGAGGAAGAACAAGGCGGCGGTGAAGGGCATTAAAGTGAAGAAACCATGCAAAGGCAGCCACAAAAAGGTCTGGTAGTTTTGAAGGAAAATAAGAAATTCAGTATTGATCAAACAGATTACAAGAAGGTGGGGGCAAGAGGTGGGAGCAAAGGGACTCAAACTGGGAGTTGATAAATTAATAAAATGGAAAAAGTATGTATATATTGGAGAAGTGAGATTAAAACAGTTATTAAAAAATCAACAAAGTATTCAAATTAATTTAAAAATTCAACTAGGCCAGATACAAGATCAACTTTGAGAGATAAATAAATAGCATTTCTCCTTAGCAGCACTAACCAACAATAGTAGATTATCAAAAACAAAATAGCATTTTGCAAGACTGCCAGAATAACTAGAATGTTTGGAAATTAAGAAGTCATAGGACCTCTATGAAGAAAACATTTTTAAAGGACACAGTGCATGATCTGAACAGAATGACAATACTATGAAGATAATAATTCTACCTAGATTAATGCAGAAAGTCAACAAATCACAACCAAAATCCTCACTGGACTTTTCTGAGGAACCGCATAAATTGACTCACTTTTATGAAATAATAAACAAATAGCCAAGTCAACCTTGACAATAAAGAGTGAAGAGGGGCACTTTCCCTACTGCATATCAAGCCACACTATACAGCTGTAGTAAGAAAAACAGCATGGTATTTGTACAAGAAATAAACAAACCAAAGGACCCCAATTGATAATTCAAAGACAGACCTGTGTATATATGGAAATAATATACAATAAAGATGACTCCACAAATCAATGGAGAAAAACAGATTGTACAGAAGATGGTAATGAGAAACACCTCTTTTATTTCATAATGACAGATCCCTACACTTTACGACATACTCAAAGACCTACTACAGAAGACTTAATGACTTAGATGTGAATGATAAAACTAAAATTGATAGAAGGAAATATAAAATAAGTTTGTAACATATGCACAAGAAAGGATTTATTAAATAAAAGTCTAAGAACACAAACTACAAAGGCAAAAATTACACACTTAATTACATCAGAATTAAAGATGACTGCTCAGCAAATGAATCCTCGGACAAAGTTAACAGGTAGATAATAGACTGAAAGAAGAACAAGAAACTAATACCAAGACTATTTCAAGTAACTCCTGCAAACAACCAATAAAAAGGCAGGAACTCTGCTAGAAAAAGAAATGAAAAGCTATAAACAGGCAATCTGAAACAATGTGATATCCCCCTATGCCCTAGAGAATGTAATGTGTTGCCAGGCATGTGGTGATATAGAAACCTTCATGCTCTGCTGATGGGAATACTGACCAGCATAGTCAGTTTTAGAGAACCTATGTCCATTCACACAGACACACACGGGTGCATGCATGCATGCATGCATGCCGAAGAAAAATCCAGAGATATGTATGAGGAATATAGTAGGTAGCCTCTAAAATGACGCCCAATCATGCCTGCTTCCTGCTATTCATGCCCTTGTGTAATCCCCTCCCCTCACGGAATACAACAAAAGTGAGAGTTACATCACTTCTGAGAGATCAGCTTACAAAATGACTACAATGTGTGTTGAGCAGCCCCTCTTGCTCTTCCATTTGCCGGCCAGTTGCCTTGCTGCAGGCTAACATACTGAGGACCACACAGCAAAGAACTAAGGGAGGCCTCCAATCAATAGTCAGTGAGGAACTGAGGTCCTCAGTCCAACAACCCTTGAGGAGCTGAATCTTGCCAATAGCCAAACGACAGACCTAGGAAGCAAGGCGTCCCCCAGCTGAGGCTTCAAGTGAGACCACAGTCCCAGCTTGACTACAACCTCATGTGACACCTTGAGTCAGAGGCTTAAAGCTACGGTATACTCAGATCTCCAACCTAAAAAAGTATGCAATAGTATTTGTTGTTCTAAACAGCTAAGTTTTGGGTAATTTTTATGCAGCAATAGATGAACAACACGAAACATCCATTATTTGTGGGCATGCAAAGTTGGAGGCAATCCAGGTATAACTGAGGAATTAAATAAGTAAAATGCAGCAGAGCCATACATGGAGCAGTTTTTTTTGTTGTTGTTTTGTTGTTGTTGTTGTTGTTGTTGTTTTGAAACAGAGTCTCACTCTGTCTGTCGCCCAGGCCGGAGTGGAGAGGCACGATCTCGGCTCACTGCAAGCTCTGCCTCCCAGGTTCATGCCATTCTCCCGCCTCAGCCTCGCGAGTAGCTGGGACTACAGGCGTCTGCCACCACACCCGGTTAATTTTTTTGTATTTTTAGTGGAGACGGAGTTTCACCGTGTTAGCCAGAATGGTCTCAATCTCCTGACCTCATGATCTGCCTGCCTCAGCCTCCCAAAGTGCTGGGATTACAGGCGTGAGCCATCGCACCCAGCCCACGTGGAGCAGTTTTAAAAGCCACAGACTAGATGTTCACTTTGCACCACAAGTAACTCTTAAAAACAGTTTTGAGAGGAAAAAAGTAAAAAAACAGAATGAGTTCTATAACACAAGTCTATTTACATATGTTAAAAATACATGTACACATACGAATAACATTTTGTACTTGAACATATATAAATAGAAGTAAACATATTAAACACACTAGAATGGCTATTTATGGGAAAGAAAAGGAAACAGGGAATGGAGATAAAAGAGAAAAAATGAATGGATGAATAGTAAATGGAGGAAAGGACAGGCCTTACAGGAGCTGATGATGATAGTGCTAAAGAATGTGACAAATTGACAAATTCAATCCTATGTCTGATGAGTCTAAAACCAGGGCTTGTGGGATGAAAGGAGGCATAAGAGGATGGGGAACATACTGATGTGGGAAAATGTTTAAACTAATCCAGGAAACAATAGATGTGTGCAATAAATCATTTGGGGGGACATAATGAGGACATCCACTAAAACAGCGACAACATGAATGAAAAAGCAATCAGACTTGAATAACATTTAACAAAATAAAACTATTACCACTCAGTGACTGATCAGATACTTAAAATGGGCAAGAAAAACAGAGTAATCGAGAAAGACTAAGCTTTCTAAATTTAGCACCCAGAGATGGTGATGCCATTAGCTAACTCAAGAACACAGGAAATGGAAAATTGTCATACATATAGTCAACACTCATTATTTACAGATTCTGTATTTGTAAAATCACCTATTCACTAAAATTTATTTGTAACCCCCAAATCAGTATTGCAGCACTTCTGCTAACTGAACTAATCTACATTAATTTTCTAACTTGCACCAAAGAAATCCTAGACCAAATTTCATGACAAAAAATAGAAAGTAAAAAATTCCAAACGAATTCACAGATAAATTATACTATGACAAAGATGATAAAGGCTGGGTGTGGTGGCTCACGCCTGTAATCCCAGCACTTTGGGAGGCCGAGGCACGTGGATCATGAGGTCAGGAGATCGAGACCATCCTAACTAATACAGTGAAACCCCGTCTCTACTAAAAATACAAAAAATTGGCCAGGCGTGGTGGCACACACCTGTAGTCCCAGCTACTCGGGAAGCTGAGGCAGGGGAATCGCTTAAACCCGGGAGGTGGAGGTTGCAGAGAGCCGATATCGCAACACTGCACTCCAGTCTGGGCGACAGAGACTCTGTTTCAAAAAAAAAAAAAAAAAGATAAAATAAAAAGCAAGGTATTTCCCTTGTGTCACTGAGGAGTCCAAGATAATGTCTGCATAGCAAAGCCTCATATAAAATTGACTACCCAGACATAACATGAAGTATGGAATTTTCTTGAAAATAATCCCAGAGGTGGAGGGAGGGTGGATGTGGATGGGGTATTCATGAAACAAGAGTGGCCATGAGTTGATAGTTATTGAAGCTGAGTGACAAGCACATGGAGTTTCGTTATTCTCTCTATATTTATATGCTTGAAATTTTCCATAAGTTCAAAAATATAAAATAAAAAATTGACTATTTATGAAGTGACTGTAGACCATGAGTTTGGGGAGGTCAGGAACCTCTCCCATTCCTAGCTCCTCCCACAGTTCCCAGAAAATAGTAGGTATTTAACAAATATTAGAATGAATGAACCATTGAAAATTCTGTACTTAATAAATCTAATTTGCTAAAGGTGTCTACTCTGAGAAGTTGAATATGTTCTATCAGCACTGTATTAGTTTTATATTGTTGCCATTAACAAATCACCACAAATGTAGCAGCTTTAAACAGCACAATTTGTTATCATACAGTCCTGGGGGTCAGAAGTCCAGTACCAGTCTCATGAGCCTAAAATCCAGGTGTCGGCAAGCTGCATTCCATTCTGGAGGCTCTAAAGAAGAATTCATTTCCTGTTCATTTGGGTTTTTGGCAGGACTCATTTCCTCATGGTTGTAGGACCCAGGTCCTCGTTTTCTTGCTGGGTGTAAACTGAGGGCACTTCTTGGCTTCTAGGGGTCACCACATCCCTTGGCCCATGGATTTCTTGCTCCGTCTTCAAAGGAAGCAAGGGCTTTGAGTGACTCCTTATATCACATCTCTCTGACCCACTCTGCTTTGCTCATTTAAGGACTCATGTGATTATAGACTGGGCCCAACAGGATAATGAAGACAGTCTCTCCACTAAAAGGTCTTTAACCTCAAACACATCTACAACATCACTTTTGACATATAAGGTATGTTACTCACAGGTTCCAGGGATTAGAGTATGCACATCTTTGGGGTTTGGAATGGCATTAGTCTGCCTACCACTAGCACACAGTAAGAATCAGATTATGTACTAATTTCAGTAAGAACCAAAAATTTGCCTACCAGCAAGCATAAAAATATTACTCATTGTTATACTCATCTGCCAGATTAGGTGGGGAGGTGAGGATAATAAAAATACAGTCATGAGTCCATAACAATATGTCAGTCAACAATGACCACATATATGATAATGCTTCCATATTATAATGCCATATTTTAACGTACCCTTTCTACGTTTAGATATGTGTAGATACATACTTACATTGTGTTACAACTGCCTACAGTATTTAGTACAGTAACATGTTATACAGGTTTGTAGCCTAGGAGCAACAGGTTATACTATTCAGCCTAGGTGTGTAGCAGGCTGTAACATCTAGGTTTATATAAGTACACTCTATGATGTTTGCACAATGATGAAATTGCCCAACGATGCATTTCTCAGCATATCACACAATATCCCCATCATTAAGCAATGCATAACTGTATACACAATGAAGCACAGCTTAAAATGGTAGCAAAGGTATAAATATTAGAAATAGCGAGAACAGAATGATTTTGTGGAGAGAAGGTGGGCAAAGATGTCAAGAAGCTAATTTCCAATTTTTGTTGTCTGAGGATAGTTCTTATAACCACAAAGCAAGGGAAAATTTAAATACACAGGGCGAAAATATTCAGACAAGGATAATGACCATCCCACAGCTGCCCACCCCACTAAGAATAAAATTCAGAATCCTTAACTCAGCCTCTAAGACCCTCTGTGACTTCTGCATCCATACTAACTTATCTTCTACCACATACCCTCCCCATCCTTGCTCATTCTGTTCAGCTCTACTGGCCTGCTTAGTGTCCTTGGATAGACCAAGCATGTGCCCGCCTCAGGGCCTTGAAGTTGCTATTCCCTCTGTTAGAATGCTCTCCCATCAAACAGCAACAGGACTCTGTCTTTGACTTTATTTGGGTTTCTATTGTAAGGTCCACTTCACAAGAAGGCCTCCCTTATGATCTTGGCTAAAATACCACCACATTACTATTTCTTTCATTGCCTTTATCACATCCTAATATTACATATTAATGTGTTTATTGTCTGTCCCATCCCACTCGCAACTAGAATTTATGTCTTACTGAGTATTTTATACCTAGCAGCTAAAACAAGGACTGACAACAAGTGAATACTCACATATTTTTGAATAGTCTCTTCAACTATGCTCACAGGCACAGTGAAAAATTAATACTATTTTACCAAAACCAAGAAAAATACATCCATTCGTGTAGAAATTTTAAATGACGAAAAATATCTGAAACTCCCAGCTTCTAAATATTTTTTTATGATTTAGCACGCTGCAGAAAAATTCATGCCTGCGCATGCTGGCTCATGCCTGTAATCCCAGCACTTTGGGAGGCTGAGGCAGGAGGATCACTTGAGGCCAGGAGTTCAGGCAGGCTTGGGCAACATAGCAAGACCCCACCTCTACACCACATTAGAAAAAAAAAAAATCACTAGACTCCTGGAGCCACAGTAACAGAACTAGTAGTAACAACAAAAATAATTACTCAACATTCATTTGAAGCAAGACTTACTCAAAGTAGCCCATGCCTTCATTTAACCCATTTTCTGTAATAAATGGTATTGAAGATGACTGATGTTTTTAAAAAGTCAACTTAAAAATAAGGAACCCAAATTTGGGTTCTATATACCTGAGGAAAAAATGATGTAAACAGAAAAACCTGGCAACAGCCATTTAAGAAATACACTTTAAAGACACATGTGGGCAAAATGCAACTATCCATCAACTACTGCTTCCTCATTACCACGTTCCTTCACATCTTCCAAGTCTCTGTGATGGCTTCAACTTCCCCTTCTGCCTCCAAACTGCTTGGCTAACTCATATTCATAACTCAAGACTTTGGACTTTGTTATTCTTGATTATTTACAAAATAGCCTATAACTACAAGCCACAGATCAAGAGATGTCACATGTCAACACACCACTTAATACGAATAAAAATATAAGATTTAGAGAAAACAAGAATTAATGTCTTAAAAAAAAATCTCCTTTTGATCTGATGATGATTGAGTCTGCAGTTATCTCTCCCGTAAGAGATCTATTAGGTAGAAGAATAGACATTTCTTATTTTTAAATCATTGTTATATAAGTTAGTAACAGGACTTCATCAGTAACATTCTAAAAGAACATTAATACATATAGTAGGACAACTATATAACCTGTGGGGGGGGGAGAACCTGAATCCATATCACAGACTCTATACAAAAATAAATTCCAAATATATCAAAGGTTTAAATCTAAGAAGAAATGGAAGAATTCCTTTATAACATGCTTTAGTGAAGGTCTTTCCAACCATTCATTGGGTATCTACTATATGACAAGCTTCATGGAGCTTAAATCTAGAGGGGCAGATAAATAAATATGTTATACATTACATTAAAAGATGATAAGTGCTATGAAAAAAGTAAGGTATAAAGGTAGGACCAAAAATGCCAGGTTGGGGTAGAAGGGTAAGTAACAGGCTAAGCTGCTGTGACAAAGAGGTCTAAAGTTTAAGTAGTTAAAACAGGATCAAAGTTAATTTCTCTGCCATATCATAATCCAGAAAATAATCCAGATCAGGTAGGCTCTACTTAATAAGAATATGCAAGGCCCATGCTGGGAGAGAAGCTCTACTACCCTTTGCGTGTGCTTCAAAGTTTGTGCCAGTTGTCATAATTTCCCACCAAAGAGAAGGGGGAAAAAGGCACTCCAAGGCAAGTCATTTCTTTTTTTAAAATGTAAAAGTAGCATATATCTCTTCTTCTGGTACATCCATACCTAGCTGCAGGGGATCCTGATAAATGGCATCTCTACGTGGACAGCCATTGTCCAGCTAAACTCTAAATAAAGAAGATAAATTTGGGGGACTACTGACAACCTATCACAGGTGTGTTACAATTTTAAGTAAGAAGACCTCAACAAGGACTTGACATTTAAGCAAAGACTTGAAAGAAGCAAGGGGGCAAGGGAAGTGTCTTCCAAGTAGAGGGTCCAGCACACGCAGTCCCCAAGATAGAAACACACCTAGTGCCTTTAAGGAACAACAAAGAGGCCAGTAGGGCTAGAATAGAATGTGCAAGAAGAAAAGTAGTAAGAGACGAGGTTTAAAAAGGTAAAATTAAGTTAGCTTATAGATCCTTAAGCCTAAAAATTATAAAAGATGGATAAATTTAAATTGTTCAAAATTGTTTTATTAAAAAGTCATCATGACAAAAACAAAAATATCCTATAAGCAAGTAAATCAACAGGCAAACGGAAAAAAAAAATTTAAATTCTAACACAAAAAGCGTTTTAGAAAGATACAATAGGGGCAGCAATACAAACTGAGCAAAGGATATGAGCAAAAACAAATTAACAACGTCCATCAATGGCCAGGCACAGTGGCTCACGCCTGTAATCCCAGCACTTTGGGAGGCCGAGGCGGGCGGATCATGAGGTCAGGAGATCGAGACCATTCTGGCTAACATGGTGAAACCCTGTCTCTACCGAAAATATAAAAAATTAGCTGGGTGTGGTGGCAGGCACCTGTAGTCAGATGCTCTTTGACTGATAATGGAATTACGTCCCAATTAATCTACCGTGAGTTGAAAGTATCAAAAGCCAAAAATGCATTTAAATACCCTATTATATTATAACTTAGCTTAGCTTACCTTAAACATGCTGGAACACTTAAATAAGCCTACAGTTGGGCAAAGTCATCTAACACAAAGCCTACTTTATAATAAAGTGTTGAATATTTCATGTAATTTATTGAATACTGTACTGAAAGTGTACTGAAAGTGAAAAATAAAATAGTTGTATAGGTACTTGAAGTACAGTTTCTACTGAATGCCTATCGCTTTCACACTATCGTAAATTCAAAAAATCATAAGTCAAATTATCATTAAGTTGGAGGTCATCTCTGTATTTGTGAAAAATTATAAGAAGGATAAGTAAGAAACTAAGAATAGCAGTTAACTATGGAGGCCAATGGAAGGACTAGGAAGATGGGAGACAAGGATGAGAGGGAGACTGCTCATGTATACTTTTATGTGTTGGATTTTTGAATAATATAAATGCATCATCTATATAAAAAGTAAGTTAATAACTAAAAACAGAAGATTGCCATAAATATTAAAAACTGAACTTTTATTAATTAAAACATAACATATTGAAACAAAAGCAAAGAAAAAAAACAGTTACCCAAATCACAAACAGTATGCTGTCACCGATTCAAAAACTAAGAAAATTAGGGTCTGCTTCTAAGTATCTATTAACTCACTCTGTTAACTTTAATAAATAATTTCTCTGGGTCTCCTCTTATGTGCAAGAGGACCTCTAATGTCATTTCCTCCTGCAACTTTCTATAATGCTCTCTCTAAAAAAGGAATTCAAAAGCAATGTTACATTTCTGTGAAGACAAAATTAAAAATACATTAATTGGGCTATCTTAAGTGCCAAATAATCAGGAAAAAGAGCCAGAGAGGCCAATACTTGAAAGAAACCAAAATTCTACCATGCTGAGTGTGGTGGTTTTTAGAAGATGAAAAATGTTTTAATCCAACAGATCTTTCTTGTTTTAATGTCCTCGTATAATCTTCAGAAGATTTTCATTACACAATCACCAAAACAAAGTCAACCTTAAAAAGCCAAAATACTGCTTTGGCTGCCATATTATCCCAAGAACTTTCCACCATCTGGTCTGGAAATGTCCTAGAACAAAGTACTGCTGGAGCAAGTTATTAATTTCATGTGAAGCAAAAGAGACAGGCGCCATGACCCTGCACTGCTCTGCTAGGGCACAGTGGAACACTTGGATAAAGACAAAAGACTTCATGAAATGGGTGTTAGTGTTGGCTAAGGGCAGTCAATGAATACAGAGGAAAAAAAAATCCTCCTTTTGCTTACTATTGGATAAGAAACCTGATGGTACTGTAAATGGAACATAAGTTTAATAAAAACAACTGTCAAGTTCAAAGGATTGAGACCAAAATTTAGAAATATCAATGCATGCCAACATGGAGATTCTAGGAGTCAAATACGGGGAAAGACTAAAAAATAATATGCTATAGAACAGATATTGTCAACAACAGTATAATGGCCAGTTTTAAAAATTAACAAATCAAAGACATGGTAATACTCCTCATTTGTAAAAGTATTAACACTAGAAGAAAGAGTGCTTGGCATTTGGGATTCAAGAAATGTGGATTTTAGTCTCAGAACTGCCACTCATTACCGTTATTGACCACATTACCTATCAACTTCATCATATATAAAAACTAAAGGGATGGATCACACAAATTAAAATATCCATTCCATTTTTTTATGATTTATTGAAGAAAAAAAAAAATGGGGAAAAAAAAAAAACGGCCAAGCGCGGTGGCTCACGCCTGTAATCCCAGCACTTGGGAGGCCAAGGTGAGTGGATCACCTGAGGTCAAGAGATGGAGGCCATCCTGGCCAACATGGTGAAACTCCATCTCTACTAAAAATACAAAAATTAGCTGGGCATGGTGGTGCACACCTATAATCCCAGCTACTCAGGAGGCTGAGGCAGGAGAATCACTTGAACCCAGGAGATACAGGTTGCTGTGAGCCAAGATCACGCCACTGCACTCCAGCCTGGTAACTGAGACTCCTCAGAAGATTAAAAAAACAAAAAAAAGACCAGAATCAGTGGCTCACGCCTATAATCTCAGAACTTTGGGAGGCCGAAGCAGGCAGATCACTTGAGCACGGCAGTTCGAGACCAGGCTGGCCAACATGGCGAAACCCCAACTCTACTAAAAATACAAAAAGTAGCCAGGCATGGTGGTGGGCGCCTATAATCCCAGCTACTGGGGAGGCTAAGGCACGAGAATCGCTTGAAACTGGGAGGTGGAGGTTGCAGTGAGCCAAGATCGCGCCACTGCACTCCTGCCTGGGTGACAGAGTGAGACTCTATCTCAAAAAAAAAAAAAATCCATAAAATCATAAATATTAAAAACTGAACTTTTATAAACTTAAATGCTATACTGTATATGCAAAAAATGCATCAAATATTTAAAATATAGCCACAAATTTTCTTGAAATAAAGTTCAACACAAAAAAGAGTTATTAAAAATATTCTTAAAAACAAAAATTAAGATAGACTGACAGATTGATAAGATGGATACATAACTAAAGCAAATATTCCAAAACTGTAACAAGTATAGAATTTATGGTGGGTAGGTATATGTCCAAAGTGCAATTAGGCCAACTCAAAATGTTGCATTCATAAAACATGGAATAATCAGAGAAAAAGAACCCTCACGAACTAAAAATGATTGTAAAATTTCATCAAATGTTAGAAATGGCTTTTAAAAATATTAAGAGATATTCAACTTCACTTACAATGAGAAAATGCACATAAGAATCACAATATAACTAGGCGCCATGGCTCACATCTGTCATCCCAAAACTTTGGGAGGCAAAGACAGAAAGAGACCAGTCTGGGTAACATAGCAAGACCTCATCTCTACTAAAAATTTAAAAAATTAGCTGGGCCTGGTGGCACACACCTGTAATCCCAGCTACGGGGGAAGTGGAGGAGGAAGGCTTGCTTGAGCCCAGGAGTTCGAGCTTGCAGTGAGCCGTGATCGCACCACTGTACTCCAACCTGGGTGATAGAGCAAGACCCTGTCTCAAAAAAATTTTAAAAAGGATCACAATATGATTTCAATTTTTAACTTACAAAAAGTTTTATAATATACAATATTTGCAAGGCTCTGCTAGAGGCTTTTGGTGGGACTATAATTGGTATAATCTTTTTCGGGAATAAATTGTTACCAAACTTATCACATCTTTATCAAAACTTAAAATGTGCACAATTAATGCCAACTCTAAAACACATATGATGTCTATATCTGTATATATTAAGTGAATTTATGTACATGAATATTCATTGGAGTGTTGTTTATAACAGTAAAAGACTGGAAATAAACTAAATTTTCATAAGAGACTGATTAAATTATGATATATTCAGACAATCCATAAATAGTTATAAAAAAATCAAAGTTGATCTATAGCTACTGACTGGGAAAAATCAAGTTAAAAGTGATAAAAGCAACTTACAGTATAGTCTGTGTGGCTGGTATCATTTTTATTTAAAAACACTTTTGGCTGAGCGCAGTCGCTCACATCTATAATGCCAGCACTTTGGGAGGCCAAGGTGGGAGGATCACGAGGTCAGGAGTTCGAGACCAGCCTGGCCAGCATGGTGAAACCCCATCTCTACTAAAAATACAAAACTAAACTGGGCGTGGTGGCGGGCGCCTGTAATCCCAGCTACCCAGGAAGCTGAGGCAGGAGAATCGTTTGAACCCAGGAGGCAGAGGTTACAGTGAGCCAATCTCGTCATTGCACACCACCCTAGGTGACAGGGTGGGACTCCGTCTCAAGAAAAACAAACAAACAAAAAAAACACTTTTTATGCTGTATGCTATGACTGGGAGAGGGACTAGAAGATTAGACAAAAAGGGTCCAAAGTGAGATGACTTATTATATTCACTTTTATACTGCCTGATTTTTTTCCATGCGCACATATTACCTATTAAAAATAAATATTTTAGTACAGAAATTTTGATGAAAGACATCAAAAAATAAAAATCAAACAAATTTCCAGAAAGTTAGAATTTTTTTTATTTAAAGATGTGAAAAGTTGAGATAAACAGGTTAAACCTACAAAGTCCAATATCTGACTTGAACATGAATTTTAGAGAGATTTTAAAAAAGAGGGAAGGGCCAGGTGCGGTGGCTCACGCCTGTAATTCTAGCACTTTGGGAGGCTGAAGAGGGCAGAACACTTGAGGTCAGGAGTTCGAGACCAGACTGGCCAACATGGTGAAATCCCGGCTTTACTAAAAATACAACAATTAGCCAGAAATCGCTTGAACCTGGGAGGTGGAGGTTGCAGTGAGTCGAGATTGTGCCACTGCACTCCAGTCTGGGCAACAGAGCAAGACTCTATCTCAAAATAAATAAATAAATAATAAAAATAAATTTAAAAAGAGGCAAGAAATGCACAAAGAAATATTAAATAACACAAAAAAACTGCCCACAGTTGAAGAACAAATATTTACTGACTAATAAGCAATCCATCAATGAAAAAATATCACCCACACTAACACATCACCATATTTCAGAATTCTAAAGACATACCCAAGATTCTAAAATCTTCCACAGAGAAAAAGAAAAAAAAAAACTGTACAGAGCAATGATAATCAGATGGCATCAGAATTTCCTCTAACAACACTAATAATAATATTAGACAGTAATGGAATATCTTCAAAACTCTCGGGAATACTGATTCTCAATCAGAAACTCATAACTAGCCTACCTATCATTCAAATGTAGACTTATAAGACATACAAGACAAATACATACAAATATAGACAAGTAAGGACTAATACTTTCTTCAAAAGCTACATGAGGATGTGCTACATAAAAACTGAGGAAATAAACCAAAAATGGCTTTAAAGAATATCAGACAACAGTGGAAGCCACCCAAGAAAATAGTGAAGAGGAATCCCAAATGACACAGCTATGTGATAGCCCTACAAAGCAACTGATGGTGTCAATGAGTAGTCCCAAGACTACACATATAACTTTCAAAAATTAGGCTAAAATAATAAAAAAAGAATGAAGTACTGATCCATGCCACAACTAGAATGAACCTTGAAAATATACTAAGTAAAACAATGCAAACACAAAAGACCATATGTCATATGATACAATTTGTATGAAATGTCCAGAATAGCCAAATTCCATAGAAACACAAAGTAGGCCGGTTTTGCTAGGGGCTGAGAAATGAAGAGTGACTGCTAATGGGCACATGGCTTCTGCTTGGGGTGCTGAAAAGGTTCTGGTATTAAATAATGGTGATGGTTGCACAATTTTGTGAATACACTAAAATCAATTAATTGTACAAGTTAGAAGACTGAATTTTGTGGCGTATGAATGCTATCTCAATAAAGCTTTATTTTTAAAAGTGAAGCTAAAGTAAAGGAAAAACATAAAAAGCTAAGAAATGTCATTAAATTCCAAGAAAAACAAAAACTTACATGAGAAAGTAGATCACGCTATACTTCTTGCCAAGTGGTTGTCAGGGACTGGGAGTTGGGGCACAGACTGACCACAAGGGAAACTAGGGAACTTGAGTTGAGAGGGATGTAATTGAATTGTTCTATATCATAAAACTTAAAAAAATAATAAAATAAAATAAAACCTCCTGTGACACTGGAGTGGATTTTTGTAGTTGAAGTTGACTCTTAAGGAATCAACTATGGATTATTTAGCAAAGTTTGATGCCCAAATAATTGACAGTATCTAGTGATTTACTTTGTTAAACTCTCCCTGTGCCTAAGTATATTACTGGGAGGGTCTGATTTTTTTTTAAAGCTTTTCAATACTCTTTATTGAAGTACAATATATCTACTGCAAATTACAAGTACACATATTGCTTTCTCTGTAAATTCTGATACTCTGTCATCCTGACAGATTTTGGGGAGGGAGTAAAATAGGTCCAAAACGTAGAAATGAAAAAGTTTCCAAAATCCTCCCTAGTCAGATCTTCATAGAGTAGTTTCATTAGCTGATTTAAAGTAAATTCTCAAAACAATAAATATACTAAAAGAAAATTAAAAACATATACACATTTCCAAGTCACTTCTCCCATTTAGATTATCTATCCCGTAACTTAGCTCCAATAATGTTACAAGATTTACCTAGATGTCTTCTGATCTAGAAATTACTAATATTTTAAAACAATTAAGATACATAGTAAAAATTTAAGAGACGGAGAGTTCTGCCTTCTAATTATTTTTATTGAACCCAACTAATCCCTGCTCTTTGGCTTCCTTTTGTGTACTTCCTACAAAGAATATTCTTAAGTAAACTTGTCATCCTGGGGGAAAATAAGTAGATATAAAAGTACAGATAATACAAGTAAGAAGAGAAAAAAAAGAAACAGAACTGAATGAAGGGTGTGAGAAGTAGTATCTTCAATTTACAAAGGGAAAGCCAAGTGTTACTGCCTATATTTGAAGGAACAAAAAGACATATATTACACAGAAAAACTAAAAATGATAATTTAAATATAATAAAGGAATATAGCAAGGGAACAGGTGCAAGTAGACAGAAGGAGATAATCATCTGAGCAGACACCAATAAATAATTTAATGAATCAAAAAAGTGGCATACATTTACATTAAGAACCAAGAAAATGAAACACTTGGATATAAATCTAACAAAATATGTACAAAAGCTATATAAGCAAAACCATAAAACTATGACGAAAGAAATCACATAACTAAATAAATAGAAAGATATTCTATGTTCATGGATAGAAAGACTCAATATTGTCAAGATTCCTCTCAATGTGATCTACAGACGCAACACAATTCAAATCAAAACACCTGCAAGTTACTTTGTAGTAACTTGCAGTAACACAACAAACTGGTTCTAAAGTTACAAGGAAAAGCAAAAGGCCTATAAATACCAACACAAAATTGAAACAGCAGAACAAACTAAAAGGATTGGCATTATCCTTCAAGACCTATTATAAAGCTACAGTAATCAAGACAGCATGACAATGGCAAAAGAATAAATAGATCAACAGAACAGAACTGAGCACTCAGAAATAGACCCACATATAGTTAATTGGTCTTTGACAAAGGAGCAAAGACAGTATAATGGGGAAAGGTAGTCTCTTCAACCAGATGATGAAACAACTGGATATCCACATGCAAAAAAAGAGACATATCTAAATACGAAATGCAAAACTATAAAACTAAAAAGATAAAATAGGAGAAAATCCAAATGACTTTGGGTATGGTGAGGACTTTTTGGATACAACACCAAAGGCACAATCCATGAAAGAAATTATTGATAGTAAGATTAAAATTTTAAAATTTAAAGTTTCCTACTCTGTGAAAGACATAATCCATGAAAAAAATAACTGATAGCAAAGGCCTCATTAAAATTAAAAATTTCTAGTCTGTGAAAGACACTGTGAAGAGAATGAAAAGAAATGCCACAGGCTGGGAGAAAACATTTGCAGAAGACATATCTGATAATGGATTGTTATCTAAAATATACAAAGAACTCTTAAAACTCAACAAGAACACAACCCAATTAAAAAGTGGACCAAAGACTAACAGATATATCATCAAAAAAGATACACAGATGGCAAGCAAGCATATGAAGAGATGCTCAACATCATATGTCATCAGGGAACTGCAAATAAAACAATGAGATACCACTACACACCTATTCAAATGCCAGAATTTAAAACACTATCACCACCAAACGCTAACAAGGATGTGGAGCAACAGGAACTCTCATTCACTACTGGTGGGAATGGCAAAATTGGTACAGGCATTTTGGAAGACAGTTAAGCAGTTTCTTACAAAATTAAACATAATTTAACCATCATCCATTCATCTACTCTGTATGACAATGATAGATACATTTCACCATGCATTTGTCTAATCCCATAGAATATGAATTTCATGCATTTGTCTAATCCCATAGAATATAAATTTCTTACAAAATTAAACATACTTTAACCATCATCCATTGATTTACTCTGTATATGACAATGATAGATACATTGATCAATACATTGATACACTGATACAATTGATACATTGACCAATAAACTGATAGATACAATTGATCTATCAATACATTGATAGATACATTGATAGATGTATCAAAGATAGATGTATCTATCAATGTATCGATATCTATATCTATTGATATCGATATCTATTTATATTGATACGTTGATATCTATCACAGATAGATATGGCTGTATAGATATATCTATCGATAATTGATACATTGATAGATGATACATAGATGATACATTGATACATTGATAGACACAACTGACAGAATTGATACACTGATCAATATATTGGTAGATACACTGTATACATTGTATCAATGTCATAGATACATTTCATCATGCATTTGTCTAATCTCATAGAAAATAAACACCAACAGGGAACAATAAAGTAAACTATATTTGGGAGATAATCCAGTACCAATGCAGACTCATTAATTATAACAAATGTACTCCTCTGCTGATGGACACTGATGGGACAGGAGTACTGACTCATTAATTATAACAAATGTACTCCTCTTCTGACGGACACTGATGGGACAGGAGTACTGACTCATTAATTATAACAAATGTACTCCTCTGCTGACGGACACTGATGGGACAGGAGTACTCTATGTATGTGGAGTAGGCTTAACATTAATCACTGCAAATTTTAATTCTCCCAACAAACAACTAATTTTTTTTCTTTTTAATTCTGTACTTTCTGCTCAATTTTGTGGTGAACCTAAAATTACTCTCAAAACATTTAGTTTTTTTTTTAGACTTTTTTTTTCAAAATAATGGTATATTATTTAGAAATATAAAAGGTTCAATGAAGGTAAAGGTTTATATAAACCACCAGAACAGGTGAGAATTTAGTAGGGTTGTCTCTCAGGAGAAAACATTTAAAAAGAGATGAGAAAAATAATATTTGCTCTCATTATAAGCCTCTGTGCAATCTGATTTTGTCCCTAAACCATGTGCATACATATATGACCACTTAAAATTCAGCACCAATGACTACCAGAAGATATTCAAATGTAATATAATCTGGATTATGTCTGAAAAGAAATTACTCCGTAAAGAAATAAGTTATGTGTCAGCAAAAATAAAAAAGAAAAAAATTGATTGTTCATTGGGAGAATTAAAATTTGCAGTTATTAACATCAAATCACTTCATTCATATTTTGCTATACATGTATTAATAACAGCAAACAAAATTAACAGCAGCATTCAGTAACAATCTTGGTTTTTTACCAGAAAAAATTCTCTGAAGGCACCAGACATCAATTTTCAAACTAAAAAGCTATTGTGAACTTAATACATAATACTGTTTTGGTATCTGAAAATACTACAATCTTTGATTCACTGATTCAATCGATGCCTTAAATGCCTAATTCATTCAGAAAGCTATACTAGATGTTTACCTTGTAACACCTAAAACTTAAAATGCTGGCTCGCTGTAGTCACCCTCCAACCCCTCCCCTACCTTACGGCTAGATTCAGAGAAGCATTTTAGCATCAACATGCAGGGCTGTAGAAAGGCACTTTCCCAACAGCTAGGCCCTTCGTTGCCAACCACGGGTCTCTCCTATACCTTCACTCTCTTCCAACAACTTGGAGACTCCATAATAAAGAAACCATTTATGACTCTCTAGGTTCTTGAACCATCTACTCACTGTTACCACCAAATGTTTTCAGTACTCAAATTTCCACAGCAGAACATCTAACCCAGTACTATTAATCTATGGGCCCAATAAATGTGCATTTTATATAATGTTATTACATTTTAGAAATGCTATAAACTGAATTTTATAAATAAGATTCTCAGTTTCACTCTCAAATATTTCCAAAATGTATTTTATAGAAATATTTCTAATAATTATATTCTTTTTTATATCTCAATAAACAGAGAACCCTAAAAATAATCAAACCTTTAGTCCTCTAACATTTGAGTCTTTGCTACATCAATGTAGCTTCTTTATCCCTAATATTCCACAAATCCTCTGCTCAACCTAATGTGCTTCTGATTCTCCAAATACATTATTCATACCTAAGAAGTCCCTATCCGGTTCTTTTCTGCCTCCTTAATGATTTAGCCAGTGCTAATCTGTTCAACTCCAAATGACTGTGGCATTTATCAAATGTTCCTCTCATCGGGGTATCTTTCTGTCTATCCAACTCTACGCTCTTCAAGAGTCACACCTTTCTGTGTTCAGGGTCTACTCCATTGTACACACATAGTATATTCACAATATGTTTTTGAGGATGACCTGAATTTAAAAAGAAATTATTATACTAAGAAGGAATAATCTAGGGACTACTGAGATACAAAGCCCATCGTCCCTAAACGGCCCCAGAATACTCAGCACTTATAACTAATTAATCTACTAGTTACTTAAACAATCTCAGGTGTTATTTCTCAGTGCTTCAGCTTCCAGTAGCCCCTTTCTACTACAAATGTCAGTAAGACACCCACTTGTTACAATGTGCCAACTACAAATGAGCCATTACACTTGCAGTGGAATATGCCTTAGTACAATACTGTTTCCATATAGGACTAGATGCTGAGAAACAAACAAACAAAATGCTTTAAGCACATTGAACAGGTTAGACCCTTACTAATTTACTCTGTAAAGAAATATTTGAGTCTACCATGTGCCAGGCTAACCTGAATATCACGGATGCAGCAGCAGTGAGCAAGCCAAATGCTGCCACAAGAGCCCTTGTTTTCATGGAGCTTTCATTCTAGTTTTACTGGGAAAGTATGAGCAAGAGAGATAACAGATAATATGAGAGTGAAAAGTGTTACAACAAAAAACAGGCCGGGTATGGTGGCTTTTGCCAGTAATCCCAGCACTTTAGGAGGCCAAGGCAGGAGGGTTGCTTGAGCCCAGAGTTCAAGGCCAGCCTGGGCACCATAGCAAGACTTCATCTCTACAAATAATTTTAAAAATTAGTCAGGCAGTCAGGAATGGTGGCACACACCTGTGGCCCCAGATACTCGAGAGTCTGAGATGGGAGAATTGCTTGAGCCTGGGCAGTTGAGGCTATACTGAGCCATGATTGCACCACTGCCCTCCAGGCTGGGTGACAGAGTGGGAATCCCATCTCAAAAAAAAAAAAAAAAAAGATAAGTAAATAAATAACACATGAAAAAAGGACAGAGAATGAGAGGGGAGCTATTTTCAGGTAGGTGGTCAAAGGTACTCCATAGGGTAGTCAAGGTGGCCATTTCTAAAGAAACAAAACTTGAAGCAGATGAAAGCTTGAAGGAGGTCAGAATATGAGCCATGCAAATATCTAAAGGCAGATAGACTGCAGAATGAAAGAAGGCAAGGCCCTAGACACAGCATGGACTGGCATGCTCCACATCAGCAGGACCACCAGCGAGGGTTAGCGGATGACATCCGATAATCCCCTGTACCCGACAAGTCACAATACACAAATAGATACACACTCCCTGAAAAAGGCACTGAAAGCAATTAATTATGAAAATCTCATCTTTATCAATCTATACCTTACGAAAAAAACTAAAAATGTTTTCTTAGATTAAATTATAATTGACAAATCTGTAAATCAGGGCCAGGCTAAAAATTAAACAGTCCTCAATGAGTTCACAGGTTCATAAGAAAGACCACAGAAATGGATCCCAGAGAAAAGAGGCTGTATTTTGGGTCTGAAGCCAATAGAAAAACGCCTACCCTGAGCAGACCTGCCCAGAGTGGTGGCACTAGTGAGAAGGGGTGGAGCCTGTGCTTGACACTGACGTCATCATGTACAGCTAACAGCCACAGATTTGCTGAAAAATGACAGTAACAAAAACAGATACAAAGACAAGGGGAAAAAAATCTAATTTGAGTCCTCAAAATAACTTCCATTTATTAACAAAACGGCATCACAAGTAGCCCCGAAAATACAAGGATGGGTCTATACAGCATCCGTAGAGATGCTTCTGCGGCTACGGCCCCGCCCGACTCCACCACTCGGTTGGTTCCCACAAGTCTCATTCAGCCCTTATAGTAACATCACGAGAACCCAGACAGTGTCACAAATTCCAAGCGCTGGGCTTTTACCTCTGGCTTACCTACCCATATTCTTTCTGTTAGAACACTCCATATTAGTGTCTTGAAGAAAACACCTTTATCTTTATTACTTTCCTGTTTACTTCACTGAGACACAGGGAAGGTATAAAAATCAAAGGCAAGGTTTTGCTTTTGACAGATTTATTTAAATTCTAGTGGGATCGATCCAAAATACACTGAAAAATGTCAAGTCCATGCAGAACTTAATCTTTATTTTAAATATATAAATGCTGAGAGCTATGGAGTTAAGCATTCCTGAAAGATGAACAATTTTAATGAAGATTAGTACCTCCGTGAATTAATATTTTATCAAGAAATCCAAAGTGTCTGAGAAACAGTAGCCAGTAACTACTTAAAAGTCAATCTTCATTACAAATGAACTCCTACAAAGATCACTGTAATGAACTTCCGGGAGTTTATTTCAACTACTGCCACTGATCCTATTCTCTTTATAATGAGGTATCATTTACATTTTAGTTTACAGATCTCTAAATAAATATATAGCATACATATACATATGTATGGCAACCCCTTTGCTCTCAATATTAACAGAATGATTTTAAAAGTCTCATAAGAAACATTTACGCTAGTTTTGAATTACCCTCAGTGGCCATTAAAATTAGTTTCATCTTGTTATTCACCTGCTAATGCAGCACAGGATGAATTACCAATGTGAAATGTGAAACGTTTATAGCACTTCTGATGATGTTCAGGTGTGAGAGCATTCCTGGTTTGCATATATTCCTGTTTCCTCTCAAATTATACATTGATCCATAATACTGCACTACAGTTAGAGGAAATGAAACATTCAAAGAGTAGTTTGGTTTCACATGGAAACCGTTACCAAGACAAACCTTCTTGTAGGATGGAGTTCCAAGAACATTAAATCATCAGAAATTGTTTCAGCAGCTGGTTAAAGCTCAGTGTACATAATAGGAGACAACTGGCTAGCTGTGCATTTTCAGTTAATTTAAAAGGTATAAACACATTAAAACACTGAAATGTTTGATATATTACAACACAATCGGCTTGTTCCTCAAGGGTGTTTAAATGGCTGCTGTATTCATTGTGTTTGGAGCCAATTTACTATCTAAAGGTATTTACTGTTTCCATCCCCCTGAATGTCACCAAAACATTTTATCAATAAAGGCAACAACAACAAAAGAGTGTACGCATTTAGGATATGTACTAAATTCCTGGTATTGTGTTATTAAAAAAAAAATATTTAGGGTCAAGCGTGGTGGCTCACGCCTATAATCCCAGCACTTTGGGAGGCCGAGGCAGGCAGATCACATGAGGTCAGGAGTTTGAGACCAGCCTGGCCAACATGGTGAAACCCCATCTCTACTAAAAATACAAAAATTAGCTGGGTGTGGTGGTGCTTGCCTGTAATCCCAGCTACTTGGGAGGCTGAGGCAGAACAATTGTTTCAACCCAGGAGGCAGAGGTTGCAGTGAGCTGAGATCGCGCCACTGCACTCTAGCCTGGGCAACAGAGTAAGACTCCATCTCAAAAAAAAAAAGAAAGAAAAATTAGAGGTGGTGCTACTTGTAAAATTACATCAGGAACACATGAAGCACTCCACACACCATGACAAAGAAACAGCACACAGTATATGTGTTTCCCTTCCCTGATCTGACCACATGTAAAAGAAACCTAACCACAGTGGCCTAAGCAAGATAGGTATCTATTTTTCTCATGTAAGAGGAAACCCAAAGATATGGGATCCAGGGCCCATGTAATAGTTTCATAATGTCACCAATATCCCATGCTCCCAGGACACTATTCTTTGCATGCAATGCTCATTAACATAGTTTCAAGACAGCCTAAGCATTGCCTCCACATTCCAGGAAGGAAGGGAGAGCAACAAGCAAAAGGCTGGAGTGGATATGCTCCGCAAGTTCATGATTTCTGCTCACATATACTTGACCCAAACTATGTCACATGGTCACATGGAACCACCAAAGTGTCTGAAAAACAAATCTGGGCACACAGCACCACTCTAAACAATACTGGAGTTCTGTTAGAATGGAATGGGAGAAAGGATGGCATGCATGTGTCTGCTGCAGGAGCTCCGGTTGAATGGGAAATTGTCCCATTTCCTTCCCTAGGCGATGACTCTTCAGTTGTCTCAGCCTAATTTCCCAGGTGCATACCATGAGACCATATCATGACGGGGGTTGGTGGTTCTCACTTCGAAGACTATATTAAAATTCTAGATGTTGCATTCATGTACAACAGCAGCTTGCAGCCTATTTTTTCACAAATATCTGTCTTTCCTTTTGGCGCCATAGATAAATAGCACATTTCCAATTATATCCCCATGTAGACTGAGATTCTGTCATGAGAAACAGTAAAATCTACTTTTTTATTTCAAAAATAATTCCTTTTATATATGCATTTTCAACAGGAGATGTAAACTCTTTCTACAGAGGTAAGTAAAAATCTTCATAGATACAATAATAATGGTTTGTGGTCCTCTAAAGGGCTGTAGGACATAAACAGACATTCAGTGTGTCTGGGGACTCAAATTTCATTAAGTGGGAGAGGCAATTATGAAAGAAATGTCAAACAAGGCTTCTCAGGTAGAAAATATTTTTAAAATTTTTTTTATTTTTATTTTTTATTTTTTATTTTTTTTGTGACATAGTCTCGCTCTGTAGCCCATGCAGGAGTGCAGTGGCGCAATCTCAACTCACTGCAACCTCCACCTCCCCAACCTTGGTTCAAGCGATTCTCCTGCATCAGCCTCCCTATAGCTGGGATTACAGGCATGCACCACCATGCCCAGCTAATTTTTGTATTTTTAGTAGAGACGGGGTTTCACCATGTTGGCCAGGCTGGTCTTGAAGTCCTGACCTCATGATCCGCCCACCTCGGCCTCTCAAAGTGCTGGGATTACAGGTGTGAGTCACTGCGCCCGGTCTAATTTTGTTTTTTTTAAAGTAAAGACAGGGTCTCACTATATTGCCCAGGCTGATCTCCAACTCCTGCATCCAAGCAATACACTTGCCTCAGGCTCCCAAAGTGCTGGGATTATAGGCGTGAGACACTGCACCTGGCCAATAATTTTTTTTTAAAGGTTGAGAATCACTGCTTTAAAAGTAACAAATGAGGCTAGGCACGGTGGCTAATACCTGTAATCCAGGCACTTTGGGAGGCTGAGGTTAGAGGATCACTTGAGGCTGGGAGTTCGACACTATCCTGGCCAACACAGTGAGGCCCTGTCTCTATTTTAAATTTTAAAAAGTAACAAACAAGATGAACATTTTGAATCATATAGGAATTGCGTTGAGCTGCAGTGACAGAGGCCCAGTTACAGCAGTGTTAACTAATAAGGGTCTACTTCTGTCACATGAGAAGTCCAGGATGAAAAAAGGTGGTGCTGGTAGTTGTTGACTTTGGTTTAGCAGCTCAATGACATCAAAACAGAATTTTCTGTGAGTCTCTTGGTTCATGGTGCCAAGAAGGCTGTGCAACTCAAAAGACTATCCACATTCCAGACAGCAGGAGAAAGGGCTGTCAAGAGAAAAAAGATATGCCTCCTAGCTGAGTCAAGCAGTTCCTTTTAGAGAGCTTTACTCAGAGGTCTCATTGGAGGACCTTCCTCTACATCTCACTGACTATGCCTAGCGTCAAAGAAGGCTGGAAATGAAAATCTGGCTTCACCAAAAGAGGCTGGAAACACAATCAAGAAGTCAGGAAGATAAGGAGAACTCAACTCACTGTGTCTACCATAATATGAAGTAGATTCAAATTGCTTCTCTCTTAAAATGTTGTTTCCAAAGATCGATAAGCTCTCTTAATACAGAGATTAATTCCGTGCCTACCATATTCTTAAGATAGTTTCACTATTTCCCCCTTAACGACGTTAACATTTTTGTTTTGACGATGAATAGCCAGTCTAAATATTAGGCAGAAAGAAAAGAACTCTGGATATAGAATCCTTAAAAGGCACACATATAAGTACTACACCAGGACCCACAAACTCCGCAACATGATCAATGATGATCTGCCACATACAAAGAAGATAAAACAAATCCTGGCCTAGCCGGAACTTACAAGAGTGGAATATCAGTGATTAACTGCATCAAACAGCACAGCAATTCTTCCAAAAGATCTTCTGAGTCAGAACCTGGTAAGACACATAAAAAGATTTTTTTTTAACAAAGTACACAGTAGAATGCAGTTGTTTAGAAGTTACATTTTCATTCCTAATGAGAACATGAACAGTTATCATTATATAAACTCAGTCATTAGTGTTCACCTCTGATTAAAATCCAAACCATGAACAGGTTAGCATCTATCATAATCTTAATCTAGTATAGGACCTTTCAACACCTCTATAGTAATATAGCTTTTAAAGCTTGAAGGTACTTAATGCTCCTGTATGCCAGTAGTTGTCAGATTTTTTATACTGCACTGTGTTTCTTTCAATGAAATCTTACATTAAAGCCAAATACATGAAACAGATAAAAATCAAGCTGCTCTAACTGCTTTGTTTGAAGCAGGGGTAGAGGACTTTTATCCCTCCCTCCCCAACAAATATCTGGCTTTACCCTTGATTTCTTGAGGGGTCTCAAGCTACCTTTTATGAACCTCTGGAGCTCCATAGATCGTAGACCGAACCCCATTAAAGAGGCCAACCTCCTCTTTACAGACAATGAGTCAAAGGTAAAAGGGCTTTCCGAAGTCAAAGAATAAATAAGAGGCAAAGGCAGAATGCAAATTACCATTCCAATGGAAATGTTCCCCTATCCCAAACTACTGCAAGTAACTGACCTCCAAATTCCCAAAGTCAGTCAGTATCTTATGTGACTTCTGCTCTTGGACATTACTGACACCTCCTCCTTCAGGAAATTCCTTCTTTTCTCAGTTCCTATAATACCTTATTTTTAACAAACTTCTTTTTCTATTTCTTCCCAGTGTCTGCTTCCTCAAAATACCTTTCAACTATTGGCATGTTCCCCAGAGTTCTACCATCGTCGTGCTTTTTTGTTCATTATCTCATCACCACAGTTCAGCTAAACAAGTTTACTAAATTAAAACTCACTCCTGGGCCAGGTGTGGTGGCTCACACCTATAATCCCAGCACTTTGTGAGGCCAAGGCAGGCAGATCACCTGAGGTCAGGAGTTCGAGACCAGCCTGGCCAACATAGTGAAACCTCACCTCTACTAAAAATATAAAAATGAGTCCAGCATGGTGGCGCACACCTGTGGTCCCAGCTACTCAGGAGGCTGAGGCAGGAGAATTGCTTGAACCCAGGAGGAAGAGGTTGCAGTGAACTGAGGTCGCGCCACAGCACTCCAGCCTGGGCAACAAAGCGAGACTGTGTCTCAAAAAAAAAAAAAAAGAAAGAAAAAAAACTGACTCTTTTAATCTTCATGACTAGTTAGTATTTAGTTCCAATTTTACTCCTCTGCAATCCGAACTCCAGGTTACAATCAGAGAGAGCTAACTAAACTCTATCCTTTCACTCTCCTGGCTTAGGTCTTTTCAATTACTTTAAGCTGATTAATATATACCAAAAAAATTCCATGCTCCAAAGTACAGCATGCCAGATTCTTGGAGATATAGTTCCCTTATCCCTTTGTACCTTTATCTCCCTCCAGTACTGCAGTGTATATTCCAGCAATGCCAAGCTATCTGCTACATGCCATTTCACACCTCAGTAACATTCCCTCTGCCTGGAATAGCCTCCAACAATAAAAATCTAATTTTTAAAAAGCCCATCTGTATCCATCTGAACCATCCTAAGTTTCATCTCCTCCATGATACCCACTCCCTTGCCTCACCCTGAATAATCTATAAAGTATATATGCCTCGTTCATGCCTCTTGCATTGCATATGTTGGTTACATTATGCCATCATTTTTTGTCTACGAGCAAGCAGGCCCCTACTGGACTCTATCCGAGCTTGCACATAATATGTACTCAATACAATTTGCTGAACTGAGCCCAGGTATCTCAGAAAAAATCCAGCAGGTAATTGCAAAGCATCAAAGCACTTGGAGTCTCAAAAAAAAGTTTAGCAATTTCTTTTCTAGGCCACAATATCACCTAGCATTCAGAAATTATAAAGAAATTTCATCCTGCTTTGCCACAAAAAGAACTGGCATAGTAACCCCATGAGAGGTAAGTACAAATCTTGAAAAGAATATTAAATCATGCTGAACACACCAATCAATGCTAAAAAGGACACACGGCAAGACTCAAGTTCAACAACCAAATTAAATCTCACTCCAAGAACCATCGGGCTTGGCTCTATTATTAGTGAAAAAAATAAAATAAGAGAGTAAGTCACACTTGTCTCTGGGACTGCATGGTTAGTTACCAGATCTAACTAAAATCCCTCTCATTGCCAAGGCTGCCCAACATAACTCAAGTTAACAACCTACTCCAACAAGTTGATTTGTTGGTATATAATATATACTCAATATATGTTTGCTAAACAGTCACTCCTTAACTCATTCTACAGGATGTAGTGTCCCAGGCCCAAGAAAGAACACTTAAAATCACTCAGTGATTCCCTAAGGAACATTTCAGACCAAATGCCAGTTTAATAACACCCCTGTTCAGCCAAGCAGCCAGCATAGTTTTTTAATTACGGAAGGTGAGAGACCAAGTATTCAGGAACCACAGATGGTGCCTGATTTGATTTTTTAACTTCCAGGGTTATAAAAACACCTAATTTTTACATATTAAAATGATGACAAGGATTCTCTATTCAACTCCATGTGCCACTCAAATCACGACCTCAGCCAAATTTACATTTAGGTCAATTAAGGAGTATACACACAGCTTTGTTATCAATCTAATAAAATAATGAAGATGATAAATATATTTCATACAAGTAAAATATAATATTTCAAGGCCAAAGCTCTAATAAAAGACAATAAGCAATATCCAGCTGAAATATCTTGACTTCCATTCCCAAAAAAAAAAAATTCCTCAGAATTCTAAATTCTTGCTTCTCAGCTAATATAGAAGTAAATAATTGTATTTTAAGTGAAGAGTGACAAGATTTGACTGCTTACTAGGTTTGACATCAAGCAAGCCATTCATATTGCATTATTTCCTTTCCCAACTAGCACTTATATCACCTTAGCTTTCTTATAAGGCCAAATATCTTCCTTAGTTCCAAAAAATAAATATAAACTCACCTACAAAAAGTATAGTAACACATTCAAGCATTTCATGCAGTAAAGAGAATCTTAAAAATTCTTGAAATTTGCAGGTCAATGACAAAATAAACTGAGGTTCTTTGAGCAAAGGTCTTTGCAAAGATTCAGTGTGTTTATTGTATTGTGAAGTTTTATAACTTATAGAGCCCATTTCTCTCCTAAGAGTTCTCTCTCAATGCTGGGCACAGTGGCACATGCTATAGTCCCAGCTACTCAGGAGGTTGAGGCGGGAGGATCTCTTGAGCCCAGGAGTTGGAGGCCAGTTTGGGCAACATAGCAAGACCCTGACTGTTAAAACAAACAAACAAACCAGAATTTTCCCTTAAAGAGTTTTAAATTACCACAATAGCTCCAGACAAATATTTTAGTATTTTAAGTCTTAGTTTCTGTAAGATCACATTAACAGCATTTACCGAGTACTCTACCCTTGGACAGGCATTGTGATGAGCACTTTATATTCAATGTCATGTTAACGTTAACCCTGACA
Source organism: Macaca thibetana thibetana (assembly GCF_024542745.1). NCBI lineage: Eukaryota > Metazoa > Chordata > Mammalia > Primates > Cercopithecidae > Macaca > Macaca thibetana. The sequence continues at coordinate 31,283,406 of NC_065595.1, read as the reverse complement.
ATAACTCTTGATGAATAGTTAATGATTATGATAATCATTTTATAGATGAAGACATCAAGGCTCAGGTTAGTTTAATTAGAGTAAGGGGCAGAATCCAGATTTGAACTCAAATCTATACTCTCATGGGAAAAAATTAAAAGGAAAATATCCTTTAAATTATTTTTAAAGATATGTTTCTATACAAAGTTGGGGGAAACTATTCAACCAATTCATGTTTCACTGAACATTGTAAATACAAAACCCCGAGTACTACGGGCCCAGTTAGGAGGGAGACATCTGAAGTACTACGTATTAGTTTATACATCAGGATGACACACAATGTATTTATCAACACATACTAGAAGTTCTTGACTCCTTCAAAATCCAATGTACAAATAATCTAAAACAATGAATAAATATAAGCTATTATCATCCGTATTGTGCAGAACAAGGTCACTAAAATCCCAGCCCTATCCCTGGAACGCTCTCATTCTAAAGCCCCACTGCTCTAGTCCCTATGAACTTCACCAAGGGAAGGAGTAGACAAGCGAGATGATATCTAGGGTCCTTTAAGGTTCTAATAATCTATACCCAAAATTAAGCAGCAGTCCCTGTTAGTTCATTCTATCCAGCATCCATTCAGCACCATGTGCTGAGATAGCACTCTCATTTTGTCCTTAGGGAGAGAAGCAGAGAACAGTACAATACTGTCCTAATCAAAGGCCTTCCATCACAGTAGGAGGGGAAGGGAAGACAGCAAAAAAATTGTTTTTAAAAAGCGCTCATTGATCATTAGAAAACAAAGCAACCAGAAAAATAAAACATATGGATTTAAATCAGAATATATATAGTCATTAAAAGAAATGTTAAAAGAGTTTTGTCTTTGTTTTCTTTGCATTCAGAAGGTTGAACTGCCAGTTTTTTAATGCTCCCCAAAATTACACTGTGCCAAATACAAGTACTAAAAACTTAATCGAATAGGGCTGTACTCCAAAAACAGGTTAACAGAGTACCTTAGAAGTTCAGAATAAAACTGGCTTCCTTAAAATGGAAGACACATAATTAGATTATATTCATTAAAAACTTATATTCAGAAAATGAAAGACTCATGGTAGAGTCTAGGTTTTTGCCACTTTAATAGTGAAACTAACATTGAAGTTATCCTAAATTATTCTAAAATATTAGATTTAAACTTCTACTTAGCAAAACCAAAATGTCTCTTGTAGGTTAATCATAAAGATGAAAGGCAAAAGGACTCTTTTAAAAAGAAAAGTGATCTGCGTTTCAGTGCACTACAATATTTATAAGCTTGTGTCCTATACCATTCAAATCAAATCGATAATAATTCTGGTTGACTGCTATTATTTTGGTCAAACAGAAATGTTTCTAATTACCCTAAAAGATAATATACTCTACCAGGTTTGATTATAAAATGTGCCTATTAGAAAAGTTTAATTGATTTTGTTCCACTAATAATATAAGGGAAAGAAAGGGAGAGAAGAGACAGAAATATTACAAAATAATTACACCTATTATATGACCAAAGAACAGTTCAGGAATTCCTAGAGGCACTTTCGTTTTTCTGCAGAGACCGATTACAAGTCATATATTACAAGTCAATATTTTAAAGGATTAAGTCCATGCTTTCTTTTTTCTCTGAGCCACATTTTTCCACATGGGTTTGTTTATTGCTTTGCTTACCTATAAGGTTAAATTATTAAATTTGCTATTTAAACAAACAAAGCAAATTTATACTATACAAATTTGGGTTTACCTCCTGAGCTACCGCCTGCCCTGGTCTCTAGAACCCAGTTCCAGCAGAGAAAGGAGAGCAGGGAACCTGCTGCCGTGGCAGCCAAAGCACCTGAGCCATCTGGAAAAACAAAGCTAGCTTCACAGGACTCACTGCCATCGAGTTTGGCAAAACAAATATGCCACAGGTTTTTAGGGTGATTCCAAAGAAAGAGTTTCAAAAATGTTTTAAGCCTGGGGAGAATGGAAAGGAAACTGCTTGTGTTAGAGAGGGGGTAATTAACAAATTTTAAATATACTTCCACAAATTTCCTATCTTGTATCTTTTTTTTGTTTTGTTTTGATCTCTCACAAGTCAGCCGTTGCCTTCACTGTTTGGAATCCTTGGCTCTCCACTGACCCACCAGCGTGAGGCCACTGCTGACTGGAAGCGTGGTGTGCACAGGCAGAGCCTGCCAAACAGCGGTTCCCACTGGAGGGCTTTGGGCTGCTTCAATGGGGGCACTGAAATGTAAGCCATTTCCCCGTTTTGGTTCATTTTCTCTATAAGAGTATCACTAATCTGGCAGGAAAGGGAATAGGGTGGGTAAAATCCTGGTGCCAGCATTCTGGCAGCGAAGTCAAGACACCTTACTCTTCCATATGTAGCCTTTCTACTGAGCCCTGGTCTCAGTAGGCCACCCTCCTTCCTCAGTGCCTGAGAGTTCACTCAGGAGGCTCTCTGAGTTCAGCCTCTACGGATAACAGATCTGTAGTATTAAATTGGAAAGGGGGGTGGCCTCCTGACTGTATGGCAAGGGACAGAACCTTGGACAGAACTGCTTCT